>NC_059193.1:36243189-36577564 GCF_020615455.1 Coregonus clupeaformis
CCTATGCTTTCAACCATCTAAAAGCACAGCAAAGTTCAAATGGGAAAACAATGTCAGATATTCTGTTTATATATACAACAGATTATTGTGTTATCACTGTTTTCTTCATCTATACTGAACAAAAAATATTTTTGTACTGAGTTACAGTTCATATAAGGAAGTCAGTCAATTGAATTAAACTGGGGAGCAAGGCCCAGCCAATCAGAATGAGTTTTTCCCCACAAAAGGGCTTTATTACAGACATAAATATTCCTCCGTTTCATCAGCTGTCCAGGTGGCTGGTCTCAGATGATCCCGCAGGTGAAGAAGCCATATGTGGAGGTCCTGGGCTGGTGTGGTTACACGTGTTCTGCGGTTGTGAGGCCGGTCAAACGTACTGGCAAATTTTCTAAAATTACGTTGGAGGCGGCTTATGGTAGAGAAATTAACATTAAATTATCTGGCAACAGCTCTGGTGTACATTCCTGCAATCAGCATGCCAATTGCACACTCACTCAAAACTTGAGACATCTGTGGCATTATGTTGTGTGACAAAACTGCACATTTTAGTGACCTTTTCTTGTCTGCAGCACAAGGTGCACCTGTGTAATGATCATGCTGTTTAATTAGCTTCTTGATATGCCACACCTGTCAGGTGGATGGATTACCTTGGCAAAGGAGATATGTTCACTAACAGTTTTTGGTTTACAACACAACCAAAAATCAACATTTATTAAGTGCTCCTGAGTGGCGCAGTGGTCTAAGGCACTGCATCGCAGTGCTAACTGTGCCACTAGAGATCCTGTTTCGAATCCAGGCTCTGTCGCAGCCGGCCGTGACCGGGAGACTCATTGGTGGCGCACAATTGGCCCAGCGTCGTCCAGGGTAGGGGAGGGAATGGCCGGAAGGGATGTAGCTCAGTTGATAGAGCATGGCGTTTGCAACGCCAGGGTTGTGGGTTCGATTCCCACGGGGGGCCAGTATATTTAAAAAATATATATGTATTCACTAACTGTAAGTCGCTCTGGATAAGAGCGTCTGCTAAATGACGTAAATGTAAATGTAAAAAAAGTAGTTGGAAACGTGAATCCAACATAATATTTCTTATTTTTCTTCTTTCTTTTTTTACAGTTTTTTCAGTATAGTCTTTTCAGTATTGGTAGTGTTTTGGCATTCTGATAGGTCTTCCATAACGAGTTGATATCACTGGTGTGTCAGTGTTTACATTGTTGCTTTCCACTGTTTGTTTTGGTGTTGTTGATGCTGGAGAACACACAGGTGAGTAGTTTTCTTCAAGGCTGACACTTATTTTAGGTTCTCTTTCCACAGGATAAGGTAAGTCCATTATGGTTTCTGAGTGTCTCTCTGGGTGTGTTGTTTCATGTGTTTTTAACAGGTGTCTCCGGTTCCTTCTGTAGATTCTCTCGTTTGGTGTTTGTACTATGTATGACCTTGGCTGGTCATGTTTTCCAAGTGCAATTGCTGGTTGCCATTTGTTGTCTTGTCTGATCCTGACTTGTTCTCCTTCCTTCATGACCGAAAGCTTACGTGTGCCTTAGTGTTTTTGTCTCTGTTGTCTGCTTGTGAGACGGCTCCTGACATGCTGATTGAGTCTTGGCTTTAACAATCTCTTTGATGTCGGAATCTTTGTCTTCAGCCTTCTTCCCATTAGTAGTTGTGCAGGTGAGAGACTTACTCCATCCAGGGGTGTGTTTCTGTACTCAAGGAGAGCTATGTAAGGATCTCCGTTGCTGTCTTGTGCTTTTTTCAACAGGTTCTTCACAGTCTGAAACTGCTCTTTCAGCTTATAACGAAGCATTTTCAGCTGGCTCTGGCTCACTTCACTAGCACGGCAAATGTATATTGCTCTAGCTAGCAGGAGATCCAGTTCTCTGAGTAATCTGCCTCGCAGTTGGTAATTCGTGATTCCACATACAATTCTGTCCCATATCAGTAACTCGGTAAGTTGTTGAAAGTCACAGTCTTTTGTTTTATTTTTCTAGATCAGTCACATAAGCATCAATTGACTCTGTTTGTCCTTGCACTCTCGTAAAAAGATATGCCTCAGGTACATCAGATATTATCTTGGCTCACTGTACGTTCGGAAAAGCTATTTTAATACATCCAAGTCATCTACATCATCGTCAAAATCAAAAGTATTGAATACCTTGATTGCATCATCTCCGGCTACGTGCAGGAATGTCCACTTTTTCGGATTTCTCTGAGATGCCACTGGTGATGATATAAAGGTTGAATTTTCAGCTAGATTTTCCTCTAGGTTCAGTAGTAGGTCTCATTTGTTCCATGTTTCGGAATGTTGAGCTTTCCTTGTATTACTTTTTAACTTCTGACACCATGTAATATATTAGCACACTGAGGCAGGGATGCGGGTAGAAGATCAATGTTTATCAGATGTCATGGGTCAAGTGCAAGTACAGATGATCACGTAGTAATTAGTAACAGCGACACCCTCAGGCACTCCAGGTAAGTACTTGTACATACATGACAGATAACGTTTTATTTGATTTATTAATATTCTTTCACATGAATTTTTGGTCAAGATGGAGATGTGAATCCAACATATCAATTGTTAATTTGTAGACAAACTGGAATTAAAGCCAGACTTAGTCAATGGTACAGATGGAACTATACAAGCAGAAAATACATCTCCTTCAAATGTTGATATTTGGTTGCTTTGACAACCAAACACAATTCAATATCACTAAATATCATTACATTTGAAATCAACCAGAGCTTGAAAACCTAGCCATTTTGTATTGTCTATTTTTAGTTGAATTCTTGGTTGAATTGAAACAGTAGCTTTTGTTGAATGCTATATAGGCCTAAATACCATCATTGAAGATATATGAGTGATAAAGTATGGTCACATTTAATTTACTCTGTTAAACCTACCCTTTGGAATGACTTGGATAGCAACAGTGAATATATTTAGTTTTGAAGTGGAGATCTCTCAACAATCATTCTCACGATAGCACATTGGTAAAAGTCAGTGACAAATATCATAGCTAAGCAGGGCTGGGGTTGCCCTAACAAAAATGTACCATGGTACTACTGTGGTACTTTCATTCATACCATGGTATAGTCTGAATCATGGAAATATACCATGGTTTAAGCCTTGAAGTATGATGGTACTACCATGGTACTGCCATTGTACCAAATATTACCATGGTATTGCATCATTTATACCATGGTATAGATCTGAATCATTTAAATGTACTATGGTTTTAGCTTTGAAGTATGATGGTACTGACATGCACCTAAATAATACCATGGTATAGCCTAATTTATACCATGGTATAAATGTGGATCATGGAAATACCATGGTTTTAAAATGCATTATACATTCTACCATGGTAACACACAATTATGATAAATGGTACCAAAAATTATCATATGTTACCATTTTTATTAATTGTGCATTACCATAGTACAATGGCAGTATAATGCATTAAATAAATAAACCTGCAAGGTCAAAAGAGGTTGGTTGGTATTATATTGATGAATTTATGTACCAGTATGGGCAAGTTTCTGATAAAGTCAGAGGCAGGCTTCTATTGTTGGTCCTAGTTTGTCTGTAACATCAAAGAAAATGGGAAATAGTTGCTGTGAAAAAGTACTTTCTGTATTAATAGCACTGTGTTTTGCTCATGTTTGGGTTCCCTGTGTTGCCAACCTGAAATGTGGGAGAACGTGAGATATAATCTTTGGCATTTTGTAATCATTTACAGTTATAGTCAAGGGGTGTTGCACTTGTCTTGGCTCGCAGAGGGAGCCAGAGCAAATTTACGAACGCACACTGTGTAAACAAAGGGAAACATTGTAACTTGCTATTTTTAGGGATATGTTGAGAATTACATGATCAAATGTATCTTTGAGATAAGATGATAATTAATACCTTTTTACAAATGTTTTTTTTTTGTATTGTCACGATCGTCTTGAAAAGTAGCGGGCCAAGGCGCAGCGTGAGATGCGTACATATTTATTTTATTGTACACCACAGCGAACACAACACCAAACGAAACGTGAAGTCCTTCGACACAAACACAAATCAATAGGAACAAGAAACCACAAACACAAAGTGAAAGACAGACAGTTAAATATGGCTCCCAATCAGAGACAACCAGCTGACACTCGTTGCCTCTGATTGGGAGTCACTCAAGCCAACCTAGAAATACAAACATAGAATATAACACCCTGGCTCAACATACGAGAGTCCCCAGAGCCAGGGCGTGACAGTACCCCCCAAAGGCGCGGACTCCGGCCGCGCCAACCAAACACAACAGGGGAGGGACCGGGTGGGCACTCCGCCTCGGCGGTGGATCCGGCTCCGGGCATGACTCCCACTCCCTCTCTAACCCCCCAAAGCGCCCCTGATCCGGTCTGGCCCTGCTGGCCGGAGCTGGACTGAACACTGGTGGAGCAGGAACGGATCGGACCGGGCTGACGAAGCGCACCCCTGGCTTGGTGCGTGGAGTAGCCACTGGCCGGACCGGGCTGACGATACGCACCCCTGGCTTGGTGCGGGGAACAGGCGCAGGCCGTGCTGGACTGACGACGCACACCACTGGTGTAACGATCCCGGCTGTCTGAGTCGGGTCCTGGTCGTAATCTCCAGTTTCCCGAGGGTTCGGGAACGCTCCGGGGAGCGCTCTGGTTTCCGCACCTGCTTCCCATTAGCAATCTGCACACCTGGGCCTAATCAGCACCCTTCTTAGGCTCTGGCCCAACATCCAGTTCCTGCCGGATCGTTAGCCATGAACAGTAGGTGTATCTGCGTATCAGTTAGAGTATCTAGCGTGAGTTTTGTTGTTTTGTACTTTGTTGAGTTTTGTGTCCTTACCTCCGTTTTTGTTTCACCTGCAGTCACACGTCCGGAACCTTCACCCCACCTCTGCCTGATGGTCGGGCGGCTGCCGAGCCATCACTGGACCTTGCACTGCACCCCCAACTACTCATCCACGCCGCCCGCTCTGTCCCTGGAATATTCTGCACCTTTTGTTTGTATCCGAATAAACCCTCACTTTCGTTCTACTCTCCTTGTCCTGGTCTGCTTTTGGGTTCTGGCTGAGGGAACTGTGACAGAACGATCCGCCAATTATGAACCCAGCGGACCTGGACTCCGTTCGCCATGCCATTACCCAGCAGGAGAAGATGTTGGGCCATCATAGCACGGTACTACAGGAGATCGCGTTGTCAGTTCGGAACCTTTCTACCGGCCTGATGGAGGTCCAGAACCAACGCCAGTGTCCGGTGGAGGACCCACTACCGGTTTCACCCATCTCGCCTGCCGCTTCTGAAGTTGTGTCCTCCGTGAGCCCAAGGTTCCGCGCCGGAGAAATATGAGGGGGAGCTGGGAAGATGCCGTTCCTTCCTTATGCAGTGTGGATTAGTGTTCGATCTACAGCCCTACTCTTATGCCACTGACAAGGCTAGGATAGCCTTTTTGATTGAGTTGCTGCGTGGTCGAGCGCTGGAGTGGGCTTCAGCCGTTTGGGAACGACAGGATCCCTGCATGGCTTCATACCAGGGGTTCACGGCCGAGATGAGGAAGCTCTTCGACCATTCCGTCCGAGGGAGGGACGCAGCTAGGCGTCTGTTTTCTCTTCACCAAGGAACTCGCCGCGTGGCCGACTTCGTGATCGAGTTCAAGACGTTGGCTGTGGAGAGTGGGTGGAACGAGGAGTCTTTGCAAGCGGCCTTTTACCAGGGCCTGTCGGAGCAGCTCAAGGATGAGTTGATCTCCTATCCGGAGCCTAGTGACCTGGACAGCTTGGTAGCCTTGTCTATTCGGGTGGATAATCGAGTCCGAGAGCGAAGGAGGGAGAAGCAATGGGGTCCGTCCAATCGTTCAGCTTCTCAGTTCCCAGTCGGGTCGGGTGGTGGACCAGAACACGTCGATCATTCTCCACCACTAAGGATTAGTGGAGAGGACCTCTCTCCCGATTCTGAACCCATGCAAGTGGGGCGGCACGGGTTAACCAAGGAGGAGCGTCAACATAGACGTAAGACCAACTGCTGCCTCTACTGTGGTCGCTCGGGACATTACATCTCCACTTGTTCCCGGCGGTCGTCAAACTGCCCGGCTCGCTAAAGTTGGGAGGACTTTTAGCGAGCCAGTTTCAACCTCTCAGTACCTCTGTCAGACCCCGCTTCCCGGCTACCCTTGTGAACAGGAATCAGAGCTTAGCGCTTAACGCTTTTATCGATTCAGGTGCCGGTGGAAGCTTTCTTGATGCCGAGTTGGTGGAACAGCTGGGGCTTTCCAAGGAGCAATTGCCGGAAGCCATTGAAGCGACCACTCTGAACGGCAGTAGTCTGGCACGTATCACGATGAGGACTGAACCGGTTAAGATGCGGTTGTCGGGGAATCATTCTGAGATGATTTCATTTTTTCATTCTGCCGTCTTCCCATGTTCCTCTGGTCCTTGGATACCCCTGGCTGAAGGAACACAATCCCACGTTCGATTGGGTGACGGGCAAGGTAACGAGTTGGAGCCTTGATTGTCATGCTAACTGTCTCAAGACTGCCTGCCCCCATTCGGTTCCCAGTCAGGTGATTGAGGCTAAACCCCCAGATTTGTCCCTGGTTCCCGAGACATATCACGATTTGGGGGAAGTTTTCAGTAAGCAGAAGGCTCTGTCACTTCCTCCCCACCCGACCATATGATTGTGCCATCAACCTGGTTCCTGGAGCTGTCTACCCCAAGGGAAGGTTATACAGTATCTCCCGACCTGAACGTGAGGCGTTGGAGACCTACATCAAGGAGTCCCTAGCTGCTGGTCTCGTTCGTCCCTCGTCATCACCCCCTGGGGGCAGGATTCTTCTTTGTGGGAAAGAAGGATGGCTCTCTTCGACCGTGTATTGATTATCGGGGGTTGAATGACATCACGGTCAAGAACAAGTATCCCCTGCCCTTGATGAGTTCTGCCTTCGACTCCTTACAGGGTGCTACGGTGTTCACCAAGCTAGACCTACGCAATGCGTATCACCTGGTCCGGATCAGAGAGGGGGACGAGTGGTTGACGGGTTTCAATACACCGATGGGTCACTTCGAGTATCAGGTGATGCCGTTTGGACTGACCAATGCTCCAGCGGTATTCCAGAGTATGGTGAACGACGTCCTGAGAGATATGATCGGTCTCTTCGTGTTTGTTTACCTGGATGACATTCTGATCTTCTCGAAGGAACCTTCCGACCACGTCCAGCATGTCCGGCAGGTTCTGCAGCGATTGTTGGAGAATCGCCTGTTCGTGAAGGCCGAGAAGTGCGAGTTTCACGCCCACACTACATCCTTTCTCGGGTACATCATCTCCAGGGGTGAGATTAGGATGGATCAGGAGAAGGTTAGAGCGGTTCTGGAATGGGCCCAGCCCGGGCACGAGATTGCAACTCCAGAGATTTTTGGGGTTTGCGAATTTCTACCGCAGATTCATCCGGGATTACAGCCGTGTGGCCGCTCCATTAACTGCCTTGACTTCCAGCATCAGGACCTTCAAGTGGAATCCGGAGGCGGATCGAGCGTTTCTGGATTTGAAGAGGCGATTCACCAACGCACCGATTCTCTCTCAACCGGACACGGCCCGTCAGTTCGTCGTTGAAGTGGACGCGTCTGATGTGGGAGTTGGCGCCATCCTGTCGCAGCGATGCTCCACGGACAGTAAACTCCATCCCTGCGCCTACTACTCTCGTCGCCTTTCGCCTGCGGAGAGGAATTACGATGTGGGTAACCGGGAGCTTCTCGCGGTGAAACTTGCCTTGGAGGAGTGGCGCCACTGGTTGGGAGGCGGAGCAACCGTTTATTGTCTGGACTGACCACAAGAATCTTGCTTACGTGCAATCGGCTAAACGTCTCAACTCCCCGTGCCAGGCCAGGTGGGCGTTGTTTTTCGGACGATTCAAGTTTGTCCTGACGTTCCGACCTGGATCTAAGAACGGCAAGGCGGACGCCTTGTCCCGGATGTTCTCCAAGACGGAGGAGAGTGGGTCCAAGACCGAGACAATTCTCCCCCGGAACTGCGTCGTGGGAGCAGTTATGTGGAGGATTGAGGAGGAGGTGCTGGCGGCCCTTCGGACTCAGCCCGGTCCCGGTAACGGTCCACCCGGTCGGTTGTTTGTGCCTGAGTCGGTTCGTCCTGCTGTTCTCAAATGGTCCCACGCCAGTAAGATGGCTTGTCACCCTGGCGTGGCTCGGACAATGGCGTTTCTTCGAAGACGTTTTGGTGGCCTGCCATGGCCGAGGATACTCGGGGTTTTGTGGCTGCCTGTCCAGTGTGTGCGCAGAATAAGAGTACCAATCGGCCCAGCTCTGGACTACTTCACCCCCCTTCCCTATTCCCCGGCGTCCATGGTCGCATCTGGCCCTGGACTTCGTCACGGGGTTGCCCGCTTCTGAGGGGAACACGGTCGTTCTGACTATCGTGGACAGGTTCAGCAAGTTCGCCCACTTTGTGCCTATTGCCAAGCTTCCCTCTGCCTCGGAGACGTCCGAGATCCTGGTCAGGGAGGTTTTCAGGGTCCACGGTTTGCCCAGTGATATCGTTTCCGACCGTGGCCCTCAGTTTACCTCTGCTGTCTGGAAGTCCTTCTGTTTGGCCATTGGAGCTACAGTCAGTCTCACATCTGGTTTTCACCCCCAATCCAATGGTCAGGCGGAGAGAGCCAACCAGAAGATGGAATCCACGCTACGCTGTCTGGTCTCTTCCAACCCCACCTCCTGGGCCTCTCAGTTGCCTTGGGTTGAGTATGCCCACAATACTCTCCCTACATCTGCCACTGGGATGTCTCCCTTCCAGTGCCTGTATGGCTACCAACCTCCCCTGTTCCCTTCTCAGGAGAAGGAGCTCTCTGTGCCTTCTGTTCAGGCCCATATTCGTCGTTGCCACCGGACCTGGCATCGGGCCAGAAAGGCACTCCTTAGAGGTTCGGACCGGTATCAGCTCCAGGCGAATCGTTGCCGGACCCCCCGCTCCCACCTATACCATCGGAGATAGGGTTTGGTTGGCCACACGGGATCTTCCGTTACGGACTGAGTCTAGGAAGTTGTTACCGAAGTTTATTGGTCCGTTTGTGGTGGAGAAGGTGATCAATCCAGTGGCAGTGCGACTCAAACTACCGAGGACGCTCAGAGTCCATCCCACCTTTCATGTCTCCTGCCTCAAGCCTGTCTTCCTCAGTCCTCTGTTGCCTCCTCCGCCTCCTCCTCCTCCTCCTCGGATGATCGGAGGTGGTCCTGCCTACACGGTGCGTCGCATTATGGATTCCAGACGGCGGGGCCGGGGTTTCCAGTATCTCGTGGACTGGGAGGGGTATGGTCCTGAAGAGAGGAGTTGGATTCCGCGGCGACAGGTCCTAGATGCGGATCTCATCAGGGACTTTTACCGCCTCCATCCTGGCGCTCCGGGGAGTCCGCCCGGTGGCGTTCGTCGGAGGGGGGGTACTGTAACGATCCCGGCTGTCTGAGTCGGGTCCTGGTCGTAATCTCCAGTTTCCCGAGAGTTCGGGAACGCTCCGGGGAGCGCTCTGGTTTCCGCACCTGCTTCCCATTAGCAATCTGCACACCTGGGCCTAATCAGCACCCTTCTTAGGCTCTGGCCCAACATCCAGTTCCTGCCGGATCGTTAGCCATGAACAGTAGGTGTATCTGCGTATCAGTTAGAGTATCTAGCGTGAGTTTTGTTGTTTTGTACTTTGTTGAGTTTTGTGTCCTTACCTCCGTTTTTGTTTCACCTGCAGTCACACGTCCGGAACCTTCACCCCACCTCTGCCTGATGGTCGGCGGCTGCCGAGCCATCACTGGACCTTGCACTGCACCCCCAACTACTCATCCACGCCGCCCGCTCTGTCCCTGGAATATTCTGCACCTTTTGTTTGTATCCGAATAAACCCTCACTTTCGTTCTACTCTCCTTGTCCTGGTCTGCTTTTGGGTTCTGGCTGAGGGAACTGTGACAACTGGCCTGATGTGGAGAGCAGGAGCGGGCCGGACAGGGCTGACGAAACGCACCACAGACTTGGTGCGGGGAGCAGGAATGGGCCGGACTGGGCTGGCGACGCGCACCACAGACTTGGTGCGGAGAGCAGGAACAGGCCGGACAGGGCTGGCGACGCACACCATAGGCTTGGTGCGGGGAGCAGGAACAGGCCGGGCCGGGCTGACGACACGCATCACAGGCTCGATGCGAGAAACAGGAACAGGCCGGACCGTACTGGGGACACACACCACTGGCCCTACGCAGGGATCAGGAACGGGCCGGACCGGACTGGTAACACACCCCAGTACCTCTCGCCGTGCCTCCACACTTTCCCTCTCCTCTGTGACCAGTGGCCCCCTTAACCTGGCGGCCTTCTCTGCCAACCCTCTGCACCACTCTATCCCGTACTCCTGCTGCCCCGTCGTCACGGCGTGAGCCCCCCTAAAAATTTTCTGGGCTTGTCTCTCCCCCGTGGACCAGGCCTCCATGGTTCTTGTCCAATTCTCTCTCCACTTCTCGTAATTCCAGCCTTTCTCCTCATCACGCTGCTTGACCCAGTCGTGGTGGTTTCTTCTGTCACGATCGTCTTGAAAAGTAGCGGGCCAAGGCGCAGCGTGAGATGCGTACATATTTATTTTATTGTACACCACAGCGAACACAACACCAAACGAAACGTGAAGTCCTTCGACACAAACACAAATCAATAGGAACAAGAAACCACAAACACAAAGTGAAAGACAGACAGTTAAATATGGCTCCCAATCAGAGACAACCAGCTGACACTCGTTGCCTCTGATTGGGAGTCACTCAAGCCAACCTAGAAATACAAACATAGAATATAACACCCTGGCTCAACATACGAGAGTCCCCAGAGCCAGGGCGTGACATGTATGTTGGCTATTTAGAATTGTATATGAGTAGCCAAGTCAGATGAATGACAGAGAGCCAACTGAAAACTGTATTGAAGAGAGAAGCACCAGATAAACAAACTATTTTAAATCTTCAAGGTTTCAGACTCCCTTCATTCTCCTCACCATACCCTATCCAGGTCCCAAGGTTTAAGAGGGTACACTACCCTACCAGACCATGTGTTGTGGTTTTTCACTATGAGCTAAAGGGGTTTAAAGGGTACTAGGCCTGCTCTTTGCCATTGCAGAGCGAGTAGTCAATGTTGCTTTATGTGAGTACCATAATTACTACGTTTTTGGTCACTTTACCCAAAAAACATGTGGGGCACAGACCATCATAATACATTGTAAACAACTACCATGCTTTCATGTTTCACTACATGCTAGTAGTACAAAACCATGGTATTTGTTTCATTGTACTACCATGGTTCATTTTTGTACCATGGTAGCTAGTATAATAAATACAAAAATCATGTTTTTTGGTCACTACCATGGCAGGAAAATACCATGGTATTTGCACCACTACCATGGTATTTTTCTGCCATGGTAGTGACCAAAAAAACATGATAGTACCATGGTAGTTTTTTCATTGTACTACCATGGTACATTTTTGTAAGGGTGGTTAAAACCCTTGATGGGAGACCAAAGGGTAGTTGTAGATAGATCAGTTCTCCAGTAGGAAGTGCTGCCCAGCCTATTGTTTTTTTCTGATAGTGGGGGGACCAGTCCAGAACATTTAGTATAACAGTGAGATAGTCCATTGGTAAGTGGAAGGTCCTTTTTTGCAATCTGCCTTCCACAGAACGGTTTCCTCACACATTTCCCAATTCACCCCCGTTTCCCAATTTGGTAGATTTTTCACTCTTCTTGTCACCAACTGTTTTGCTGATGACTGATTTAAGATAATTGAGTCCTTCCGTGTGTGTGTCCATATATAATGGTTGACTGTAGTCGTGGATCTGAAATCAGTTCTGCCTGTGCTTGGCCATGCACCCAGTTAGAATAGAATAGAATAGCTTTATTTTTCTAGAGGGAACTTTGGTTACACATTCAGAGCTCCTAATCAGTCACTGATTTCTCCATTTACATGAGTGGTTACGATGGCATAACCAAAATTGAATAATAATCAGCTTTGTATTTATTGACATACTGATAGTTTTACATAATGTTTTCCTTGTGCCAACTTTAGGTTTGTAGTTAGAGAGGATGCGGAGGCCATTTAGATAGCAGTAAACAGATTTCCTGACCTGACTGTGTTTCTCCCAGTTTGTGTGTACGTGGAATTTGATGAATAGCTATTGTGAAAAACCCTTTGTGTCCCTGACCATGGACCATGGTTCATAAAATCACCAATAAATGAGTTGTTAAGTCTCCTGCACAGAGCCTTTCTACACGTGACTCAGCGACTACTATTGTCAACAGTATCAGTTTCACTGGATGTTTTGCTAATAGTATCATGTTCATGTTTTAATTGGTGTGTTTGAGCAGAACTTGGACCTAACTGTATCCCATTTTGGGTAAGGTTATACGAAAGTAACATTTAATATCCATACAGCCACGCCAGATATGATCAGACAAGCCTTTTATTAGGAGTTATGAACAGCTAATTAGCTGGTTAATGTACAAAACCCCATGGCAAAACGGGTAGAATTGCAGGATATTAGTCCAGAATATAAATATATATGTTTGTGAATGGCGTGTATAGACAGTATGGACAGTATGTGCACAGAAAAGGTGTGAATAGCAGTAGTTACACTCTGTTCACAACATTGACATCAGCAAACCGCTCGCCCACAACACGCCATACATGCTGTCTGCCATCTGCCCGGTAAAGTTGAAACGGGTTCATCCGTGAAGAGCACACTTCTCCAGTGTGCCAGTGGCAATCGAAAGTGAGCATCCGCCCACTGAAGTCGGTTACGACGCCAAACTGCAGTCAGGTCAAGACCCTGGTGAGGACAACGAGCAGGCAGATGAGCTTCCCTGAGACGGTTTCTGACAGTTTGTGCAGAAATTCTTCGGTTGTGCAAACCCACAGTTTCATCAGCTGTCCAGGTGGCTGGTTTCAGACGATCCCGCAGGTGAAGAAGCCGGATGTGGAGGTCCTGGGTTGGCGTGGTTACACGTGGTCTGCGGTTGTGAGGCCGGTTGGATGTACTGCCAAATTCTCTTCGACGTTGGAGGTGGCTTATGGTCGAGAAATTAACATTCAGTTCTCCGGCAACAGCTCTGGTGGACATTCCTGCAGTCAGCATGCCAATTGCACGCTCGTCAAAACTAGAGACATCTATGGCATTGTGTTGTGTGACAAAACTGCACATTTTAGAGTGGCCTTTTATTGTCCCCAGCACAAGGTGTACCTGTATAATGATCATGCAGTTTAATCAGCTTCTTGATATGCGTCACCTTTCAGGTGGATGGATTATCTTGGCAAAGGAGAAATACTCACTGACAGGGATGTACACTACCAGTCAAACGTTTGGACACACCTACTCATTCAAGGGTTTTTCTTAATTTTGTACTATTTTTACATTGTAGAATAATAGTGAAAACATCAAAACTATGAAATAACACATATGGAATCATGTAGTAACCAGAAAAGTGTTAAACAAACGAAAATATATTTTATATTTGAGATTCTTCAAAGTAGCCACCCTTTGCCTTGATGACAGCTTTGCACACTCTTGGCATGCCAACCAGCTTCATGAGGTAGTCACCTGGTGTGCCTACGTAAAAGTTAATTTGTGGAATTTCTTTCCTTCTTAATGCGTTTGAGCCAATCAGTTGTGTTGTGACAAGGTAAGGGGGGTATACAGAAGATAGCCCCTATTTGGTAAAAGACCAAGTCCATTTTATGGCAAGAACAGTTCAAATAAGCAAAGAGAAACGACAGTCCATCATTTCGTTAAGAGATGAAGGTCAGTCAATACAGAACATTTCTTCAAGTGCAGTCGCAAAATCCATCAAGCGCTATGATGAAACTGGCTTTCATAAGGACCGCCACAGGAATGGAAGACCCAGAGTTACCTCTGCTGCAGAGGATTTGTTCAATATAGTTACCAGCCTCAGAAATTGCAGCCCAAATAAATGTTTTACAGAGGTAAAGTCACAGACACATCTCAACATCAACTGTTCAGAGGGGACTGTGTGAATCAGGCCTTCATTGTCGAATTGCTGCAAATAAACCAATACTAAAGGACACCAATGATAAGAAGAGACCTGCTTGGGCCAAGAAACACGAGCAATGGACATTAGACCGGTGGAAATTTGTCCTTTGGTCTGGAGTCCAAATTGGAGATTTTTGGTTCCAACCACCGTGTCTTTGTGAGACGCGGTGTGGGTGAACGGATGATCTCCGCATGTGTGGTTCCCACCATAAAGCATGGAGGAGGAGGTGTTATGGTGTGGGGGTGCTTTGCTGGTGACACTGTCTGTGATTTATTTAGAATTCAAGGAATACTTAACCAGCATGGCTACCACAGCATTCTGCAGTGACACGCCATCCAATTTGGTTCACACAGTCTCCTCTGAACAGTTGATGTTGAGATGTGTCTGTCACTTGAACTCTGTGAAGCACTTATTTGGGCTGCAATTTCTGAGGCTGGTAACTCTAATGAACTTATCCTCTGCAGCAGAGGTAACTCTGGGTCTTCCATTCCTGTGGCGGTCCTCATGAGAGACAGTTTCATCCTAGCACTTGATGGTTTTTGCGACTGCTCCTGAAGAAACTTTCAAAGTTCTTGAGATTTTCCGTATTGACTGACCTTGTCTTAAAGTAATGATTGACTAAGAAAGAAAGAAATTCCACAAATTGACTTTTAAGAAGGCACACCTGTTAATTGAAATGCTTTCCAGGTGACTACCTCATGAAGCTGGTTGATAGAATGCCAAGAGTGTGCAAAGCTGTCATCAAGGCAAAGGGTGGCTACTTCGAAGAATCTCAAATATAAAATATATTTTGGTTTGTTTAACACTTTTCTGGTTACTACATGATTCCATATGTGTTATTTCATAGGTTTGATGTCTTCACTATTATTCTAGTGTAAGGTTCTGTATTTGTTTTCTTAGTCCACCTTGTGTTCTTGTATGTAGCCCTGTTTCTTTGTGTTCTTGAATGTAGCCCTGTCTTTCATTTTTGTTCATTGATTTCATCTGTGTAAATTACTCACCTGGTCTCGTCAGCTCCTTATTTAGTTCAGTTCTTTCTGTTTGTGCCTTGTGAGGTATTGTTAATTTTGACTCTACTAAGCCTTTTCCTAGCTTGTTTGTGAGAACCAGTTTTAGCCTTCAGTCCTAGTTTTGTTTCACCTGCCTGTTTGCCTACCTGTATATGACCATTGCTTGCCTCTGACCACCATTCCTGCCTTTTCGAAGGCATAATAAACACCTGGCACCAACCGCTCGGCGTGTGAATCTACACCTTTTTCTCTCTGAGTATTCATTACACATTCCCCTACATATTTATTTGGACATTGAAGCTAAAACTTTGAATTTGGCGCAATACTCCATGATTTTAGATTTGGATCAAATACATTTGTCCAAATACTCATGACACTTTCAAATGGGGGGACTAGATACATACATTCTTAACGGTAAAACAGATATGTCTGAAATTACCATCAAATAAAAGGTGAAGGTACGCGTGAATCTACACCTTTTTCTCCCTGAGTATTCATTACGTCTACAATTTAAAAAATAGTACCAAATTAAGAAAAACCCTTTAATGAGTAGGTGTGTCCAAACATTTGACTGGTAGTGTATATATATATATTTTTTACTGCAACCTCCAACCGCAGGAGGACTCAGGAGTCCGCTCTTAATGAGCCTACTGTTGCCTGCTGCGGCTCTGCCAATCGTCAGATCGGGGAGGAGAGGAGGTAGGGGGCCCACATAGGTAACTAGGGGGCCCTGCCTTGATTGGGTAACTGATTTAAAAAACGGTATAATAAATAAATGTGATTGGTCAATTGTGTGAGTCACCCTGACAACAACGACGAGACAGCCTACATTTTCTTTATTATTATAATTATTTTGCCAAACACAGGAGCCCGCTCTCAATGTTAAAAATACACCAGAGAGCATAATTTAGCCACAGAGGATCAATAGTTTATAAAAAATAACTGTTGATTAAGTTTTATAACAAGCACATACAGGTATCTGCCAAAATAAAGGAAACACAAACATAAAGTGTCTTAAAAAGGTATCGGGCCACCATGAGCTGCCAGAACAGCTTCAATGCGCCTTCGCATAGATTCTATAAGTGGATCTAAACCATGCCAGGAAAATGCACCCCACACCATAACATATACAGTGCATTCGGAAAATATTCAGACCCCATGACTTTTTCCACATTTTGTTACGTTACAGCTTTATTCTAAAATTGATTAAGTAATCAATGTTTCTCATCAATCTACACACAATACCCCATAATGACAAAGCAAAAACAGGTTTTAGACATTTTTGCAAATGTATTAAAAATAACACATACCTTATTTACATAAGTATTCAGACCCTTTGCTATGAGACTCGAAATTCAGCTCAGGTGCATCCTGTTTCCATTGATCGTCCTTGAGATGTTTTTACAACTTGATTGGTGTCCACCTGTGGTAAATTCAATTGATTGGACATGATTTGGAAAGGTACACACCTGTCTATATAAGGTCCCAAAGTTGACAGTGCATGTCAGAACAAAAACCAAGCCATGAGGTCGAAGGAATTGTCCGTAGATTTCCGAGACAGAATTGTGTCTTGTGACCAAGAACCCGATGGTCACTCTAACAGAGCTCCCGAGTTCCTCTGTGGAGATGGGAGAACCTTCCAGAAGGACAACCATCTCTGCAGCACTCCACCAATCAGGCCTTTATTGTGGAGTGGCCAGACGGAAGCCACTTCTCAGTAAAAGGCACATGACAGCCCGCTTGGAGTTTGCCAAAAGGCCCCAAAAGACTCTCAGACCATGAGAAACAACATGTTCTGGTCTGATGAAACCAAGATTGAACTCTTTGGCCTGAAAGCCAAGTGTCACGTCTGGAGGAAACCTGTCACCATCCCTACGGTGAAACATGGTGGTGGCAGCATCATGCTGTGGTGATGTTTTTCAGCTGCAGGTACTGGGAGACTAGTCAGGATCGAGGGAAAGATGAACTGAGGAAAGTACAGAGAGACCCTTGATGAAAATCTGCTCCAGAGCGCTCAGGACCTCAGACTGGGGTGAAGGTTCACCTTTCAACAGGACAATGACCCTAAGCACACAGCCAAGACAATGCAGGAGTGGCTTCGGGACAAGTCTCTGAATGTCGTTGAGTGGCCCAGCCAGAGACCGGACTTGAACCTGATCAAACATCTCTGGAGAGACCTGAAAATAGCTGTGCAGCGACGCTCCCCCATCCAACCTGACAGAGCTTGAGAGGATCTGCAGAGAAGAATGGGAGAAACTCCCCAAATACTGGTGTGCCAAGCTTGTAGCGTCATACCCAAGAAGACTCAAGGCTGCAATCGCTGCCAAAGGTGCTTCAACAAAGTACTGAGTAAAGGGTCTGAATACTTATGTAAATGTAATATTTCTGTTTTTATTTTTAATACATTTGTAGAAAAAATCTAAAAACAGTTTTTGCTTTGTTATTATGGTGTATTGTGTTTAGATTGATGAGGGAGAAAAATAATTTAATCAGTTTTAGAATAAGGCTGTAATGTAACAAAATGTGGAAAAAGTCAAGGGGTTTGATTACTTTCTGAATGCACTGTACGTGACTGACCACCTCGATTCGGTCTTATGTACCAACATTTGAAATTGTATTTTTTACATTGGATAAAAGTAGAAACTCAACTGTAGTTGAGGAACAATGGGAAAGTAATTCTGCTTTGAAAGTTGGTAAACTTGTAACCCCACTTTTGAGAAAATGGCCCTTGAATGTTGTGGTACACCAACTGTCTACACCCATTCAGCATCGTTCACACCCTCTTAAGCCCCACCCATCTCTTAAGGATTCACATGTGAGGCCACTTGCTAAACAGAGTGAGAAGTGTAGTAAATTAGTAGATTTCAAGACTAAAAGTGGTAAAAGTAGTAGTCCACAATAAAGAAAAACTCCAGGTAAAAATATACTTCATCTATTCCTTGGCCTATATCCTAATCTGACTTTGGTTCATGGACATGTTGTTCTTGACATTACCGTCTCTGGTGAACACACATTCTATCAAATAACATCAAAGTTTATTTGTCACATGCACAGGATACTGTCACGACTTCCTCTGAAGCTGGCCCCTTGTTCGTGCATGCTTCGGCGTTCGTCTTCACCGGCCTTCTAGCCTCTGCCGCTCCTCAGCTCATCATTCCATTTGTTTTGTCTTGTTTGCTACAAACAACTGGTTCATATCCCCTCATCAGTACCTGTATAAGTGTTCCCTCCACCCCTTTGTCTTTGTGTGTGATTGTTTATTGTGGAGGTTAGTTTAGCTCGGTGGAGCTCCTTGTATTTTGTATCACCGAGATATTTCACCCGTGTGCCTTGTTGTTTCCCTGATTTACGCACTGGAGTGTTTGACGCATTGTTGTGTACCGCTGTGCTTTCGGAATAAACCCTTTATTCTGTTATTAACCCTCCTGCGCCTGATTCCTTCAGAATCACTCACCACAGATACAGAATGTGTATACGGTACAGTGGAATGGTTACTTGCATATTTGCATGGTAGCAATATCAAAAACGGAAAGTGTCCAGATAAAAAAAAAAAATAGATATATATACATACATATACACACAAACATACAAACATACACACATACTGTACATACACACATACATACATACATACATACATACATACATACATACATACACATACATATCCTTTAAAAAAGTATATTCCCCTTTATTACTTTCCAACCCCACCACCCTTTCCCTACTTGGAGTAAACTAGTGAACAACAATGCTTAGGCCTCTACTTCCAGCATATACTTACTATCTACATTTTATGGACACAGTCAATTTTACAATAATTATATTTTGTTTGTTTTTTCTCCTGAACTTCTTCTACTCTCAACCTCGCCGATCATTTTCATGATGTCCATCCAGATAAAAATATTAGATGATGCTTACCCAGACACACTTATCGAAATTGATTGGTCATGTGAAATGAACGCGATAACCCCCAGCCACATCTTGCTAAGTAAATGGGTCTCTACAGAAGGTGTAAACTGTACAGTGAAAAGGTTACTTGCATATTTGCATAGTAGCAATACCAAAAAAAAAAATGAACACAAAGTGTCAATGCCAGTAGAGAAGAAGAACAATATCAATACGATATCAGTGATTCTGGTGATAGACAAGCTATTTATATGCATACAATAAGGGGTAAAGGGGCTGAGCAGCAGGATAAGAAATGTCATAGTAGCAGAATCGTGTGTGTGTGTTTGTGTGTTAGGAGAGAGTCATGTGAATGTGCATAGAGGCACTGCAGATAGACTGGATGACTGGGAACTCGCCCCCAGTGATGAACTGGTCCATCCGCACCACGCATGAACAAGGGAATCTATATTCGGAGAGCCTGTTTCTGTCCTGCTCTTGACTTTGGTGCAGGGCATGTGATTTCCATGGCCTCTTCATCGCAAAACTCCCTCATCTTCTCAAAAATATACATTTGTCTAGTTGTGTCCAGTCCAGGTGGTGCTTGTGCAGGCAGACCATCTTTGGGATGAAGGACATCAGTGTTGCGCAGCAGCTGAAAACTAGTTCTGAATGAGTCCGATAGCTCCTTGGTACAACAATACCAGGCTCCAAAGCACTGAAGCTGTAAAACAAGAAAATAGACAAAAAAATAGAGAAGACATTACAACCTTGTCAATTGACCTCCCAAGTTTAGATAATAAGAATAACCTCATACAATGCAATGAAAATGATATTCACCTGAAGTGCTGGTACTGCTTGATCTGAGGCAGCACAGCCTGAAGTACAGAGTCAGGTGTTGTTGCCGGCAATGTTCCCTTTAAACTGCATGCGGGTGCGCAGTAGCCCTGAGCTTGCTGTGCAGCTTCCCCAGGACAGCTGCACAGAGTGCAGAAGAATATCAGCCCATGGAGATAAGCACGAGATTGAACTTCACTAAACTTTCTAGAGTTTTCCCTGTTAGTTAACAATATCAACATTTGCCTTTATTGTGGCAATTGTGATCAAATCGACGCAATATTGGCCACTTTCAATGCAACATACCAAAACAAAACGAACTATGCAAAATATTTTGTTGTAGGCAGAACGTATCAGAGTAGGATTCTATTGTGCAGGACTCAGCCCGTACTCTACACAGAACGGTGCTGCATAACCAATCAGAGCTGCAGTAGGCCTATATGCAAATAATTTGTCTGATTCTCTGTAATAATGGTATGGGAATAATAATGCATTTTATATTGTAAAGTGGTTTCTTGCATCAAACAACACAACAATGTTTTCAGTCACCTCCTTGTCTGAAGGACAAGTGGATAAACAGGTTAATGTCAAGCCCTGCATGTCTCATGGAATGTAAGCCTACATTGAACACCATACATTGGCTGCTGCTCTAGGCTGAATAACATTTTCTGTAAGTCTTCACAAGGTTTTCACACACTGTTGCTGGTATTTTGGCCCATTCCTCCATGCAGATCTCCTCTAGAGCAGTGATGTTTTGGGGTTGTCGCTGGGCAACACGGACTTTCAACTCCCTCCAAAGATTTTCTATGGGGTTGAGATCTGGAGACTGGCTAGGCCACTCCAGGACCTTGAAATACTTCTTACGAAGCCACTCCTTCGTTGCCCGGGCGGTGTGTTTGGGATCATTGTCATGCTGAAAGACCCAGCCACGTTTCATCTTCAATGCTCTTGCTGATGGAAGGAGGTTTTCACTCAAAATCTCACGATACATGGCCCCATTCATTCTTTCCTTTACACGGATCAGTCGTCCTGGTCCCTTTGCAGAAAAACAGCCCCAACGCATGATGTTTCCACCCCCATGCTTCACAGTAGGTATGGTGTTCTTTGGATGCAACTCAGCATTCATTGTCCTCCAAACACGACGAGTTGAGTTTTTACCAAAAAATTCTATTTTGGTTTCATCTGACCATATGACATTCTCCCAATCCTCTTCTGGATCATCCAAATGCACTCTAGCAAACTTCAGACGGGCCTGGACATGTACTGGTTTAAGCAGGGGGACACGTCTGGCACTGCAGGATTTGAGTCCCTGGCGGCGTAGTGTGTTACTGATGGTAGGCTTTGTTACTTTGGTCCCAGCTCTCTGCAGGTCATTCACTAGGTCCCCCCGTGTGGTTCTGGGATTTTTGTTCACCGTTCTTGTGATCATTTTGACCCCATGTGAGATCTTGCGTGGAGCCCCAGATCGAGGGAGATTATCAGTGGTCTTGTATGTCTTCCATTTCCTAATAATTGCTTCCACAGTTGATTTCTTCAATCCAAGCTGCTTACCTATTGCAGATTCAGTCTTCCCAGCCTGGTGCAGGTCTACAATTGTGTTTCTGGTGTCCTTTGACAGCTCTTTGGTCTTGGCCATAGTGGAGTTTGGAGTGTGACTGTTTGAGGTTTTGGACAGGTGTCTTTTATACTGATAACAAGTTGAAACAGGTGCCATTAATACAGGTAATGAGTGGAGGACAGAGGAGCCTCTTAAAGAAGAAGTTACAGGTCTGTGAGAGCCAGAAATCTTGCTTGTTTGTAGGTGACCAAATACTTATTTTCCACCATAATTTGCAAATAAATTCATTAAAAATCCTACAATGTGATTTTCTGGATTTTTTCTTCTTCTTAATTTGTCTGTCATAGTTGACGTGTACCTATGCGGAGGAACCTCTCGTACCTCAGACTCCTGGAGTGGACCAGCTACCACCGGCCTGAGGAGAGACACATGGCAGGAGGGGTTAATACGATAATTCTGAGGAAGCTGTAACCTATAACAAACCTTTTTCAATCTCCTCAGGACTTTAAATGGCGAAGGGGCAGGTTTTGGGTCGAGAGCCAGACCTGGTCTCCCGGTGCATATACCGGGGCCTCACTGCGGTGGTGGTCGGCGCTTGCCTTTTTTCGCCTGATGGCCCGCTGCAGGCGTACATGGGCAGCGTTCCAGGTCTCTTCCGAGCAGTGAAACCACTCATCCACCGCAGGAGCCTCGATCTGGCACTGATGCAAAGGTGCCACGACCGGCTGATAACCTAACACACACTGAAAGGGAGAAAGGTTAGTGGAAGAGTGGCGGAGTGAGTTTTGGGCCATTTCTGCCCAGGGGATAAAACCCGACCACTCCCCCGGCCTGTCCTGGCAATAGGACCGCAGAAACCTACCCACATCCAGGTTAACTCTCTCCACCTGCCCATTACTCTCGGGGTGAAAACCTGAGGTCAAGCTGATCGAGACCCCCAGACGTTCTATGAACGCCCTCCAGAACCTTGAGGTGAACTGGGGACCTCGATCCGATACAATATCCTCAGGCACCCCTTAGTGCCGGAAGACGTGTGTAAATAGGGCCTCAGCAGTCTGTAGGGCCGTAGGGAGACCTGGCATAGGAATGAGACGGCAGGACTTAGAAAACTGATCCACAACGACCAGGATCATGGTGTTCCCTTGTGAAGGGGGAAGGTCCGTAACAAAATCCACCGAAAGATGGGACCACGGCCGTTGTGGAACGGGTAGGGATTGTAATTTCCCTCTGGGCAGGTGTCTAGGTGCCTTACACTGGGCGCACACCGAGCAGGAGGAAACGTAAACCCTCACGTCCTTGGCTAAAGTGGGCCACCAGTACTTCCCACTAAGACAGTGCACTGTCCGACCAATGCCAGGATGACCAGAGGAGGGTGACGTGTGGACCCAATAGATTAATCGATCGCGAACCTCGAGCGGCACGTACATACGACCCTCTGGACACTGGGGGGGAGTGGGCTCGGTACGTAACGCCCGCTCGATGTCCGCATCAACCTCCCACACCACCGGTGCCACCAGACACGACGCCGGAAGTATGAGAGTGGGCTCAATGGACCTCTCCTCTGTGTCATACAGTCGGGACAGGGCGTAATTGAGTCGCCTTCTTTTTACAGAAGGCTAGGGACAGATCGGCATATTCGGGACGAATGTGCATGTTGGAGACCTGGTTTGGACTTTCCACCATAGTTGCTCCTATTGAAACACCTACACACCTCCGCAAGCACTGACTTGACCATCCCTTGAGAGCCCTCTGTTGCCATGAAATAGTGGGGTCATGAGTGGTTAACCAGGGAAGCCCCAACACCACTGGAAATGCAGGAGAATCAATCAGATAGAGACTAATTTTCTCCTCATGACCCCCCTGCATTTTCATCCAGATTGGAGCTGTGACCTCCCTAATCAGGCCTGACCCTAAAGGGCGACTATCTAAGGTGTGTACAGGGAAGGGCATATATACAGGAACAATAGGAATCCCTAAACTACAGGAAAACTGATGATCAATAAAGTTCCCAGCTGCGCCTGAATCTACGAGCTGTTTATGCTGGGAATGAGGGGAAAACTCTGGAAATACAATATCTATACACATATGCACAACAGGGAGCTCTGGGTGAGTCGGGTGCCTACTCACCTGAGACGGTCCACCAGCGCTCTGCCTACCGCCTCGACTCCTGAAGGACCCTCCCCAGCACCGACCAGCAGTGTGTCCTCCGCGGCCACAGTTGGTGCAGGAGATGGCCCTCCTTCCGGTCTCCCTAAGTGCAGCACCTCCGAGCTCCGTAGGGGTAGGGTCGGAGGTGCTGGGGGATGGAATGGACGGCCTCTGATCCGGACGTCCGCGGGTTGCCAACAGGTTATCCAGCCTGATCGACATGTCCACCAGTTGGTCCAGGCTCAGGGTGGTATCCCTGCAGGCCAGTTCCCGACGAACGTCCTCCCGGAGGCTGCATCTGTAGTGATCGATCAGGGCCCTCTCATTCCATCCTGCGCTGGCAGCCAGAGTCTTGAAGTCCAGGGCAAAGTCCTGTGCGCTCCTCTTCCCCTGTCTGAGGTGGAATAGACGTTCCCCCGCCGCTCTCCCCTCCGGTGGATGATCGAATACCGCCCGAAAGCAGCGGGTGAAATCCTCATTGCGTACTGACGCTGCGTCTATTCCTCCCCACTCGGCGTTGGCCCACTCGAGCGCTTTTCCCGAAAAGACAGGAGATGAGGGCGGACACGCTCTCGTATCCCGAGGGAGCCGGGTGGATGGTAGCCAGGAAGAGCTCTACCTGGAGCAGAAAACCCTGGCACCCGGCAGCTGTACCATCGTACGCCCTCGGGAGCGAGAGCCGAATCCCGCTGGACCCAGGTGACAAAGGGGTGGACAGCAGTGTGGGTGGTTGTGTAGTTGGAGGTGTAGGACCACCACCTCTCTCCCATCGTTCCATCGTGTTCAACACGCGCTCCATTGTGGTACCGAGA
The DNA here is from genome assembly GCF_020615455.1 of Coregonus clupeaformis. Classification (NCBI taxonomy): domain Eukaryota; kingdom Metazoa; phylum Chordata; class Actinopteri; order Salmoniformes; family Salmonidae; genus Coregonus; species Coregonus clupeaformis. Next base: position 36,267,487 of record NC_059193.1, read on the forward strand.
GTCTAGATCATGGTCGCCTGCTGTTGGACACATTCCTCCATTGATCCGGACAAAATGAATGTACCTGCTGACTCCATATTTAGGTGCGTGTTTCTGTCAGGATGTCAGTGTGATGCGGTAGGACAAAGTCAGGCGCAGGACACAGAGCTAATCAAAAATGTACTTTACTCTTAGGTAACGTCAAATAACATAACCTCCACGCAGGGAGGAAACAAACCCGCTCACCAGACGACAACCAAACATGAACAAACACGCACAACATACAGTGGGAGCCAGAGGGTTAAATAGGGCAGTGATCAATGATAATGAGAAACAGGTGTGAACAATCAAGACAAGACAAGTAGAACACAGAAACATAGATCGGTGGCAGCTAGTACACCGGTGACGACAAACGCCGAAGCCTGCCCGAGCAAGGAGGAGGAGCAGCCTCGGCTGAATCCGTGACACAAATAGCCACAGTAGCCTACTTGGCCACTGTTAAATCTGTAACTTAAAGTGAGTATAGTCTCAGTGTTCATAGTAAAGACGCACTGGAAGTTGCACAGAATTTTCACAATGTTCAAGTTTGCGCTCAGCAGACCTGAAATTTGCTCAGGGCCGAAAACAATTAGAGGGAACAATTGATTGCCAGTCATAGCTTTCCACCAGCACTGTGCCATCCTCCAGTCCAACCAGCTGCGGGATGTTGACCCCTGTCACAGTGCGGTCCTTCACCACACCAGCAATCTCTCCACAGATTCCTGAAGGAAGACAGCCTGACTACATGTACCTCTGAAAAATACACAAATAACGTGATATGAGATCAATAAAAGTAGTGCCAATCATCTTGGCGGTAAATGAAATAATCAAAAGAGGTGTTTATGCTTTACATACCAACTGTCCTTGCAGAGATGCCACACCGCTGCTTTTGTCACATGAGATGGCAGCAGCTTTCCACCAAAGTGTTTGTGTCCTGGGTGGCGTCCTGGTAATACCATTGCATAATCCTCTGCATAGTTGTTGATGAAGTTCACAACTCGCTGCAAGTCCTCATGCTTCAGTTGTAACCTGTGCTTGCTTGGGCCGGCTCTCTTTTTGATGGGAGGCATTAGACCGTTTTCCTTGTATGACTGGGAGGAGAGTCAGGTATGTTCTACTGATGCTGAAAGACAAATTCCAGATACTAATATTTTAGCATTATTATACAATAGATGGCCGTAATCACCGCCAGACACACCTGGCTAACTTGATGGGTCATGTAATCATCTGGCGAAGTTGAGTCTTTTGTTTAGACATGTATCTAGCTAGCTAGCTAACTAAACAATGAATCCCAACCCACAGAGTACTAGCAATACAAGCCAATTTTCATAGCTAGCTAAAGCTACCCAACTAGGTTCAATGTTAGTTAGCTAGCTAACATTAGGCTATAATTAGCAATGCACATGGATTTCTGAGATACGAATAATATTACTAGACAGATCATACATGTAAAGTTAGCTAGTGAGCCAGCCAGCTAACGTTAGCTAGCTAGCTAACAGTACACTTTAACTTGGAGTCTTTTGTTTAGACATGTAGCTACAGTAGCTAGCTAGCTAAACAATAAACCATAATCCCAATCCATACACTACTAGCAATACAAACCAATTGTCATAGCTTTCTGACAAAATTAGAAACGTATAATATCTAAAACTGTAGGTATACTCTTACCCATATACATGGATGAACGCTTCACGGCAGACTGCAACCCCTTTCATTAAATAAGATGTCCTGTGTCATTTCCGATTTGTTTGTACAGCTTGCTTGGACCGTTGTGTCAAGTCACTCTGGTTCACACTGACCGTGTGCAATGCCATAAGAATCATCAGATCTTTCTCCCTCTCTGTCACAGGTGCCATGGTTGCATTTAGTTTGAAGATGTAATCCGGAGAAACACTTTTGCAGTTCTCCGTGATATCTTCTTAAATAGAAAGAACTATCTACACATACTGAGCAGCTCATGTTATAAACAGAAGGTGCTACATGGAAGACCAAACCGAACTCATCTCTTGGCATGTCCAGCCCATTCATCATCTGAGCCAATCATGGCTAGCGGGAAGGTTCCTGTCTTTTTCCAACTAGGCTCGTAATTTAACAATTTTAATCGTATTTACGGATGGCATACAAGTTTGTTATTAAGGCACACAAAACTTCACGTGTTCCAGAAGGCATTTCCGCCCAAAAACGTATTTTGATAAAAAAAAGTATTATCTGAGCTGACCGCACTACCATCTCGAGAGCCCTGCAGTTGCGAGCGGTACACTTAGCATACTATTCGGTAATACAGCCCGACAGGATGTTCTCAATGGTGCATCTGTAGAAGTCTGTGAGGGTCTTAGAGGCCAAGCCAAATTTCTTCAGCCTCCTGAGTTTGAAGAGACACTGTTGCATCTTCTTCACCATGCTGTCGGTGTGAAGGGACCATTTCAGGTCCTGAGTGATGTGCACGCTGAGGAACTTGAAGCTTTTGACACTCTCCACTGCAGCCCCGTTGATGTGGATGGGGGCGTGCTCTATTTTGCTGTCTCCTGTAGTCCATAATCAGCTCCTTAGTTGTGTTGACTTTGCGGGAGAGGTTATTTTCCTGGCAGCACACTGTCAAGGCTCTCCCCTCCTCCCTGAAGGCTGTCTTGTTGTTGTTGGTAATCAGGACAACTACTGTTGTGTTGTCAGCAAACTTGATGATTGAGTTGGAGACATGGCAACGCAGTCATGGGTGAACAGGGCGTAAAGGATGGGGTTGAGCACGCACCCCTGTGTGAACCCCGTGTTGAGGATCAGCAGGAAGTCTAGGACCCATTTGCACAGGGAGGGGTTCAGACCAAGGGCCTTGAGCTTAGTGATGAGCTTAGAGGGCACTATGGTGTTGAAGGCTGAGCTGTAGTCAATGAACAGCATTCTTCCATTGGTATTCCTCTTGTCCAGGTGGGATAAGGCAGTGTGCAGTGCAATGGTGATTGCATCGTCCGCAGATCTGTTGGGGCGGTATATAAATTGTAATGGGTCTAGGGTGTCGGGTAAGGTGGAGGTGATATGATCCTTAACTAGACTCATACTACTGGAGAATGGCGCCAGAGGGGATGGCTGCCATTTTATGGACTCTTAACCAACAGTGCTATTTTGTTTGTTTTTTCAAATTGTTTGTAACTTATTTTGTACATAGTGTTGCTGCTACCGTCTCTTATGACCGAAAACTGCTTCTGGCCATCAGAACAGCGATTACTCACCTTGAACTGGATGAATAATTTTACTTCATTGAGGTGGACGAGAGGGATTTGCTCCAGACACCCGAAAGGGCCCTCATCCCCGTCATTTGCAGTAGAAAGAAAATAAGATATCGGGGAAGGAGATCGGGGTGCCAGGTAAAGAGCCGGCGAAGAGTGGCTAATATGCCTTTGCCATCAATACTACTGGCCAACGTACAATCGCTTGATAATAATGTGGACGAACTACAAGCACGTATATCCTACCAATGGGACAGTAAAAACTGTAATATCTTGTTTCACCGAGTCGTGGCTGAACGACAACATGAATAATATACAGCTGGCGTGTTATAAACTGTATCGGCAGGATCAAACAGCAGCCTCTGGTAAGACAAGGGGTGGCAGTCTATGTATATTTGTAAACAACAGCTGGTGCACAATATCTAAGGAAGTCTCAAGGTTTTGCTCACCTGAGGTAGAGTATCTCATGATAAGCTGTAGACCAAACTATCTACCGAGATTGTTTTCATCTATATTCTCTGTAGCTGTCTATTTACCACGACAAACCGATGCTGGCACTAAGACCGCACTCAATGAACTGGATACGGCCATAAGCAAACAGGAAAACGCTCATCCAGAGGCGGCGCTCCTAGTGGCCATGGTCTTTAATGCAGGGAAACTTACATCCGTTTTACCTCATGTTAAATGTGCAACCAGAGGGAAAAAAACCTCTAGACCACCTTTACGCCACACATAGAGACGCGTACAAAGCTCTCCCTCGCCCTCCATTTGGCAAATCTGACCATAATTCTATCCTCCTGATTCCTGTTACAAGCAAAAACTAAACAGGAAGCACCAGTGACTCGGTCAATAAAAAAGTGGTCAGATGAAGCAAATGCTAAGCTACAGGACTGTTTTGCTAGCACAGATTGGAATATGTTCCGGGATTCTTCCGATGGCATTGAGGAGTACACCACATCAGTCACTGGCTTCATCAATAAGTGCATCGATGACGTCGTCACCACAGTTACTGTACGTACATATGTCAATCAGAAGCCATGGATTACAGGCAACATCCGCACTGAGCTAAAGGGTAGAGCTGCCGCTTTCAAGGAGCGGGACTCTAACCCGGAAGCTTATAAGAAATCCCGCTATGTCCTCCGACAAACCATCAAACAGGCAAAGCATCAATACAGGACTAAGATCGAATCGTACTACACCGGCTCCGACGCTCACCGGATGTGGTAGGGCTTGAAAACTATTACAAACTATTACTATTACTATGACTACAAAGGGAAGCACAGCCGCGAGCTGCCCAGTGACACGAGCCTACCAGATGAGCTAAATTACTTCTATGCTCGCTTCGAGGCAAGTAACACTGAAACATGAATGAGAGCATCAGCTGTTCCGGACGACTGTGTGATCATTCTCTCCGTAACCGATGTGAGTAAGACCTTTAAACAGGTCAACATTCACAAGGCCTCAGGGCCAGATGGATTACCAGGACGTGTACTCCGAGCATGCACTGACCAACTGGCAAATGTATTCACTGACATTTTCAACCTCTCCCTGTCTGAGTCTGTAATACCAACATGTTTCAAGCAGACCACCATAGTCCCTGTGCCCAAGAACACTAAGGTAACCTGCCTACCCGTCCAACTCACATGTGTAGCCATGAAGTGCTTTGAAAGGCTGGTCATGACTCACATCAACACCATTATCCCAGAAACCCTTGACCCAGTCCAATTTGCATACCGCCCCAACAGATCCACAGATGATGCAATCTCTATTGCGCTCCACACTGCCATTTCACACCTGGACAAAAGGAACACCTATGTGCGAATGCTATTCATTGACTACAGCTCAGCGTTCAACACCAGAGTGCCCTGGGACTAAACACCTCCCTCTGCAACTGGATCCTGAACTTCCTGACAGGCCTCCCCCATGTGGTAAGAGCAGGTGACAACACATCCGCCACGCTGATCCTCAACACGGGGGCCCCCTCAGGGGTGCGTGCTCAGTCCCCTCCTGTACTCCCTGTTCATTCATAACTGCATGGGTAGGCACGACTCCAACACCATCATTAAGTTTGCCGATGACACAACAGTGGTAGGCCTGATCACCGACAATGACGAGACAGCCTATAATGAGGAGCTCAGAGACCTGGCCGTGTGGTGCCAGGACAACAACCTCTCCCTCAACGTGATCAAGACAAAGGAGATGATTGTGGACTACAGGAAAAAGAAGAGGACCGAGCACGCCTCCATTCACATCGACAGGGCTGTAGTAGAGCAGGTTGAAAGCTTCAAGATCCTTGTTGTCCACATCACCAACAAACGAACATGGTCCAAGCACACCAAGACAGTCGTGAAGAGGGCACGACAAAACCTATTCCCCCTCAGGAGACTGAAAAGATTTGGCATGGGTCCTCAGATCCTCAAAAGGTTCTACAGCTGCACCATCGAGAGCATCCTAACTGGTTGAATCACTGCCTGGTATGGCAACTGCTCAGCCTGTGACTGCAGGGCACTACAGAGGGTAGTGCGTACAGCCCAGTACATCACTGGGGCCAAGCTTCCTGCCATCCAGGACCTCTATACCAGGCAGTGTCAGAGGATGGCCCTAAAAATTGTCAAAGACTCCTGCCACCCTAGTCATAGACTGTTCTCTCTGCTAATGCACGGCAAGCGGTACCGGAGCGCCAAGTCTAGGTCCAAGAGGCTTCTAAACAGCTTCTACCCCAAAGCCATAAGACTCCTGAACATCTAATCAGTGGGTAAAGAAGGTGTTTAACTTGTCCGGGAGCGAGGCGTCGGTGTCCGCTACGTGGCTGGCTTTCCCTTTATAATCCGTGATTGTCTAGAGTCCCTGCCACATGCATCTCGTGTCTGAGCCGTTGAATTGCGACTCCACTTTGTCCCTGTACTGTTGTTTTGCCTCTTTGTTTGCCTTACGGAGGTCATAGCTGGTCTGTTTGTACACATCCATGTTCCCAGTCACCTTGCCGTGGTTAAATGCAGTGCAAATGCTGCCATCTATGTTTTTGGTTTGGATAAGTTTTAATCGTCATAGTAGGAACAACATCCTCTATGCACTTCCTGATGAACCCAGTCACTGAGTCAGTGTATACGTTGATATTATTTCCATAGGTGACCCGGAACATTTTCCAGTCTGTGTGATCAAAACAATCTTGAAGCATAGATTCCAATTGGTCAAATAAACGTTGAACAGCTTACACGGGCACTTCCTGTTTAAGTTTTTGCCTATAGGCAGGGAGGACCAGGATGGAGGTGTGATCTGACTTGCCAAAGGGAGGGTGGGGAGGGCCTTGTAGCCATCCCGGAAGGGAGAGTAACAATGGTCAACCGTGTTCTCTCTGAGTGTAGCACAGGATAGAATTTCTGGAGAGTTTTTCTCAGATTTCCTTTATTAAAGTCGACAGCTACAATAAATGCTTCCTCAAGATATGCGGTTTCCAGTTTTCACAAAGTCCAGTGTAGTTCCTTGAGAGCTATTGCTAAGCATACAGTCGTCGCTAAGAACACAGCTATGGCACAGGAGGTTAGTGGCACCTTAATTGGGGAGGACGGGCACGTGGTAATGGCTGAAGCGAAATAAGTGGAAAGGTATGATTTCCATGTGTTTGATGCCATTCCATTCGCTCAGTTTACATTTAACATTTAAGTCATTTAGCAGACGGTCTTATCCAGAGTGACTTACAAATTGGTGCATTCAACTTAGGATAGCCAGTGGGACAACCATCACCTTTTTTTTATGGGGGGGTGGGGGAGGGGGGGTAGAAGGATTACTGTTATACTATTCCAGGTATTCCATAAAGAGGTAGGGTTTCAACTGTCTCCGTGCTCAAGCCATTATTATGAGTCGTCCTCCCCTTATCAGCCTCCACTGGCGTATGGGTGTAGGATGAAATTGCCTTTAGACACTGGTCTTAGATCAGTTTAGCATTTTCACCACTCAGGGGAAGCTGATCCTAGAATCTTCACCCTGGAGCCTCTGTATGTAGGCCTATGTTGTAGTTTATTACACTTACTGAGAGTGGTATGTTACCCATTTATCCAAACTGCCTAAGGCTGAATACCCAAGATCATGTGAACAAAAGTTAGAGGGTTCAAAATTCTCCATACCCTGAGGTCTTGTGTAAATCAATTGTCCGTCATATAGTCCTACATTTGTATAATCTGTTGAAAAACCAGACTCACTTCATAACTTTACACAGCAGGTGAGCAAGGCATACTGTAGCAAGGCATTACATTGAATGTGTATCACTGTTTTTATTGAGCAACCATGTCACGTAATACATTTCAAGAGAGTTGGAGATCTTTGATCTTTAACTTTATTTCAAGGGCAAAATAACAGGGTTTTCACTCTTCTATAAATCTTTAAACTTCATATACTGTGCCTTCAGAATGTATTCACAGCCCTTGACTTTTTCCACCTTATGCTGTGTTACAGCCTGAATTTACAATAGATTAAATTGAGATTTTTTTGTCACTGGCCTACACACAATACCCCATAATGTCAAATGTTTACAAATTAATAAAAAATGTAAAGCTGAAATGTCTCGAGTCAATAAGTATTCAACCCCTTTGTTATGGCAAGCCTAAATATATTCAGGAGTAAAAATGTGTTAACAAGTCACATAATAAGTTGCATGGGCTCAATCTGTGTGCAATAATAGTATTTAAAATGTTTTTTGAATGACTACATAATCTCTGTACCCCTACAATTATCTGTAAGGTCCCTCAGTCGAGCAATGAATTTCAAACACAGATTCAACCACAAAAACCAGGGAGGTTTTCAAATCAAATCAAATCAAATTGTATTTGCCACATGCGCCGAATACAACAGGTGTAGACATTACAGTGAAATTCTTACTTATAAGCCCTTAACCAACAATGCAGTTTAAGAAAAATAAAATGCAAATAATTAAAGAGCAGTAGTAAAATAAAATAACAGTAGGGAGGTTATATACAGGGGGTACAGGTACAGAGTCAATGTGCGGGGGCACTTGTTAGTTGAGGTAATTGAGGTAATATGTGCATGTGGGTAGAGTTAAAGTGACTATGCATAAATAATAATAAACAGAGTAGCAGGGAGCGTAAAAGAGGGGGGTTGGTGTGGGGTGGGGTGGGGTGGGGGGGTCAATGCAAATAGTCCAGGTAGCCATGATTAGCTGTTCAGGAGTCTTATGGCTTGGGGGTAGAAGCTGTTAAGAAGCCTTTTTGACCTAGATTTGGCACCCCGGTACCGCTTGCCGTGCGATAGCAGAGGGAACAGTCTATGACTAGGGTGGCTGGAGTCTATGGCAATTTTGAGGGCCTTCCTCTGACACCGCCTGGTATAGAGGTCCTGGATGGCAGGAAGATGATGTACTGGGCCTTACGCACTACCCTCTGTAGTGCCTTATGGTTGGAGGCCGAGCAGTTGCCATACCAGGCGGTGATGCAACCAGTTAGGATGCTCTCGATGGTGCAGCTGTAGAACTTTTTGAGGATCTGAGGACCAATGCCAAATATTTTCAGTCTCCTGAGGGGGAATAGGTGTTGTCGTGCCCTCTTCACGACTGTCTTGGTGTGTTTGGACCATGTTAGTTTGTTGGTAATTTGGACACCAAGGAACTTGAAGCTCTTAACCTGCTCCAGATATTTCTGTATTTCGTTTTAAATAAATGTGCAAACATTTCAAAAAAACATGTTTTTACTTTGTTATTATGGGGTATTGTGTGTAGATGGGTGAGGGGAAAAAAATATTTAATCCATTTTGAATTCAGGCTGTAACACAACAAAATGTGGAATAAATCAAGGGGTATGAACACTTTCTGAACGCGCTGTATATCCTGTAGTATCTTTTCTTCTCAAGCTCAGACAGCCTGTATAGTTCAGAGCTATCATTGTGAGATGCTGATCTGCCCCAAGCTACATCGCACTTGGCAACAGAAACCAGCAATGAAACCACATGCACAGAGGTAACACAGCGCCTTTCCCATCCTATTACGATTCCTATAGCATCTCAGCGAGAAGCTTTACTATCTAGAGGCTTGTTTGGCATCTGTCTATTAGCACACAAGCTGTCTTTGTACTGTCTGAAATTAAAGTTTACTGAGAGACTAAGGTGTGTTGCAGAACTGCTATTGATGTCAATTCGAAAAGTTTGTAACCTCTGCAGAAATAACAAGCAGGTACGACGGTTGTAATTACTTCACAGAAGGAAGCATTTAGTGAAAGGCATCCATGAAGAGAGAACCCAGGTTCATCTGCTTTGAGAATATGAGCGTAAAATCACAAAGCTCATTATTTTGTTGGGAAATTATTTTGAAGTCCTCCCATCTTTTATCTTTACTATTTTCGAGAATATTTTACCTCAGAAAATTTAATAATCTGGCATATCAAATTTAAAAGGAAAAATGCAAATATCCCTTCAAATAGCTTTTTCATCTTGGACAAACCACATAGGAGGAAACATAACCAACAAGCCCAACAGAGAAGGGTCACATGTATCCAAAGCACCTACAGTAAACAGATGAGGCTCTACACATATTCTGATATATCTTTAGACAAGTTCAGACTATGGCGTAATATCTCATTGCTTCATTATTTATTTTTGCACAATCTTTCCTATCAAGGCCAGTTTTCCATGCCCCAGCCAGTAGATATGGGCTCAATGCCCAAAATGGTTTCTATGTCTTCAATCAAATGCAGTGTTACAACAACAACCTTCCACTCCCTGATGAGTAAGCCTATTCAGGTCGCCTGCATTGAGATTTTATATTTGCCCAGTAACAACAAATTGTAACTGCAGTAGTGGAATGCAAATTGTCTTTTGTTTCCTATGTTTATGGAATATGATGTTCTAGGAACAGCAATCATATGATGGGCTGACATACTGTAAAAAGGATAATAATGCATATTTGGTCATTTCTGATATGGCTCATGTTGTTTACTTGGTGACTGACTTTTGTTTGAGCAGGACTGTCTGAGGCGATTAGTATTATGAGTCTTCTTAGCACAGCCTGTTACCGGTGTTACCAGTGCTTAGCATCCTTTTGAAAAAAATCTTGTTTGACCAAATACAACGTTATTTTACAGAAAACAAATTAACAACAGACTTTCAGCATGCTTATAGGGAAGGACACTCAACACGTTGAGCACTGACACATATGACTGATGATTGGCTGAAATAAATTGATATTAAGAAGATTGTGGGAGCTATTTTATTAGATTTCAGTGCAGCTTTTGACATCATTGATCATAACCTATTGCTGAAAACACGTACCGTTCAGAAGTTTGGGGTCACTTAGAAATGTCCTTGTTTCCATGAAAACATATATGAAATGCGTTTGAATAGGAAATATAGCAAAATGCATAGGAAATGTAGTGCTTGACAAGGTTAGAAATAATTATTTTTAATAGAAATAATAATAGTGTCCTTCAAACTTTGCTTTCATCAAAGAATCCTCCATTTGCAGCAATTACAGCCTTGCAGACCTTTGGCATTCTAGTTGTCAATTTGTTGAGGTAATCTGTGGGAGGTGCTTCCTGAAGCACCTCCCACAAGTTGGATTGGCTTGATGGGCACTTCTTACTCAATAGGGTTGAGATCCGGTGACTGTGCTGGCCACTCCATTATAGACAGAATACCAGCTGACTGCTTCTTCACTAAATAGTTATTGCATAGTTTGGAGCTGTGCTTTGGGTGATTGTCCTGTTGTAGGAGGAAATTGGCTCCAATCAAGCGCCGTCCACAGGGTATGACATGGCGTTGCAAAATGGAGTGATAGCCTTCCTTCTTCAAGATCCCTTTTACCCTGTACACATCTCCCACTTTACCACCACCAACGCACCCCCAGACCATCACATTGCCTCCACCATGCTTGACAGATGGCATCAAGCACTTCTCCAGCATCTTTTCATTTGGTCTGTGTCTCACAAATGTTCTTCTTTGTGATCCAAACACCTCAAACTTTGATTAGTCTGTCCATAACACTTTTTTCCAATCTTCCTCTGTCCAGTGTCTGTGTTCTTTTGCCCATATTAATCTTTTCTTTTTATTGGTCAGTCTGAGATATGGCTTTTTCTTTGCAACTCTGCCTAGAAGGTCAGCATCCCGGAGTCGCCTCTTCACTGTTGACGTTGAGACTGGTGTTTTGCGGGTACTATTTCATGAAGCTGCCAGTTGAGGACCTGTGAGGCGTCTGTTTCTCAAACTAGACACTCTAATGTATTTGTCCTCTTGCTCAGTTGTGCACCGGGGCCTTCCACTCCTCTTTCTATTCTGGTTAGAGCCAGTTTGCGCTGTTCTGTGAAGGGGAGTAGTACACAGTGTTGTATGAGATCTTCAGTTTCTTGGCAATTTCTCGCATGGAATAGCCTTCATTTCTCAGAACAAGAATAGACTGACGAGTTTCAGAAGAAAGTTATTTGTTTCTGGCCATTTTAATCCTGTAATCGAACCCACAATTGCTGATGCTCCAGATACGTAACTAGTCTCAAGAAGGCCAGTTTTATTGCTTCTTTAATCTTCACAACAGTTTTCAGCTGTGCTAACATAATTGCAAAATAGTTTTCTAATGACCAATTAGCCTTTTAAAATTATAAACTTGGATTAGCAAACACAACATGCCATTGGAACACAGGACTGATGGTTGCTGATAATGGGCCTCTGTATGCCTATTTAGATATTCCATTAAAAATCTGCAGTTTCCAGCTACAATAGCCATTTACAACATTAACAATGTCTACACTTTATTTCTGATCAATTTGTTGTTATTTTAATGGACAACAAAATTGCTTTTCTTTCGAAAACAAGGACATTTCTAAATGACCCCAAACTTTTGAACGGTAGTGTAGGTGTTATGGATTTACATCCTCTGGCTTATCCTGGATTGAAAGTTACTTATCTAATAGAACACAGAGGGTTTTCTTTAATGGAAGCCTCTCTAATGCAAATTTGGTTGGGTGTGGTGTACAGCAAGGCAGCCGGCTTGGTCCATTATTGTTTTCTGTTTTTACTAATGATCCTCCACTGACTTTGAATAAAGCCTGTGTGTCTATATACACTGATGACTCAACCGTAAACACGTCAGCTACGACAGTAAAATAAATAACTGACAGCCTTAACATAGAGCTCCAGTCAGTTTTAGAACAGGTAACTAGCAATAGACTGGTGCTAAATATCAAAAAATCTAAAAGTTATCGTTTTTGGGACAAATCACTCACGCAACCCTAAACCTCATCTATATCTATAACTGAATAATGTGGCAATTTAGCAAGTTGAGGAGACTAAACTGCTGGTTGCAACCCTAGATAGCAAGCTGTCATGGTCAAAATATATAGACTCAATGGTTGCTAAAATGGGAAGAGGTCCGTCCATGATAAGGCGTTGCGCTGCTTTCTTGACATCTAATTCAACCAGGTTTGTTTTGCCGCACCTGGACTACTGCCCTGTTGAGTGGTCATGTGCTACAAGGACATAGGAAAATTGCAGTTGGTCCAGAACAGAGCAGCATGTATTGCACTTAGATGTACAGAGAGGGTGAATGTCAGTGGTATGCATGTCAATCTCATCTGGCTCAAAGTTGAGGAGAGATTGACTGCATCACTATTGGTTTTTGTGGAAGGTGTTGATGGGTTAAAGGTGTCGAACTGTCTGTTTCAAGCAGTTAGCACAAAGTTTGGACACCCAAACGTACCACACAAGACGTGCAGCCTGGGAAACGCACAGTATTAAATAGAGCCATGACTACATGGAACTCTGTGCCACCCCAGGTAACTCAAGCTAGCAATAAAACCAGATAAAAAAAAAATAACTGATAAAAGAACACCTTACAGGGACTGTGAAGAGACACAGACTTGTTTTTATATATGTTGTATTGTACTTTGCATTGTATTATGTATTGTATTATGTAGTGTTATGTATCTTTTATGTTTTTTATGTATTTTATTTGTTGTGTTTTGTTTCCTGTTTGGACCCCAGGAAGAGTAACTGCTCTAATTGGGGATCCTAATAAAATACTAAAATGTCCCTCTGTAACAGTTGTCCCTTGACGGAATTTGATTGTGATCATTCCTGAGCTCCCAAACACCAACATAATTTCCTACTTATTCCTACATACAGGTACAGTGAGGGAAAAAAGTATTTGATCCCCTGCTGATTTTGTACGTTTGCCCACTGACAAAGAAACGATCAGTCTATAATTTTAATGGTAGGTTTATTTGAACAGTGAGAGACAGAATAACAACAAAAAAATCAAGAAAAACGCATGTCAAAAATGTTATGAATTGATTTGCATTTTAATGAGTGAAATAAGTATTTGACCACTCTGCAAAACATGACTTAGTACTTGGGGGCAAAACCCTTGTTGGCAATCACAGAGGTCAGACGTTTCTTATAGTTGGCCACCAGGTTTGCACACATCTCAGGAGGGATTTTGTCCCACTCCTCTTTGCAGATCTTCTCCAAGTCATTAAGGTTTCGAGGCTGACGTTTGGCAACTCGAACCTTTGGCTCCCTCCACAGATTTTCTATGGGATTAAGGTCTGGAGACTGGCTAGGCCACTCCAGGACCTTAATGTGCTTCTTCTTCAGCCACTCCTTTGTTGCCTTGGCCGTGTGTTCTGGGTCATTGTCATGCTGGAATACCCATCCCCTGGCTGAGGGAAGGAGGTTCTCACCCAAGATTTGACGGTACATGGCCCCGTCCATCGTCCCTTTGATGCGGTGAAGTTGTCCTGTCCCCTTAGCAGAAAAATACCCCCAAAGCATAATGTTTCCACCTTCATGTTTGACGGTGGGGATGGTGTTCTTGGGGTCATGGGCAGCATTCCTCCTCCTCCAAACACGGCGAGTTGAGTTGATGCCAAAGAGCTCGATTTTGGTCTCATCTGACCACAACACTTTCACCCAGTTCTCCTCTGAATCATTCAGATGTTCATTGGCAAACTTCAGACGGACATGTATATGTGCTTTCTTGAGCAGGGGGACCTTTCGGGCGCTGCAGGATTTCAGTCCTTCACAGCGTAGTGTGTTACCAATTGTTTTCTTGGTGACTATGGTCCCAGCTGCCTTGAGATCATTCACAAGATCCTCCCGTGTACTTCTGGGCTGATTCCTCACCGTTCTCATGATCATTGCAACTCCACGAGGTGAGATCTTGCATGGAGCCCCAGGCCGAGGGAGATTGACAGTTCTTTTGTGTTTCTTCCATTTGCGAATAATCGCACCAACTGTTGTCACCTTCTCACCAAGCTGCTTGGCGATGGTCTTGTAGCCCATTCCAGCCTTGTGTAGGTCTACAATCTTGTCCCTGACATCCTTGGAGAGCTCTTTGGTCTTGGCCATGGTGGAGAGTTTGGAATCTGATTGATTGATTGCTTCTGTGGACAGATGTCTTTTATACAGGTAACAAACTGAGATTAGGAGCACTCCCTTTAAGAGTGTGCTCCTAATCTCAGCTCGTTACCTGTATAAAAGACACCTGGGAGCCAGAAATCTTTATGATTGAGAGGGGGTCAAATACTTATTTCCCTCATTAAAATGCACATCAATTTATAACATCTTTGACATGCGTTTTTCTGGATTTTTTTGTTGTTATTCTGTCTCTCACTGTTCAAATAAGCCTACCATTAAAATTATAGACTGATCATTTCTTTGTCAGTGGGCAAACATACAAAATCAGCAGGGGATCAAATACTTATTTCCCTCACTGTATATACCATATACGACCACAACTACAAATTCTTACCAACTCCTTCACCACACAAACTTTTCACTATACAAACAATGTGGGCGGTCACATGCCACCAACCAAATAGTTATGTAGGGCAGTTATGAATAGCACAGCATTCTCCTATTGTATTTCTCAGGCAAGGGATTAACTAAGATTATCCAGTAGAAAAACGCCACATGTTCTAATCTGGTAAATGTTAAGGTTTTCCACTCTCATTGAATGTATTATTAGACCTGTGATGGTTTGTTGAGACTTATTTGATAATACAATTATCATGACCATACATCATTATTTAATAAGGCACTTCGTGAATATGATAAGGCTCTATTCCCCGTGGCCTTATTTTTAACCAGCATGTTATGGCTTAAGAATTATAGTTTTATTTAGTCCAGTGCAGTCAAAAACATGATGTTCCTGTGTTTTATATTTCCACACTATGAGGTTGGAATAATACTTGCCCTTTTAGTGTAAGAGCTGTTTGAAAAGACCGCCTGAAATTTCAGCCTGTTGTGGTGGGATGGTTTTGGCCTCCCTGATGACATCACCAGGTGGAAAATTAGTTAATAGACCAATAAGAAACCAACCTCTCCGCCAATGTCACGGTTTCGGCCGAGGCTGCCTCTCTCCCTTGTTCGGGCAGGCTTCGGCGTTCGTTGTCTCCGGAATACTAGCTGCCACCGTTGTATGTTTCATGTTCGTTTGCTTTTGTCTGATTGTTGTCACACCTGTTTTCATTTAGTGTCATTAGTGTCCTATTTAGTTCTCGTTGTGTTTGTCAGGTGTTGTGTGTTATTGATTTTTGTCAGTCGTGTCTTTCGCTCGGTTGAGCTTCTCTCCACTGCGCTGGAGTTATTTCGCACCTATTTTGTGCGCTGTTGTATCATTTTCGCCTTCGTGCGTATTTCGCCTTCGGGCAAGTGTTTGTCCGTTTGCCGTGTTTGGCATTAATACAAGTCTTTTGGATTATCCGTCTGCGTCCTGCGTTTGATTCCACCACTGCACCTACAGCACGCGTTGACAGAATAACACACCTCAATGGAATCAGACAAAAGCAAACGAACATGAAACATACAACGGGTGGCAGCTAGTATTCCGGAGACAACGAACGCCGAAGCCTGCCCGAACAAGGGAGAGAGGCAGCCTCGGCCGAAACCGTGACAGCCAATAACAGATGGTTTTCAGTTTTCCCCTTCCCACTTAGACCACTCCCAGACAGTCCTAGCAAAATTCTTGCTTGAGATATTGCTCTTTGCTAAGAAGCTATTTTTGTTTCTTTTTGACCATTTTAATTGTTCTTACACAGAAATGATTTGATATTGAGATAAAAACGGCTGCATTGGACCTTTAATCCACTTAAAATCAGAAGATAATTAGCAGAATTCGTTACACGTTTTGTCTCCAAAAGGATTATCCTTCAGTTCCACACAGAATTTTTGTCAGGGAGAAGCGATTCTTGCAAGTTTGTTTTATCATTCCAGAATTGGTGAAAGGTTCAACCAAGCTAGAACATTGTTTGACTGATTTCCTTGTTTTTATACTGCATGTGTGTGCATATCTGTAATATCAGCACCCCTGGTGCAGGGTAGGGGTTAAGTGCCTTGAAAAAATGGCAGAGCACACTGGCAGTAGGTTTCATCTGAGATTCTGATGCCAGCAACCCACAATCATATACACATGGTCTGGTGGTTATCTCGATGGAGACAAACCTATTGTGCACCTTTATGAGGTAATCACTTCACCTGGCATACTGAAGCAGTCTCATTGGTGTAAAGTGTTTTGAGGTATTGTGGTGGAAAGAGCTGTGTGTCATGCTTTCATACTGGCCTAGTGACATGATCTAGAGTACACAACACAACTGCCATTAATGTTATTAAACCCTGTACTCCAGTACATGTGAGAAGTGCCGATTTTAGCATGTAAATCTTGGTGGGGCAAACAAAAACAAAAAAATGTGGGATGCATGCCAGCAAAGCCACTACACAACACTAAACAATACATTAATCACACTATAACAATGACAAACAGTGCCCAAAAACTGTTAGGGTCTACATAAAGCTGTCCCAACAGCAGTCCCAACATCTTACCCTGCTACACCTGGCTATCAGCGGAGCCTTGTCTTGCAGCGAAACAGTTCATTCAGCCTCATTTACTGCCTTTAAAAAAACATAGCTGATATGGCTGACTTGCTTAAACAAATGTGGTTTCTACTGACAATTGAGATGTACAAACTATGGAATTGTATTTTGGAAAACACTTGGTTTGTTATTTTTGTTTAAAACAAAATGGCTATTCATAAATACGAATACAGAACTTGTTTTTGCGTAGATTCCATGAAGTGATTAGCTTTTAACAGCTAGGACCGCTATTTCTTGTCCCGGAATCCCGCTTAAGAGACAGGTTAAAGCCTGCTTGACAGAGACGCTAAGATGCTAGCCATCAAGCTAACGAAGTTGGTACCAGATGAGTTTTACAATGGAGCCCTCTGTCTGGAGAACTAAATGAACGGTTCCAGCGCTGTAGGAGCTGTATCTATTACGCTTTGTTTACTTGCCGAGGATTATAGGCTTGAGGCGGCTTCCTTGATCACGCAGGTCGCCAGCCTACGTAATAAACTGTGGAAAATGCAGAGTTCTTTAATGGAAGCCTCTCCAACATAATCCATGTAGAATCAGGAATTCCCCAGGGCAGCTATCTAGGCCCATTACTTTTTTCAATCTTTACTAATGACATGCCACTTGCGTTGAGTAAAGCATTTTATCATCTTTTTACCATTTATGCGTGGTCGTCGTCGGGTGAGGTTATGTCTCTCTCTGGCGGGAGGTAAGCTTGGCTAATATAGTTTGGGCTTTGTCGAGTAAAGCTTAAACTATGTATTTAGATTGTAGTTAGGTATTGTAGGTAGTTATCGTGGGTTGTTGTATGTAATTATTGTAGGTTAGTATTGTATTCGTCTGAGCCCGGTGAAGCACGAAGCTAGCTAACCCACTACCTGGACTAGCTAGCGGGCAGCTACTGGTAACTATTAGCAACTATGGATAGTTGTTTCACGCCTGAGAGTACCTGTAATTATGCCAGCTAGCTGCCTACAATAATTACATACAATAATGCCTACCATTCAGCTGTTTTTATAACCTCATTGTCTGAAGCATTAAAGTTAGGTAGTAAGTGGCTACTGTGCTCGAAATGTAGCTAACTTGTTGCTACCTGGATAGCTACTAAACAATAGCAGGAACGACCTAGCGAACAGACGCGAACTGGCTGAGTCAATTCAGTGGCTAGCTTTGCACTTGGCTAGCTAACAGCAGCTGCTAAGGGTAAGTTATAACCTACATTTGTGTTTTGTTTTTACATACTGGTAGCCAGAGTCGTTCAAGGGAATTCGGGACATGGGTGACTAGTTAACGTTAGCTTGGCTCTCTCTGTGTGTTCGTGCCGTGGGAGGAGGGGTTTCTTCGTTGGCAGAAAGCAATGGCTAGCTAGTATGCTAACTATTCTAGCTAACTAACTGGCTGAATAAGTTGACGACGGACTCGCTCAAGCTGTCGGGACTAACCCACAACGTTAGACACGGACACAAATTATCTGCTTGGCGTGTTGACACACTGGTGGTTTGTTGTGGCCGAGTATTGGTGCTAAACCATGTTGTTGGAGTCCGGCATGCTAGTTGGCTGTGGCGTCATATGGCTAGGTGCCCTGGACGGTTTTCACGGAAGAATACTGAATACAAGTTAGCTAGCTGAATAAACTAAGTTAGTCTATTCCTAGAAAACATTGAACCGCTGTAGTTTACAACAATTATAGTTTCTGAGGTGGAAGTTGGGAGAGTTACATTTGGGTGTTTCAGTGAAACGTAAGTGAGGGAGGCCCCGCTCTCTCGCTTTCCCAGATGTTTAGTTCATTTCATTCCGATCTCCTTTGCATTATTGTAGCCATTTTCTGTAGCCTGTCAACTATGCCTCTGTCTATCCCTGTTCTCTCCTCTCCGCACAGGCTATACAAACGCCTCACACCGCGTGGCTTCTGCCTCTCTAACCTGGTGGTCCCTGCACGCACCACCCACGTGGAGTTCCAGGTCTCCGGCAGCCTCTGCCTTGTTGGCCGCAGAACGGCAGTTCCAGAGTTCATCTCAGCCTATGCTACCCTCCAGTCCCTCGACTTCTTGCCGCTGACGGAAACATGGATTACCACTGAAAACAATGCTACTCCTACTGCTCTCTCCTCGTCTGACCAGGTGTTCTCGCATACCCCGAGAGCATCTGGTCAGCGGGGTGGTGGCACAGGAATCCTCATCTCTCCCAAGTGGACATTCTCTCTTTTTCCCCTGACCCATCTGTCTATCTCCTCATTTGAATTCCATGCTGTCACAGTCACTAGCCCATTCAAGCTTAACATCCTTGTCATTTATCGCCCTCCAGGTTCCCTTGGATATTTCATCAATGAGCTTGACGCCTTGATAAGTTCATTTCCTGAGGATGGCTCACCCCTCACAGTTCTGGGTGACTTCAACCTCCCTACGTCTACCTTTGACTCATTTCTCTCTGCTTCCTTCTTTCCACTCCTCTCCTCTTTTGACCTCACCCTCTCACCGTCCCCCCCTACTCACAAGGAAGGCAATACGCTTGACCTCATCTTTACTAGATGCTGTTCTTCTACTAATCTTACTGCATCTCCCCTTCATCTCTCCGACCACTACTTTGTATCCTTTTCTCTCTCGCTCTCCTCCAACACTACTTACTCTGCCCCTACTCAGATGGTAATGCGCCGTCGCAACGTTCGCTCTCTCTCTCCCGCTACTCTCTACTCTTCCATCCTATCATCTCTTCCCTCTGCTCAAGCCTTCTCCCTCCAATCTCCCGATTCTGCCTCCTCAACCCTCCTCTCCTCCCTTTCTGCATCCTTTGACTCTCTATGTCCCCTATCCTCCCGGCCGGCTCGGTCCTCCTCTCCTGCTCCGTGGCTTGACGACTCATTGCAAGCTCACAGAACAGGGCTCCGGGCAGTCGAGCGGAAATGGAGGAAAACTAGACTCTGTGCGGACCTGGCATCTTTTCACTCCCTCCTCTCTACATTTTCTTCATCTGTTTCTGCTGCTAAAGCCACTTTCTACCACTCTAAATTCCAAGCATCTGCCTCAAACACTAGGAAGCTCTTTGCCACCTTCTCCTCCCTGCTGAATCCTCCTCCCCCTCCCCCTCCCCCCTCCTCCCTCTCTGTGGATGACTTTGTCAACCATTTTGAAAAGAAGGTTGACGACATCCGATCCTCGTTTGTTAAGTCAAATGACACTGCTGGTCCTGCTCACACTGCCCTACCCTATGCTTTGACTTCTTTCTCCCCTCTCTCTCCAGATGAAATCTTGCGACTTGTGACGGCCGGCCACCCAACAACCTGCCCGCTTGACCCTATCCCATCCTCTCTTCTCCAGACCATCTCCGGTGACCATCTCCCTTACCTCACTTCGCTCATCAACTCATCCTTGACAGCTGGCTATGTCCCTTCCGTCTTCAAGAGAGTGAGAGTTGCACCCCTTCTCAAAAAACCAACACTCGATCCCTCTGATGTCAACAACTACAGACCAATATCCCTTCTTTCTTTTCTCTCCAAAACTCTTGAGCGTGTCGTCTTTAGCCAACTCTCTTGCTATCTCTCTCAGAATGACCTTCTTGATCCAAACCAGACAGGTTTCAAGACTGGTCATTCAACTGAGACTGCTCTTCTCTGTGTCACGGAGGCTCTCCACAATGCTAAAGCTAACTCTCTCCTCTGCTCTTGTCCTTCTAGACCTGTCTGCTGCCTTTGATATTGTGAACCATCAGATCCTCCTCTCCACCCTCTCCAAGTTGGGCATCTCCGGCGCGGCTCACTCTTGGATTGCGTCCTACCTGACCGGTCGCTCCTACCAAGTGGCGTGGCGTGAATCTGTCTCCGCACCACGTGCTCTCACCAATGGTGTCCCCCAGGGCTCAGTTCTAGGCCCTCTCCTATTCTCGCTATACACCAAGTCACTTGGCTCTGTCATATCCTCACATGGCCTCTCCTATCATTGCTACGCAGACGACACACAACTAATATTCTCCTTTCCTCCTTCTGATAACCAGGTGGCGAATCGCATCTCTGCATGTCTGGCAGAGATATCAGTGTGGATGACGGATCACCACCTCAAGCTGAACCTCGGCAAGACGGAGCTGCTCTTCCTCCCGGGGAAGGACTGCCCGTTCCATGATCTCGCCATCACGGTTAACAACTCCGCTGTGTCCTCCTCCCAGAGTGCGAGAGCCTTGGTGTGACCCTGGACAATACCCTGTTGTTCTCCGCTAACATCAAGGCGGTGACCCGATCCTGTAGTTTCATGCTCTACAACATTCGGAGAGTACGACCCTGCCTTACACAGGAAGTGGCACAGGTCCTAATCCAGGCACTTGTCATCTCCCGTCTGGATTACTGCAACTCTTTGTTGGCTGGGCTCCCTGCCTGTGCCATTAAACCCCTACAACTCATCCAGAATGCTGCAGCCCGTCTGGTGCTCAACCTTCCCAAGTTCTCTCACGTCACCCCGCTCCTCCGCACACTCCACTGGCTTCCAGTTGAAGCTTGCATCTGCTACAAGACCATGGTGCTTGCCTTCGGAGCTGTGAGGGGAACGGAACCTCCGTACCTTCAGGCTCTGATCAGTCCCTACACCCAAACGAGGGCACTACGTTCATCCACCTCTGGCCTGCTGGCCCCCCTACCTCTGCGGAAGCACAGTTCCCGCTCAGCCCAGTCAAAACTGTTCGCTGCTCTGGCACCCCAATGGTGGAACAAGCTCCCTCACGACGCCAGGACAGCGGAGTCACTCACCACCTTCCGGAGACACTTGAAACCCCACCTCTTTAAGGAATACCTGGGATAGGATAAAGTAATACTTCTACCCCCATTTACCCCACCCCACCCCCCCAAAAAATATATAAAAATAAAAAATACAAATAAAATAAACATATTGTAAAGTGGTTATCCCACTGGCTATATGGTGAATGCACCAATTTGTAAGTCGCTCTGGATAAGAGCGTCTGCTAAATGATGTAAATGTAAATGTACCTAAGAGGGAGAACATTTGTACAACACATGATGTCTGGACATAGAGGGAAAGAAAGGCAAATGAAACAGCATACTTAGCAGTGCCGTGTATTCATGGATGCAAAGGGAAGCCAGGCTTCCCCCAAAAATTGACAAATAAAAGAATACAAAAACTATTTACAGTGGGGGAAAAAAGTATTTAGTCAGCCACCAATTGTGCATGTTCTCCCACTTAAAAAGATGAGAGAGGCCTGTAATTTTCATCATAGGTACACGTCAACTATGACAGACAAATTGAGAAAAAAAAATCCAGAAAATCCCATTGTAGGATTTTTAATGAATTTATTTGCAAATTATGGTGGAAAATAAGTATTTGGTCACCTACAAACAAGCAAGATTTCTGGCTCTCACAGACCTGTAACTTCTTCTTTAAGAGGCTCCTCTGTCCTCCACTCGTTACCTGTATTAATGGCACCTGTTTGAACTTGTTATCAGTATAAAAGACACCTGTCCACAACCTCAAACAGTCACACTCCAAACTTCACAATGGCCAAGACCAAAGAGCTGTCAAAGGACACCAAAAAACAAAATTGTAGACCTGCACCAGGCTGGGAAGACTGAATCTGCAATAGGTAAGCAGCTTGGTTTGAAGAAATCAACTGTGGGAGCAATTATTAGGAAATGGAAGACATACAAGACCACTGATAATCTCCCTCGATCTGGGGCTCCACGCAAGATCTCACCCCCGTGGGGTCAAAATGATCACAAGAACGGTGAGCAAAAATCCCAGAACCACACGGGGGACCTAGTGAATGACCTGCAGAGAGCTGGGACCAAAGTAACAAAGCCAACCATCAGTAACACACTACGCCGCCAGGGACTCAAATCCTGCAGTGCAAGACGTGTCCCCCTGCTTAAGCCAGTACATGTCCAGGCCCGTCTGAAGTGCATTTGGATGATCCAGAAGAGGATTGGGAGAATGTCATATGGTCAGATGAAACCAAAATATAACTTTTTTGGTAAAAACTCAACTCGTCATGTTTGGAGGACAAAGAATGCTGAGTTGCATCCAAAGAACACCATACCTACTGTGAAGCATGGGGTTGGAAACATCATGCTTTGGGGCTGTTTTTCTGCAAAGGGACCAGGACGACTGATCCGTGTAAAGGAAAGAATGAATGGGGCCATGTATCGTGAGATTTTGAGTGAAACCCTCCTTCCATCAGCAAGGGCATTGAAGATGAAACGTGGCTGGGTCTTTCAGCATGACAATGATCCCAAACACACCGCCCGGGCAACGAAGGAGTGGCTTCGTAAAAAGCATTTCAAGGTCCTGGAGTGGCCTAGCCAGTCTCCAGATCTCAACCCCATAGAAAATCTTTGGAGGGAGTTGAAAGTCCGTGTTGCCCAGCGACAGCCCCAAAACATCACTGCTCTAGAGGAGATCTGCATGGAGGAATGGGCCAAAATACCAGCAACAATGTGTGAAAACCTTGTGAAGACTTACAGAAAACGTTTGACCTGTGTCATTGCCAACAAAGGGTTTATAACAAAGTATTGAGAAACTTTTGTTATTGGCCAAATACTTATTTTCCACCATCATATGCCAATAAATTCATAACAAATCCTACAATGTGATTTTCTGGATTTTTTTTCCTCATTTTGTCTGTCATAGTTGACGTGTACATATGATGAAAATTACAGGCCTCTCTCATCTTTTTAAGTGGGAGAACTTGCACAATTGGTGGCTGACTAAATACTTTTTTTCCCCACTGTATCTTTCGACTCTCTGTGTTTCATAATTTTTCTTCAATTCGCAAGATGTTGAATGTATCTCACAGGAGAAAGCATCCGAGCGAGCGAAACAGAGCCCCTCTGTCTCTCTACGTGTAGGCCATCTATCTGATGCTGTCTGGTCCAAACGAGTATGACGTTGTTGCCGTACTTTTTGCTATCTTTTAGTTGTCACTGTATTAGACTAAGCAGAGGTGATTTGATTATGTTGAAATGTTGAAGTTGAAATGGTGCTGGATTAGTGGAGGCAGCTCCTGTTTTCTTTGCAGCTTGCGGTAACTCTCTGTGGTTCTAAATCATAGTTGTTTAGTGGTCCGAAAATGTCAGAAACATTAAATTGCTTGACCATGCGGTAGGTCATGTAAATGTCTGTTACTGTACATGCAATATGTTTTGTGGACTTCACTTCCTGCCATATTGTCTCGGCCTTTAGGCCTATATATCACGTTCTGTCACATTGTATAATGATAGAAAGACAGGCGCAGGAATATTTATTAGGGGTTTTATTTCTCCACCCAACACAAGGTACGTCATAAAAAACGATGGGGACGAAGCCCAAAACAAACACGTATATATATATAACACAGGGCTGTAACCCTAACAAAAGAACGAGGTGTAAACCTCTAAATACATACACGGGACGAGACCCGTAATAACAAGAGCACAATACACGGTACTCACGAGACCAACAGACATGGGACAATAATCGACAAGGACAATGGGGAACAGAGGGCACATATATACACATACTTTTCAGGGGGAATGGGAACCAGGTGTGCATAATGAGACAAGACAGTCCGGGGTTGGTGGTAATGAACCAGGTCAGTGAGTGAACGGAATGAGCAGCAGTACTGGGGGGATCCGTGACACACACCTACTCATTCAAGGTTTTTTCTTTATTTTTACTATTTTCTACATTGTAGAATAATAATGAAGACATCAAAACTATGAAATAACACATATGGAATCATGTAGTAACCAAAAAAATGTGAAACAAATTCTTCAAAACACACCCTTTGCCTTGATGACAGCTTTGCACACTCTTGGCATTCCCTCAACCAGCTTCACCTGGAATACTTTTCCAACAGTCTTGAAGGAGTTCCCAAATATGCTGAGCAGTTGTTGGCTGCTTTTTGATTATAACATTTTTTTTGTACGGATGGACATGGGAAATATCATTCTCACAAATCTGTGATAACATGCTACATATTGGCGAGAGGGGATTCACTATTTTTTTATTATGTAAAGCATTTCTGAAACATGCCTGGGACAGTCACACTATAGGCTATTTTACACGTTTAGTTGAAAAGTACATTATAAAATGTTTATTAATTGTATGAGTCTGCAGATGATCCAAACAAAGCAGTATCTTCTTAACCATACAATAATACGTTTTCACAAATTATGTTTTGTTTTTATGCATGGTTTTAATAAATTTGAGTGAGAGAAAAAAACGGTGGCACGTCAAGCAAAAAAACGGTGGCACGTCAAGCACCCAGCTACTGTAGTGTTGGTTCAGATATCTCACCAAGCATAGCCAATATGTAGCTACTGTAATGTTGGCTCAGATACAGATGTAGGATCTTAATTTGAGCCAGTTTGCTACAGCTGGAAAATAGTCGTGCAGCAGCAGGAAATGTGAATTTTTATGTGGATTATAATTAATGACATTTTTGTAGAGGTTGATAAATTCAAGTCTGAAATTTCAAAGAGGAAATTACAAACTTCAGATGCCCTTTTTAAACATAAAATACACTACAAGTTTAAAATGTCCTGCATTGCAGGAATGTTATCCTGCAACAGGGTGATCAAATTAAGATCCTACATCTGTATACTGCAATGCATATGCTATCTATGTTGTACAGCCAAAGTACAAATTAGTAATGAGACATTTACAACTGAGGTTAATCACATTAACATCAATTTGTTCACTCTCTTGTTACACATTATAGCTGGGTTGGTTGACTGGTTATACCCTCTTGTTCTATCGATTCAAGTTTAAAATATCTAAAACACTATTTCACATTGCAAAACTCAGACTTTCTTATTTAATTCCCATATTTCTCTCTCTTTTCCCCAGAGGCTCCATCATCTGGGAGGTCAAAGTATGGATATTTTTTCCTAGAGATGGGTGGGTATATGGAACAGAGTTTCATTGTTGACTTTGATCCCTTTGCTTAGTGGTGCTCTTCTCTGCTTTGGTCTCTATGACATGATATGATGATAGATATGATGTGATATGACATTATGAGATACATGAGAAAAGTAGAAAAGTAATTATTGTTTGACACATGAAACGTAAATGTATCCATTTGGTTTAGGTAACAACCTGTGATAGTGAGATATACTGTACTGTAGGTCACTCTGGGCCAGGCACGTGCACAGATAGGGATCTACCTGTGCCCGAGCACCTGCTCCTTTCCCATCCCACTCACAAAGTGCCTATTTGGTTGGTGGTATTATGATTTTTTTGTATAGTTTTTGTCGATGTTGTCTGAACCCACTGCCCCCAAGACGTCATCAAATTCACCACCCCCACCACTACCCCGTCAGCTGGCCTGCCCTGTGCGGAAATTGCGCTCCTAGTATCCAAACCAGTTTAGTGTGTGTAGCAAGCTACCTAGTTTAAATATCAACATTACTGATTAACAGTACTGCCACAGTAGCATAACATTTGATTAACATGGTCCAAAATGTTAACATTTAGAGATATGATTTATGAAAGTCGTTTTTTTTAATGCGGGGGATGCCCTTTTTTCAGTTTGCGCACCTGCCACCTTAAAGGTCTGTGCACGGCCCTGCTCTCAGAAAAACTAATATATATTGATTGCAGCAGTTATTTAATGCTTCGTTTCATGTATGAAGCTGCATCGTTGTTCATGGATACAGACAGTCTTCTCTCTCTCTTTTTCCCTCATAAAAACATGCAATCTACTACATATACTGTATTTCTCTTTGATACGTTGAAATAATCTATGAGGGGATGTCTATTGTTATATTATACAACAGGTGGGTCTAATCCTGAATGCTGATTTGGTTCAAACCGCATTCCAGCCGGTGTCTATTCGACAAGTTACCACCGTCTAAATATATGCCGTTAAAATGCCTATTTACTCTGTTCCATCTGACTGCGCAATCCACTGTCTCATCAGCCCAGTCAGGCAATTTATAAGCTTGATCTCCACTATAAAAAGCATCTAGACATTATCTCACATTTCTTTTAGACTAACATTTTAACAGTGGAGATTTGTATAAACTTTGCTGTCTGTCTCTCTGACATTTGCAACATTGTTTCAATATTCAAATTTGATCTCCAGCTGTCCCATAGTAATGAACGTGTCGGGAGTCGGGACAAGACAGACAGGCAGGCAGCGTTTCTCAGACAGTCGAAATCATGAATCACCTGGCATCATTTTTATGGATATATACAAAGAAATGTCAATTGAATAAATGTAAAACGAAACGAAGTGCAGCTAGTTTGCAGTCTTTCCAGCTTCAGTTTGAAGTTATTATGTTAGCTGTGTTGTTGGCTAGCTCCTCTGAACAACAGTGTCCTGACTAGAGAGCATATTTTCAATGCCAGGCGAAATCGTCCATCATTAGCTCATTGTTATGGCCGTATCTAAATAAATGGCAGTAGAAAACAGCTTAAACAAATGCAAATGCAGCTACTGTTGTTATTCTGGGTGCACTGTTTGACGTGACTGTAAGTTAGCCGTAGTTGGCTAGCTAGCAAGCAAGGGATAAGAACGTTGCCAGCCAGTATGGCAATGGAACATTTAGAATTAACGACTGGGTCATATCCATAGATACAGAACAAAAAGACTGAATGACTGGGTTGCGTCTCTGGCAACCGAACCGATAGAACGAACTACCAGCCGGCTTGGGTAGTAACCCTAGATTTGTGTCGGGAATATATCTTGTGGAAGGATGAAATGGTGTGAATAAATTAATCA
The DNA here is from genome assembly GCF_020615455.1 of Coregonus clupeaformis. Taxonomy (NCBI): domain Eukaryota; kingdom Metazoa; phylum Chordata; class Actinopteri; order Salmoniformes; family Salmonidae; genus Coregonus; species Coregonus clupeaformis. The sequence continues at coordinate 36,295,257 of NC_059193.1, forward strand.
AGATAATGTTTTTAATGAAAATATGTCAATCATTATTTGAATATGTTGGTAACCCGTTGTATAAAAGTGATAATGCCCGACTTCGTCTTAGGCCTAACACCTGTGCCAATATATTCTCCAAACATTGGCTTTTCTGGCATTATCACTTAATTGTGCCATGCCTGTTTTTAGGGGGATTATTTTATAGGGCCGCAATGTTCTGTGCTGTGTACTCTGTAACAGATGGTAATACGGCAGGAGGCCAGACGAATAGTCTCATACCATATATATTGTTGACCTTGTCTAATAGTTTAACAAAAACATATGGAAATGTCTGCTCTACCCAAAATTACAACCAAATAATTCCAGCCTTACCGCAAAAATGGAAGAGGAAAGTGGAAGGGGGAGAAGGTAAGGAACTTGTCTGTCGGCCTTGCATTAAAGAACATAATTGGTTAAGGAAAACTGTGATAAATAAAAAAGTATACCAGTTTCATTTAAGGACAAAGGGATTGACAGCCGTACCATATAGATTGCAAAATAGTTGGTAAGAGATTTTTGACGTACCAATCCCATGGCATAGTGTTTATGAACTGATACGCAAAACGACACCGGATTCAAAACTTAGAATCTTTCAATTTAAATTATTATATAAAATTCTTGCTACCAATAGAATGTTATTTATATGGGGGATACAATCTTCCCAGCTCTGCACATTTTGCTGCGAAGAGACAGAATCATTAGCTCATTTGTTTTGGTACTGTCCATTCTTAGCTTGTTTTGAATGGCTAAAGGATTGCAATATTTACCTGGAGCTAACCTTGCAGATAGCATTACTGGGTGATCTGAAAAGTCATAGTCAATCGATCAATAACATAATAATGCTTTTAGCAAAAATGTTTATTTTCAATTCACAATCTGTAGAAACAATGAGAATAGAAAGGTTCAGAACTTTTGTAAAACATCACAGTACAGTTGAAAAATATATGGCAAATAGAAATCCTATATGGATGGTGTTAAGAGATAGATGGGTTGTGTTGAATGGAGTTGAAGGATGGGACTAATAACAACTAACAACAAATAATAACAAGATAACTAATAATGTAAGCATACTGTGTCCATAATAAGTATATAGGTTGTAGGTTGGGAGCTTTTGTGAAAGAGCACAGTTAGAAAGTTATGGCATATAGAAGCAAACCGGATGGACATCATGAAAATGATCGGAGAGGTTGAAGGTAGAAGAAGTTCAGGAGAAAAAACAAACAAAATATAATTATTGTAAAATTGACTGTGTCCATAAAATGTAGATAGTAAGTATAAGCTGGAAGTAGAGGCCTAAACATTGTTGTTCACTAGTTTACTCCAAGTAGGGAAAGGGTGGTGGGGTTGGAAAGTAATAAAGGGGAATATATATTTTTTAAAGGATATGTATGTGTATGTATGTATGTATGTATGTATGTGTGTGTATATATATATATATATGTGTATATATATATATATATATGTGTATGTGTATATATATATATATATATATTTTTTTTTATATATCTTTTTTAAATTATATTATATACAGTATATATTTTTTTATGACAATGGCAATGGTATCCTGACTCCTGACCGTTGCTGTGTTGTGTCTGCTGAGCTGCAAGATGGGGAGCAGGAGGAATGTGGTGCGGGCGAAAAGGGGAACCATGACTCTCCCAACACACCTAATGACTGCTATGACACTCAGATCCAAACAGTGTGTGTCTGTGTGTGTCTGTCTCTCTCTCTCCCTCTGTGTGCGTGGGTGCATGTGATCGCGTGCGTGTGTGCATCATACTAAACAATGAAATAATATTTACCAAAGGCTGCCAAAATCCACTATTCTTTGTCTAGCTCCCATATTCTGACGTTTTGACTTGTTTCTTGTTACAGTAATGAGGGAGTAGTAAGTGCCAAGACTGCCTCAGAAGACATGAGTCAGTGAATCAAGGTTCAAGGACATGAACAGTCTGTCATTGTGTGAGCGTGTCCATCTTCTATTCCAACTGGCTATCAGAACTGACTATTAATAAATATGGAGAAACAATAGAGAGATGTCCTGTGGGGATTTGGACTAAGATGAAAAACAGATCTCCTGAGAATGCTTATGTGGTCTGTTGAAAATATGTTTATTCTGAGTTGAAAACAATGCTGACTAAATAATCTTTCAGATGTAGTTCCAGATGACCCTAGGTTTGGGCTCCTGAACACATCAAGAAAAGTAGTATACTCTGTTACAGCACTCTCTCTAGCTGAAGAAAAGTGAGAATAGAACATTGTCTTTGCTCTCCTTCTATTTTGTCTTTCCTATCAGAATCCCAGCAGAATTATGACTGTTCACATTTTAAAGAAAACCTTTACCCAAACCGAGTACTGACTTCAATGGGATATTTGCATGAGAAAGTTTGAGTTACGCAAACCCTGTACAAGTCAACGCCTACCAACATCGGGTCTCTTTTGGCCTTGTGGCCGCCAGTATATGAATCCGATGAACTTCTAGGAGGAAGGGCGTGCTCACCAGGAACTGAATGGCTTTCTGGTCCAAGCCAGTATCCTATTGGATGAGAAGGCGACCACTCTGGACGAGGTGCTGAGGCGCATGCTGATCCATGTGCGGAGGACAGCCACGGGAGCTGTGACATGGACGAGGTCATGAACACTGTGTTCACAGACACAGAAGGAGATGAGGACAATGGTGAGCATCAGGGAATGAAATGCAAAGTGCAATTGCAAAGTGACATTTCAAACCTGTTTTTCCAGCACACAAGGTATTGGTAATAAAGCATATGAGATGGATATGTTATCAAGGTAGGCCCAATCCATGAACGAAAACAGCTGCCATTAGTTTTGTTTTTCAATGTTTTATCCAAAAAAAAAATCTATGCACTCACTAACTGTAAGTCACTCTGGATAAGAGCGTCTGCTAAATCACTAAAATGTCACATGTACCCTTTGTTTGCTCTCCCTAAATACAATTGTTGTCCGAGACCATTCAGGGTGTGACTGCTACTGCCACTGGAGTCCGCTACCAGCAGTCCTGGCTCTGTGTCCTGTGAGTAATGGCTGACATAATGTGTAATGCAGCAATTATGTACTTGTTATTCCCATTTTTATTACTTATTATAGCATTTAAGTGTCATAAGAGAATATCAAGACATCGCCATCGCACCGCACACTGCCCTATCCCATCTGGGCACTAACCGGCCTCCACCCAGAACCCTGCCCTGAATTTAGTCACTGTCACTAGCCAGCTACCACCCGGTTACTCAACCCTGCACCTTAGAGGCTGCTGCCCTAGAACATAGACATGGAACACTAGTCACTTTAATAATGGAACACTGGTCACTTTAATAATGTTTACATGCTGTTTTACCCATTTCATATGTATATACTGTATTCTAGTCAAGTCCATCCTATTCAACTATGGCTGTACATATACTATTGTATCCACGTATTCTTCAGATATACTATATATTCTATCCACATACTGTCCAAAATGTCTATACATCCAATCACATATATATATATATACAGTGAGGGAAACAAGTATTTGATCCCCTGCTGATTTTATAATACTTATTTCCCTCATTAAAATGCAAATCAATTAATAAAATTTTTGACATGTGTTTTTCAGGATTTTTTTTTAGTTATTCTGTCTCTCACTGTTCAAATAAACCTACCATAAAAATTATAGACTGATCATGTCTTTGTCAGTGGGCAAACGTACAAAATCAGCAGGGGATCAAATACTTTTTTCCCTCACTGTATATACTGCTCGTCCTAATATTTCTTAATTCCATTATTTTACTTTTAGATTTGTATATATTGTTAGAGCTAGGAACACAAGCATTTCGCTACACCCGCAATAGCATCTGCTAAACATGTGTAGTTGCAAAGTAGCTAGAAAGTAGTAAGTAGTTGAAAAGTTAGCTAAAATGCTAAAGCAACAGTGATGAGATTTGAACTCGCAACCTGGTCCAGTTGCAATGCCTCGAGAGAAGCCAGTCTGGAAAGACCACAGAACTGGGGAGAAAACTGTTGTGAGACCTGATATGTCATGCTCATTCTCTCCCTACACAGAACGGTCATACTCCATTTGACCTATCTACAATTTAACAAGCTGTCTTAGAATGTTACACTTTCAAATAATTTTCTCCAGAAAACAAAATCATGTTAATACTAAGGCTGTTACTGTGACCGTATTCCGCCCCACCGGCAGTCAATGAAATAAGTGTTCTTCTCCAGGTCAAATAACCTTCTCCAGGTTATTTGAGACCCTCCAGTCTCTGTTCTGGTCCATCTTTGGCTTGTTAAACCTGTACGTGACCAACGTTAAAGCTAGTCATGAGTTCACTGAGTTTGTTGGAGCCACCATGTTTGGAACCTATAAGGTCATCTCTCTGGTGGTTCTGCTCAACATGTTGATACTCATGATGAACAACTCCTATCAACTAATCGCTGACCATGCAGATATAGAGTGGAAATTTGCCCGGACCAAGTTATGGATGAGTTATTTTGATGAGGGGGGTACTCTGCCCCCTCCCTTCAACATCGTTCCCAGTCCTAAATCAGTGTGCTGCCTCTGTCTCTGGGTTCACCATAGATTCTGTAGGAGAGGAGCGCCCCCTGCTGACCACACACACAAACACCACAACCTACGAAGGCTACCGCCAGTCAGCATAACCATCGATTCAGGACCATGGACTGAAGGCTACCGCCAATCAGCGTGATGAAAGGATAACTTTAGATGCCTATTTCAGCACCATCAGAGTGGACAGCTAGGACAACAGGAGCACTGAGCCAGGGCTCACCTCAGAGCACAACCAATAAGCTACATTCGTCATTGTCTCTATACCCATAAAATAACAACGCAAACTGTATATCTATCAATAGAAATTAAACCCTCAAAAGCAAATAGCCTAATGAAATTAACAATCACCGATTAATCTAAAAGATGCATTGAAGTAAAAAGCAAAGGCCTAAACTAGACATTACATAAAAAAAATGAGGCAAACAACCAGTAGGCTTACATGAGGGATGTAAAGAAGGCTGGGGCTTACATGGCTAAAGTGTATAATCTTCACAAGGTTCAGTTGGAAATAACTGCTAGTTAAAGGGATAGTTCCATTTTTTAAGCTTTGTTTTAAGACAATATCCAGTGTATTATTAATATCATGAATTTGGCATCCTATGTATGGGGCTAATGGTAACTACTTCTAAACTTCCAAAATCCAATCAACCATGGACGAATGATAGTATACTTAGCTTCACGTTGAAGTTATGGAGTCCGTTGGGCAAATCAGATGTCAATGTAGCCTACATAAACCCAACCTCACTCTAAATGTACTTTCAATTATTCAACATTATTTAGGTAGTCTTTGCAAATGAGTATGGGAGCTGATCAATGTCTAAATGTGTTGACCTGATAGCTCAGCTGAAACTATCACAGCTTGTTTCCAAAGCAATACAGGGTAAATAGAGGTAGGCACCTCGATGGTAGACTCGTTCTCACTGAAGTGCTTTACCCCTTATATACCAGTAGGAGTCATTGTTCATGCGGGGATCGTTGGACTGTGGCTTAACATTTTATTTCAATATACCCCTCAGGGCCGGCTCTAGCCTTTTGAGGGCCCTAAGCGAGATTTGGTTCGGAGCCCCACACCCCCTACAACTAGTTCCTTGACTGAGATGGGAAAACCTGCCAGAAGGACAACGGTCTCAACAGTACTTCATCAATCTGGGCTTTATGGGAGAGTGGAAGCCACTCCTGAGAAAAAGGCACATGACAGCACGCCTGGAGTTTGCAAAATGCGAAGCACATGAAAGACTGAGAGCATAAGGCAAAAGATTCTGTGGTCTGATGAGACAAAAGTTTAACTCTTTGGCCTGAATGCAAAGCACTATGTCCGGAGAAAACAAGGCACAGCTCATCACCCGTCTAACACCATCCCTACTGTGAAGCATGGTTGTGGCAGCATCATGCTACAGGGATGCTTTTCAGCGGCAAGGACTGGGAGAGTGGTAAGGATAGAGGGAACAATGAATGGAGCCAAAAACAGGCAAATTCTTGATGAGAACCTGCTTCAGAGTGCAAACGACATTAAAGGTGCTGAATGGTCATTCTGACGTCTGCATTGGTTGTGCAGCATTTACGTGATATGGCCTCTGCAGAAGTAAGGGCATTCATACTTCTTGTGCTCCGCGGAGCAGCGCAGAGCTGTTGTGAAGGAAGTTGTCAAGGAAGTGAGTTTGTGTTTATACAGAACCTCCCGCCCTCACCTACTGTCAACCAATCATGTCAATGCGGAGCTATACGGAGCCCTCCACATTGTTAAAAAATTTGAGAGGAGCACGGTGATGGGGTACAGAGCTCAATTTGGCCTATGCGTGGCTCCGGAGGCTCCACAATTGCGTCACCATCCATACGGTGCCTCCAACCACATTTTCGGATCAAGCATAAATTGACTCTTAGACTTATGTGAACATTTACGTTCCAACAGGACAATGACCCCAAGCATACAGTCAAAGTAACACTGATTTGTCTTCAGAACAAGAATGTGAAAGTCCTTGAGTGGCCCAGCCATTGAAAAAATGTGGAAAGACTTGAAGATTGCTGTTCACCGCCACTCCCCATCTAATTGAACAGATCTTGAGAAAATCTCTGACTCAGGGGTATGATTACATATGTGAATTGAACATTTCTGTATATAATTTTCAATAAATTTGCTAACATTCCTAAAAACATGTTTTTACTTTGTCATTATGGGATATTGTGTGTAGACGGGTTAGATTAAAAAAATATATTTTATACATTTTGAATTCCGGCTGTAACACAACAAAATGTAGAATAATTCAAGGGATATTAATATTTTCTGAAGGCATCACAGATGCTATTATTACAGCTATATCTCTATCCTCTGTACTGATCTTCCTAGATGTAGCCATTGCCTTTAACACCGTGAACCATCAGATCCTCCTCTCCACCCTCCCTGGGCTGGGGGTCTCAGGCTCTGTACACTCTTGGATTGCATCCTACCTGGCAGGCCGCTCCTGCCAGGTGACGTGGAGAAGGTCTGTGTCTACACCACATACTCTCACGACTTGTGTCCCCCAGGGCTCGGTTTTTTGCCCTCTCCTCTTCTGTCTATACACCAAGTAACTCGGCTCCGTCGTATCCTCACATGGTCTTTCCTATCATTGCTATGCGGGTGACACTCAACTACTTTACTCCTTCCCCCCTTCTGACACCTGCGTGCCTGGCAGATAACTCAGCTTGGATGTCTGTCGACCAACTCAAGCTCAACCTCGAGAAGGTGGAGCTGCCCTTTCTCCCGGGGAAGGCCTGCCCGCTCAAAGACCTCTCCATCACGGTTGACAACTCCACTTTGTCCCTTCCCAGAGTACAAAGAACCTTGGCATGACCCTGGACTACACCCTGTCGTTCTCTGCAGTGACTCACTACTCCACATCCGTAGAGTACAAACTTACCTGTTTGCCGCATTGTCAATGTGAAGGAGACATGGATCACGGCTCTGACAGCTAACACCCTGATCGGCCTGTCAGTGTTCATGTTGCCCATCCCTGTGCAGTGGATCCCCAAGTCTGTCCTCTACGCAGCCAACTCCCTCGATGGTAACCAGATGTTTGACTGCATGCTTCTCCTCCTCAAGGAACATGTGAGAGTGAGGAACAGAGGGGGGTGTGTGTGTGTGTGTGTTTGTGTGGGTATGATTGCATATGTGTTTATTCCGTCCGTCCATCCATCCATCCATCCCTCCATGCATCCATAAATCTGTTGTCTGTCCATCCGTCTGTGTATCTTTCTTTTTTTTTTTGTGTATCGTCAGTGTATTTGTTGTGTACCGTCTGTGTATTTTTCTATGTATCTATCTATCTTTCCATCTTTCTATGGAAATATATCTATATAATAAGTGATGTAATGGTGTATAGCAGAGAAGCCAAAACAGTCAACCATCATGTTAAACCATGCACTCATCTCCTCTCCCTCCCACCCACTACATTCGCATAGTGCACCAGAAGAAGGTCCACTACTTCATGGCCCTGCGGAAAATGCAGCTGATCATCCTGTGTGCGTTCGGCATGTACCCTCTGCCCTACATTAAGATGATCCTCCCCTTTCGGCTTCCTATTTCGCAACAAAGCCTCCTTCACTCATGCTGCTAAACATTCCCTTGTAAAACTGACTATCCCACCGATCCTTGACTTCGGCAATGTCATTTACAAAATAGCTTCCAACACTCTACTCAGCAAATTTGATGAAATCTATCACAGTGCCATCCGTTTTGTCACCAAAGCCCCATATACTACCCACCATTGTGACCCGTACGCTCTCGTTGGCTGGCCCTCACTACATATTCGTCGCCAAACCCACTGGCTCCAGGTCATCTATAAATCATTTCTAGGCAAATCCCTGCCTTATCTTAGATCATTGGTCACCATAGCAACACCCACCCGTAGTATGCGTTCCAGCAGGTATATCTCACTGGTCATCCCCAAAGCCAACACCTCCTTTGGCCGCCATTCCTTCCAGTTCTCTGCTGCAAATGACTGGAACGAACTGCAAAAATCTCTGAAGCTGGAGACACTTATCTCCCTCACTAACTTTAAGCATCAGTTGTCAGAGCAGCTTACCGATCACTGCACCTGTACATAGCCCATCTGTAATTAGCCCACCCAACTACCTCATCCCCATATTGTTATTTACATTGTTATTTATTTTGCTCATTTGCACCCCAGTATCTCTATTTGAACATCATCTTCTGCACATCTATCACTCCAGTGTTAATACTAAATTGTAATTATTTTTCACTATGGCCTATTTATTGCCTTACCTCCATAACTTACTACATTTGCACAAACTGTATATAGATTTTCTATTGTGTTATTGACTGTACTTTTTGTTTATTCCATATGTAACTCTGTTGTTGATGTTTTTATCGCACTGCTTTGCTTTATCTTGGCCAGGTCACAGTTGTAAATGAGAACTTGTTCTCAACTAGCTTACCTGGTTAAATAAAGTTGAAATAAAAAAATAACAAAAATATAAATGATCCTGCTCATTCCCATCAGGTAACAGTCACATAATTAAATAGAACACATATTTTATTGTACCTCTATTGGTATAGTCATCCTGACCAGCAGGGGGCAGAGAAGTCCATTAAAAACTTTGCCTGTGCTTGAATCTGAACCAGGAGCTTTGAACAAAGGGTAGCAGTATGGGACGCCCTAAAAACACATAACTTCGATACAAGTGACTTTTCGTAGCACATTTGGAGAGCATTTTTGCTAACCCTAACCCTTTTCCTAACCTTAACCTAATTCTCCTACCTTGCTATGTTAATTATCCTAACCTGCTGCGCAAGTTCTCCTGACCTGCTACGAAAAGTTGCAGCTGTATCTAAGTGGCGTGTATTTAGGGAGTGCCGTAGCAGTATCCTCTAGTGGTTCGAAAACATGCTTGGTTGATTCCCATGGACAATTAGTCAATATCACCAATAATTGATTGTGGCTTTGTAATTTAACAAAGATTATCAACCGGTGTATTTGCCATTGAAAACAACCAAGAACGTAGTTCAATGACAAATAAGCTTTATACAGGTGAATGTACTTTCACTTACTAGTGAATTCGATTTTGATTGAATTGGGTTTAATGTGTGTCTCTGTATCTCTTCCCCAGGACTAACCTGCTGCCTAGGGTAATCGAGGCCAAGTATCTGAACATCATGGATTCCAAGCACATGTAGACAGATGGAGGGGGCACTATGAAAGGAATGATATTAAGGCCTTGATTAAATCCGTATTCAGTGGTGGAAAAAGTACCCAATTGTCATACTTGAGTAAAAGTAAAGATACCTTAATAGAAAATGATCAAGTAAAAGTCAAAGCCACCCAGTAAAATACAACTTGAGTAAAAGTCTAAAAGTATTTTAATTGTGTTCGTTGTCCGTAGCTTACGCCTACCCATATCATGACCCCGCCGCCACCATGGGGCACTCTGTTCTCAACGTTGAGATCAGCAAACCGCTCACCCACACTACGCCATACACACTGTCTGCCATCTGCCCGGTACAGTTGAAACCGGGATTAATCTGTGGCCCTCGAAGGTGAGCATTTTCCCACAGGTCAAGACCCTGGTGAGGATGACGAGCACGCAGATGAGCTTCGCCAAGACGGTTTCTGACAGATTGTGCATAAATTGTTGTGCAAACCCACAGTTGCATCAGCTGGGTGGCTGGTCGCAGACGATCCCGCAGGTGAAGAAGCCGGATGTGGAGGTCCTCGGCTGGCGTGGTTACACGTAGTCTGCGGTTGTGAGGCCGGTTGGACGTACTGCCAAATTCTCTAAAACGACGTTGGAGGCGGCTTATGGTAGAGAAATGAACATTCAATTCTCTGGCAACAGCTCTGATGGACATTCTTGCAGTCAGCATGCCAATTGCACGCTCCCACATTTTAGAGTGGCCTTTTATTGTCCCCAGCACAAGGTGCCCCTGTGTAATAATTATGCTGTTTAATCAGCTTCTTGATATGCCACACCTGTCAGGTGGATAGATTATCATGGGAAAGGAGAAATGCTCACTAACAGGGATGTAAACAAATTTGTGCACAAAATTTGAGGGAAATAAAAACAATTATGTATGGAAAGTTCTGGAATATTTTATTTCAGCTCATGAAACGTGAGACCAACACTTTACATGTTGCATTAATATTTTTGTTCAGTATATTTAACATACTCATTTAACATATGCTTGCTCTAACAGCCGATCAATCAACTTGCTGCCTGTTCTTAGCAAACTTATGGAAAATATTGATTTTTGACCAGATACAATGCTATTTCTCTGTGAACAATTGAACAACTGACTTTTAGCACGCTTATAGGGAAGGACACTCAACATGTACTGCATTGACAAAAATTACGTTTGATTGGCTGAAAAAAATTGATAATAAGAAGATTGTGTGAGCCGTATTGTTAGATTTCAGTGCAGCATTTGATACTGTATTATTGACCATCATTTGTCATTGAAAATGTGTATGTGTTATGGCTTGACATCATCTGTCATATCATGGATAGAGAGCTACAGTAGCTACAGTTGAAGTCGGAAGTTTACATACACTTAGGTTGGAATCATTAAAACTCGTTTTTCAACCACTCCACACATTTCTTGTTAACAAACTATAGTTTTGGCAAGTCGGTTAGGACATCTACTTTGTGCATGACACAAGTAATTTTTCCAACAATTGTTTACAGAAAATTATTTCACTTATAATTAACTGTATCACAATTCCAGTGGGTCTGAAGTTTACATAAACTAAGTTGACTGTGACTTTAAACAGCTTGAAAAATTCCAGAAAATGATGTCATGGCTTTAGAAGCTTCTGATAGGCTAATTGACATCATTTTAGTCAATTGGAGGTGTACCTGTGGATGTATTTCAAGGCCTACCTTCAAACTCAGTGCCTCTTTGCTTGACATCATGGGAAAATCAAAAGAAATCAGCCAAGACCTCAGAAAAAATTTTGTAGACCTCCACAAGTCTGATTCATCCTTGGGAGCAATTTCCAAATGCCTGAAGGTACCACATTCAATTGTACAAACAATAGTACGCAAGTATAAACACCATGGGACCACACAGCCGTTCTGTCTTTGGTGCGAAAAGTGCAAATCAATCCCAGAACAACAGCAAAGGACCTTGTGAAGATGCTGGAGGAAACAGGTACACAAGTATCTATATCCACAGTAAAACAAGTCCTATATCGACATAACCTGAAAGGCCGCTCAGCAAGGAAGAAGCCACTGCTCCAAAACCGCCATAAAAAAGCCAGACTACGGTTTGCAACTGCACATGGGGACAAAGATCATACTTTTTGGAGAAATGTCCTCTGGTTTGATGAAACAAAAATAGAACTGTTTGGCCATAATGACAATCGTTATGTTTGGAGGAAAAAGGGGAAGGCTTGCAAGCCGAAGAACACGATCCCAACCGTGAAGCACGAGGGTGGCAGCATCATGCTGTGGAGGTGCTATGCTGCAGGAAGGACTAGTGCACTTCACAAAATAGATGGCATCAGGGGAAGGAAAATTACGTGGATATATTGAAGCAACATCTAAAGACATCAGTCAGGAAGTTAAAGCTTGGTCACAAATGGGTCTTCTAAATGGACAATGACCCCAAGCATACTTCCAAAGTTGTGGCAAAATGGCTTAAGGACAACAAAGTCAAGGTATTGGAGTGGCCATCACAAAGCCCTGACCTCAACCCTATAGAACATTTGTGGGCAGAACTGAAAAAGCGTGTGTGAGCAAGGAGGCCTACAAACCTGACTCAGTTACACCAGCTCTGTCAGGAGGAATGGGCCAAATTCACCCAACTTATTGTGGGAAGCTTGTGGAAGGCTACCCGAAACGTTAGACCCAAGTTAAACAATTTAAAGGCAATGCTACGAAATAATAATTGAGTGTATGTAAACTTCTGACCCACTGGGAATGTGATGAAAGAAATAAAAGCTGAAATAAATCATTCTCTCTACTATTATTCTGACATTTCGCATTCTTAAAATAAAGTGGTGATCCTAACTGACCTAAGACAGGGAATTTCTACTAGGATTAAATGTCAGGAATTGTGAAAAACTGAGTTTAAATGTATTTGGCTAAGGTGTATGTAAACTTCCGACTTCAACTGTATCTAATAGAACACAGAGGGTTTTCTTTAATGGAAGCTTCTCTAATGTTATACATGTAAAGTGTGGCATTCCACAAGGGAGCTGTCTTCGTCCTTTACTGTTCTCTATTTTTACCAATTATCTACCATTAGCTTTAAACAAAGCCTGTGTGTCTATGTACGCAGATTATTTAACACTATACATGTCAGCACCCACAGCTACTCTAAACAAAGTCAGTATTATAAATGGTGTCTAGGAATAAACTACTCCTAATCATACAGTCTCTAAAACAAAAAGCATTGTATTTGGTACAAATCACTCCCTGGTACTGGACCTCAGCTGAATCTGGTAACGAATAATGTGGCTATTGAGCAAGTAGAAGAGACTAAACTCCTTGGTGTTATATTAGATTGTAAACTGTCATGGTATATTGATTCTATTGTTGTAGAGATGGGGAAAGCTCTTTCTGTGATAAAGAGATGCCCTGCTTTTTTTAACATCACATGCAACCAAACAAGTCCAGCGATGAGACAAGATCGTAATTGGATATGACGAAATTGGGGATAAAGGGGAGTAAAATACAATAACAACAAAAAGAAAGAAAAAAAATAAGTATTGACGTGCCCAAGGTACTGAATTGTCTGTTCAGCCACTTAACACACAGCTCAAAAACCCATACATACCCCACAAGACACGCAATCAGGGGTCTCTTCACACTCCCCAAGTCCAGAACAGAGGCTGGGAGGCGCACAGTACTGTATAAAGCAGGGGTGCTCAACTCTTTCCCTACGAGGTCCGGAGCCTGCTGGTTTTCTGTTCTACCTGATAATTAATTGCACACAGCTGGTGTCCCATGTCTAAATCAGTCGCTGATTAGAGGGGAACAATGAAAATGCAGTGGAACTGGCTTTAACATCCAGAGTTGAGTTTGAGGGGTATAGAGCAATGACTACATGGAATTCTCTTCCACCTCAGGTAAAAACAACACCTCAAGAAACAATGTGGACTGTGAAGAGACATACTCTAACACACACACACTCTACACATTATTCTTTAGCTGTATTCTTTAGCTGTGACAGCCTAAAAGTGTCCACAAGAAAAAGCAATTGAATGTTTGAGATTAGTATTATTAATGTCTTTATTTTCAAATAGTTATTGTTGTTTAGTCGTAATCTTTTTAGTTTACATTTGTGTTACTGTTCTAGTCCATTAGTGTTGTGTATTTTGTCATGTTCTACGATTTGTGTGTGTCACGCCCTGGCTCTGGGACTCTGTTATGTTGAGCCAGGGTGTGTTGTTTCTATGTGTTTTGTTTCTAGGTTCTTTATCTAGTTATTTGCTTCTATGTTGGCCGGTGTGGTTCTCAATCAGAGGCAACGTGAATCAGCTGTTGCTTGTTGTCTCTGATTGGGAACCATACTTAGGCAGCCTGTTTGGCCACAGCGTTTGTGGGATCTTGTTCCGTGTATGGTTAGTGTTTGTAACCAAGGACGTCACGTTATCGTTTTGTTGTTTTGTTCTCTAATAAATAAGTATGTTCACTCATCACGCTGCGCATTGGTCCACTTCCTCCAGCGATCGTGACAGAAGATCCCACCATAACTGGACCAAGCAGCGTGTCCAGGAGCCAACGCCAGAGAGGACTCTAATGAATATCAACCTCGACTGGGTCAAGCAGCGTGAGGAGGAGAGAGTCTGGACTTGGGAGCAGAGGAGCGAGAGTCTGGCGAGAGCCATGGAGGCCCTGGCCCACGGGGAGGAGAGACGCCCAGAACATTTTTAGGGGGGGGGGCTCACGCCTTGGACGACGGGACAGCAGGAGGCCGGGATAGAGTGGTTCAGCGGGTTGGCAAAGGAGGCCGCCAGGTTACGGGAGTCACTGGTCACCAGGGGGAAGGAGAATGTAGAGGCACGGCGAGAGGTACTGGGGTGTGTTGCCAGTCTGGTCCGGCCCATTCCTGGTCCCCGCGTAGGGCCAGTGGTGTGTGTCCCCAGTACGGTCCGGCTTGTTCCTGTCCCTCGCACCGAGCCTGTGGTGCGCGTCGCCAGCCCGGTCCGGCATGTTCCTGCCCCTCGCACCAAGCCTGTGGTGCGCGTCGCCAGCCCGGTCCGGCCTGTTCCTGCCCCTCGCACCAAGCCTGTGGTGCGCGTCGCCAGCCCGGTCCAGCCTGTTCCTGCCCCTCGTACCAAGCCTGTGGTGCGCGTCGCCAGCCCGGTCCGGCCCGTTCCTGCTCTCCGCACCAAGCCTGTGGTGCGCTTCGTCAGCCCGGTTCGGCCTGTCCCTGCTCCCCGCACCAAGCCTGTGGTGCGCTTCGTCAGCCCTGTTCGGCCCGTCCCTGCTCCCCGCACCAAGCCTGTGGTGCGCGTCGTCAGCCCGGTCCGGCCCGTTGCTGCTCCCCGCACCAAGCCTGTGGTGCGGCGTCGTCAATCGGCACAGCCGTGCCTGGGTCACCGGTGCCTGGTCAGGTACCGGTCAGCTGCTCCACATCAGAGCCTAAGCAATCCGCTCCACCGATGTCCAGTCCAGCTCCAGCCAGCGGGGCCAGACCGGACCAGGGGAGCTACGGAGGGTGGTGGGCAAGCACGGAGCCGGAACCGCCTCCGAGGAGGAATGCCCACCCGGCCCTTCCCTGTTCAGTTTATGTTTGGCGCGGTCGCAGTCCGCGCCTTTGGGGGGGGGCTACTGTCACGCCCTGGCTCTGGGACTCTGTTATGTTGAGCCAGGGTGTGTTGTTTCTATGTGTTTTGTTTCTAGGTTCTTTATCTAGTTATTTGTTTCTATGTTGGCCGGTGTGGTTCTCAATCAGAGGCAACGTGAATCAGCTGTTGCTTGTTGTCTCTGATTGGGAACCATACTTAGGCAGCCTGTTTGGCCACAGTGTTTTTGGGATCTTGTTCCGTGTATGGTTAGTGTTTCTAACCAAGGACGTCACGTTATCGTTTTGTTGTTTTGTTCTCTAATAAATAAGTATGTTCACTCATCACGCTGCGCATTGGTCCACTTCCTCCAGCGATCGTGACAGTGTGGACCCTATGAAGAATAGCTGCTGCTTATTCAACAGCTAATGGGGATCCGAATAAAAAGCATACAACACTTCTTATTTCATTCTAAGAAATACTGTTCCACATGTGTGGCATTACCTAATGCTGCTTCTGACCCACACTTTACCTTTGTATAATTTGTTGTATATGACATATAGAAATATAAACATTGTTTGGGTTTTAGGCTGGGATCTGCAGATAGTCATGGTTGTTTTTAGTTCAATATGTTTGGATACTACAAAATCAATTCACAGTGAATAGGAAAGATTTCAATGCAAAGTGACATGATTTCAGATTAACATATTAATATTGTTCTATCTGCACTGTCTTGCTGTACTGTATTACCAAATTCTGAAGGCCTGTAAAACAGTCCTCTCTATTGAATTCTTGGTTGACAGTTTAACAGTATTGCAGATCTGTGAAAGAATTCACCCTGTGCAATTGCCCCAATAGATGTCACTATAAGCCTACTTAGAATAACCAAAACCTGGATCTTCAGAGGAGAGGTCTGTTTAGTCTTGTTGCCAGAATTGTTACTTGTCAGCTGTTCTTTGCAGTGGTTTCTATTATCAATGCTTTTAAAGCCAACACAAAAGGTGTTTGGAACAAGCTGTTCCCTAAAGATTACTGCTCTGTCAGATAAATTGTGTGTGTTTTTTTTTATGAAGGCATATGCTCAAACCAAAGTGTCGAAAAGGTGCCATTTAAAGGAAATGTGCAATGTTTACCATGAATGCTGTCTCCACGAAAACTGGAACACTTCTTTTAAAATGTGCATTGTTGACAAAGCACGGTCAGATTGACTCCCGGCCCTACAGTAATGGAATTGTAAAACACTTGAACTCCGATCAATGGATAAACTTTGATTCCACTTGAAAACGTCCTCCAGTGATTTTTTTAACCTTTTGAAAAGCAATATCCCAATGTACACACACTAAAGGGTAAGAAATGAGTTTTGAGCAAAACTCCAAGGAGTACAGCATTCAAAGAGTTGGTCTGATGGTATCAGCATCCCCATTACTTGAGGAACACTAGAGGAGCAATAGAGAACCAAAAAGGAAAGCACCCCCCCACTTGTGCCATGTCATGCTTTTTGTTGTTGTTGTACTTTACCCATTTTCTCCCCAATTGGTAGTTACAGTCTTGTCCCATTGCTGCAACTCCCGTACGGACTCGGGAGAGGCAAAGGTTGAGAGCCATGCATCCTCCGAAACACTACCCTGCCAAGCCGCACTGCTTCTTGACACACTGCTCGCTTAACCCGGAAGCCAGCCGCATCAATGTGTCGGAGGAAACACTGTACAACTGGCGACCGAGGTCAGCTTGCAAGCACCCGGGAACTCCGATCAATGGATAAACGTTGATTCCACTTGAAAACGTCCTCCAGTGATTTTTTTACCTTTTGAAAAGCAATATCCCAATGTACACACACTAAAGGGTAAAAAACGAGTTTTGAGCAAAACTTCAAGGAGTACAGCATTCAAAGAGTTGGTCTGATGGTATCAGCATCCCCATTACTTGAGGAACACTAGAAGAGCAATAGAGAACCAAAAAGGAAAGCACCCCCCCCCACACTTGTGCCATGTCATGCTTTTTGTTGTTGTTGTACTTTACCCATTTTCTCCCCAATTGGTAGTTACAGTCTTGTCCCATTGCTGCAACTCCCGTACGGACTCGGGAGAGGCGAAGGTTGAGAGCCATGCATCCTCCGAAACACTACCCTGCCAAGCCGCACTGCTTCTTGACACACTGCTCGCTTAACCCGGAAGCCAGCCGCATCAATGTGTCGGCTTGCAAGCACCCGGCCCGCCACTAGGAGTCGATAGAGCGCAATGGCACAAGGACATCCCAGCCGGCCAAACCCTCCCCTAACCCGGAAGATGCTGGGCTAATTTTGCGCCGCCTCATGGGTCTCCCGGTCACGGCCGGCTGTGACACAGCCTGGGATCGAACCCGGGTCTGTAGTGACGCCACTGCGCCACTCGGGAGGCCCCGTCATGTCATACCTGGACCACCTATTGAGATGTGCTTTTTGTTAAGTATATCAGGCGTTAAATCAGGTGAAAAGGAGACTGGAGGAGGTGAGAGAAGAGGGCTTGAATTTTTATTTTTTAGAGTGGTTTCAAACCCCAAATGGGTTCTGGATGACCTCATCTTTGAGGACAAGAAATGCGATTCCAGAACTTCCATTCAGGCAGGCAGTAATCAGTGTTAAAGAAACAGAGCAATACTACCTCACAACTCCTTCACAATTACCATACACAGGCCAAGTTCTTGTATGCCTACGTTGATGCTGGCTATTTGTAGAAAAATTAGCCAACTTTATTCAATTATTTTGTTTAAAAACATGATGCACTGAAAATGGATGTACAGACAAAAGACAAGAACACAACAAATACACCCTCAACAACCACCAGTCACGTTGGGTGGATTGAAGTGTCATTTCAATAGGCTAAAGCGGACATTGCCATTGGCTGCACAGAATCACATTAAGATAAATCATTAAGAGAAATCCCCATAGAATCTTGTTTACAAGTTCAAACACTGGAATGTGAAATGTAATCTACACCTTGACTAGGATGATAGAAATGCTCATTATTTTGTTTAATGATTTTCAATTTTAGTATAATTATTCATATATAGCCTACCCTTTATCTTTTTGAACTTTAACTCGAGTGGGGCGGGTGTGCCTTAAGATCAGCTGCTCACCGATTTGACGGCTCCAATGCAGTTCCACCTCCAACACCGCCAAAACATCTGCTATGTGGCTGTCTGCTATCGGCGTTAACGCTTGATTTGATTGAATCTAGGCCTAGGTCAGATCAAAATGATCCTTTGTTATGATTAATTCTGCTCCACGTCAAGACAAAACAGAACAACATCTCTATGATACCACATAGCAACTAGAGAGATCATCTTTATATTTAGATCTCATGACATTTGGCAAAAATATTGCCTTTCAGTTTCTTTAAACATTTAAGCGAGAACAGAATTTATAGTCCCGTTTACACCTGATTCTGACTTTGTCCTGATCTTGCCCACATTCTGATTGTGCCCACATTTGTAGACAGGCGTAGACAATCAAAAGACACATTGTGATCCGATTGTGATCAGATCATCCTGCCTACAGTGCCTTCGGAAAGTATTCAGACCCTTTGACCTTTTCCACATTTTGGTACGTTACAACCTTATTCTAAAATTGATTCAATATAATTTTTTCCTCAGCAATCAACACACAATACCCCATAATGACAAAGCGAAAACAGGTTTTAAGACATTTTTGCACATTTATTAAAAATAAAACAGAAATACCTTATTTGCATAAGTATTCAGACCCTTTGCTATGAGAATCGAAATTTAGCTCAGATGTTTCTACAACTTGATTGGAGTCCACCTGTAGTAAATTAAATTGATTGGACATGATTTGGAAAGGCACACATTTGTCTATATAAGGTCCCACAGTTGACAGTGCATGTCAGAGCAAAAACCAAGCCATGAGGTCTTAGGAATTGTCTGTAGAGCTCCGAGACAGGATTGTGTCGAGGCACAGATCTGGGGAAGGGTACCAAAACATTTCTGCTGCATTGAAGGACCCCAAGAACACAGTGGCCTCAATTTTTAAATGGAAGAATTTTTGAACCACAACGACTCTTCCTAGAGCTGGCTGCCCGGCCAAACTGAGCAATCAGGGGAGAAGGGCCTTGGTCAAGGAGGTGACCAATAATCCGATGGTCACTGTGACAGAGCTCTAGGGAGAACCTTCCAGAAGGACAACCATCTCTGAGGCACTCCACCAATCAGGCCTTTATGGTAGAGTGGCCAGACGGAAGCCACACAAGACAGCCCACTTGGAGTTTGCCAAAATGCACCTAAAGAGTCTCAGACCATGAGAAACAAGATTCTCTAGTCTGATGAAACCAAGATTGAACTCTTTGGCCTGAATGCCAAGCGTCACGTCTGGAGGAAATCTGGCACCATCCCTACGGTGAAGCATGTTAGTGGCAGCATCATGCTGTGGGGATGTTTTTCAGCGGTAGGGACTGGGAGACTAGTCAGGATCAAGGCAAAGATGAACGTAGCAAAGTATAGCGAGATCCTTGAAGAAAACCTGCTCCAAAGCGCTCAGGGCCTCATACTTGGGCGAAGGTTCACCTTCCAACAGGACAACGACCCTAAGCACACAGCCAAGAAACGCAGGAGTGGCTTCGGGACAAGTCTCTGAATGTCCTTGAGTGGCCCAGCCAGAGCCCGGACTTGAACCCGATCTAACATCTCTGGAGAAAATGTGCAAACATTTCTAAAAACCTGTTTTTGCTTTGTTATTATGCGGTACTGTGTGTAGATTGATGAGGAAAAAATACAATTTAATTTTAGAATAAAACTGTAACGTAACAAAATGTGGAAAAAGTCAATGGGTCTGATTACTTTCCAAATGCACTGTACCTCCGGAGGTAGTCAGACATGCAGTGTGTCTGGATATCTTACAGTTATAGACAGATCTGGACAAAGAAACCATTTAAATCATAATTATTCTGCCTAAAAATGTTATGCCTAAAATCATTGACAGGTGGCACCATTGACTGATTATATCAATATGAGTCTTACAATAAATAAATAAATATTTATTTTGAAAGAACGGCTGTGAAATAATTTGTGAAAGGAAGGGGACCAGGAAATCTGGTCACAATACAGACAGTGGACGGATAACATTTTAATATTATGTGTAGACACATTTCTGGAAATGTGGGCACAATTAGAACGTAGACAAGATCAGGACAAACAACCCATGTTAGCACCAGGTATAAACAGGGCTTAATGGGATTTTAAAAAATGTAAGGACTAGACACACCAGACCAAATGTCAGCCGTGTGCCGTAGGGTTGTGATGCGCGGGTCAGCTGTTTGTTCACCCAAACCCGCCCACAATTGTTAATAACCCACCCACAACCACCGGACTACAGTGCTGATTGCTGAGAATTTCAAAAAATGTAATCCGTTTTAGAATAAGGCTGTAATGTAACAAAATGTTGAAAAAGTCAAGGGGTCTGAATACTTTTCCGAAGGCAAGTGAAAATCTGAGGCCCACACCTGACCCTAACCCGAAAATAGGTTATTGTCATTTGGTGTATCATTTTACTGCAAGCAATGCTTAATTCTGCAGGAGTTAATATTACATTAGGTTATGTTAGAGGTTATAGACCTATAGTCAGTGTCCAGATTTCAGTTAGGCTACTATTCCATTTAACCTATCTGAACAGTAGGCTACAGTTCCCTTGACATATTTGAAGTCCCCATCCTATGACTCGAATTTGTATAGAGCCTCACATAGGGCTGTGGGTGTCATGGAATTTTGTCAGCCGGTGATTGTCAAGCAAATTACTGCCGATCTCACGGTAATTGACCGTTAATTAACATAAACACATTTAGCATCTCCTGGCTTCCACGCATAGCCTACAAGCCACTGATGCAGACCTTTGGAACATCTACATGTCTAATAAATCTATTTAATATAGCCTACACCATCACAATCAATCCATTATTTTAGATAGGTCTAAAGAAACATGATATGAAGAAAGTGTAGTCTATTTCAGAAGAACAGAGTAGCATACTCTGAGTTGTCCTTATGTTAGGCCCTGATCTGACTATGCCATATGGCTGTGGGCTACACTAGTTCATTTAGCAGACAACATTTGCTTAGAATTCTGTGGTATTATTTTATATTATTATATAGTATGAAGAATACAATTGAACTATCAATAAAATAGAAAGGATATTTTATCCAAACGATTTGAGGGTATGCACACATGCGGCTATTCTGTGTTGAGCGGTTAACAAAGAAACAGGTCCTCCTATATGCTTAATTTAGAGTTATTTATGTAAGTTTAGTTATGATACAAACAGGCTATATGTTTTGATTTTTAACGCATTCTAAGGCTGCATGATATATATACTGTATATACATACAGTATAAGCGCGAATGTTCCAAAATGCAATCAATTCGCGGGAAAACACCATTCTCAAAAGTGACCGCAAATGCGATTATGCATGTAATGCTTTATTATAAAGGTGCATTTTTATGGTGAAAATTACCTTTCCCAACCTTGAAACTCACGCGCCGCCTATTGATGCCAGTTAGGCTCTACACCGGTTGTAAAGCGGATTAATGTGCTTCATTTTAAGAAGTTATTTGGCCACTTTAGTTGTGATATAAACCTTATCAAAAAATATAGGCCTATGGGCTAGGCTACATGAGGTGTGCAACTATGATTTGAAAAGTTTGCTAAAAAAAAACTATTAGATGATAATTTATTTATAATTAGAACAAAGGAATTTATAACTGACTTTTTCCAACATAACATAGGTACAGCGAATCCCCTCATTGTATGGGACACCTTTAAATGTGCCTTTAGAGGCCATGCAATTCAGTACTCATCTCGAAAACAAAAGCAATTTAGGTCAAAAGAGTTTATACTAAGAAAGGAAATAGAAAGTCTAACAGAACAGATAGATGGCAATAAAAACTGTAACATAGAGGCTCAGAATAAATTAGAGGAAAAACAAAAAGAAATGGAAAAACTTATTCAAGAAAGATCAAGTGTAATATATTATAAAAATAAAGCAAACTGGATTGTCACGATCGTCTGAAGAAGCGGACCAATACGCAGCGCGTGGAGTGAACATGATGACTTTATTTAATTAAAGCAACCACGAAAAAACAACAAATGACGATACGTGAAGTCCTCTGTGACACCGACAGAACATACAACACTGGAACAATAACCCACAAAACAAAGGAGAAAACACACAGAATATATATGGCTCCCAATCAGAGATAACGAGCCGACAGCTGACACTCGTTACCTCCGATTGGGAGTCATAGACCAATCACCACTAGACACAAACAAAATGAAACTCACCCATCCCCAACACCACCAAATGAAATACACCCAAACCAATGACAATGAACAACCCTGGCTCAAATATCAAAGTCCATGGAGCCAGAGTGTCACAGTACCCCCCTAAAGGTGCGAACTCCGGGCGCACCAATATCAGGACTAGGGAGGGTCTGGGTGGGGCGTCTGTCCACGGTGGCGGCTCTGGCCCCGGTCGTGATCCCCACCCCACCACAGTCACAACCTGCTTCGGTAGCCTCCTCCCAATGACCACCCTCCAACTAACCCCACCTGGACTAAGGGGCAACACCGGACTAAGGGGCAGCATCGGCCTAAGGGGCAGCACCGGGATAAGGGGCAGCACCGGGATAAGGGGCAGCACCGGGACAAGGGGCAGCACCGGCCTAAGGGGCAGCACCGGACTAAGGGGCAGCACCGGACTACGGGGCAGTACCGGACTAAGGGGCAGTACCGGACTAAGGGGCAGTACCGGACTAAGGGACAGCACCAGGATAAGGGACAGCAACAGGATAAGGAGCAACACCGAGCTAAGGGGCAGCACCTGACTAAATGGCGGATCCTGGCTGGCTGGCTCTGGCGGATCCTGGCTGGCTGGCGGATCCTGGCTGGACGGCTCTGACGGATCCCGGTTGGACGGCTCTGGCGGATCCCGGCTGGACGGCTCTGGCGGATCCTGGCTGGACGGCTCTGGCGGATCCTGGCTGGACGGCTCATGGCTGGCTGACGGAACTGGCTGCTCATGGCTGGCTAACGGATCTGGCTGCTCATGGCTGGCTAACGGATCTGGCTGCTCATGGCTGGCTGACGGATCTGGCTGCTCGCGGCTGGCTGACGGATCTGGCTGCTCGTGGCCGACTGACGGATCTGGCTGCTCATGGCCGACTGACGGATCTGGCTGATCCTGTCTGGCGGAAGGCTCTGGCTGATCCTGTCTGGCAGAAGGCTCTGGCTGATCCTGTCTGGCAGAAGGCTCTGGCTGATCCTGTCTGGCAGAAGGCTCTGGCTGATCCTGTCTGGCGGAAGGCTCTGGCTGATCCTGTCTGGCGGAAGGCTCTGGCTGATCCTGTCTGGCGGAAGGCTCTAGCGGCTCCGGTCTGGCGGACGGCTCTGATGGCTCATGGCAGACGGGCGGCTTTGCAGGCTTTGGGCAGACGGGCAGTTCAGGCCCCGTTGGGCAGACGGCAGACTCTGGCCGTCTGAGGCGCATCGTAGGCCTGGTGCGTGGTGCCGGAACAGGAGGTACCGGGCTGAGGACACGCATCTCAGGGCTAGTGCGGGGAGAAGCAACAGGGCATGCTGGACCCTGGGGACGCACCGTAGGCCTGATGCGTGGTGCCGGAACTGGAGGTACCGGGCTGAGGACACGCATCTCAGGGCTAGTGCGGGAAGCAGCAACAGGGCATGCGTGGCCCTGGGGGACGCACCGTAGGCCTGATGCGTGGTGCCGGAACTGGAGGTACCGGGCTGAGGACACGCATCTCAGGGCTAGTGCGGGGAGTCGGAACAGGGCATGCTGGACCCTGGGGACTCCCATAACGCCTAGTGCGGGGAGCCGGAACAGGGCATGCTGGACCCTGGGGACTCACCTCACGCCTAGTGCGGAGAGCAGGAACAGGCCGGGCGGGGCTGGCGACGCGCACCGTATCCCTGGTGCGAGTGGCCGGAACAGGCCGGGCCGGGCTGGCGAAGCGCACCGTATCCCTGGTGCGTGGAGTAGGAACAGGCCGGGCTGGGCTGGCGGGCGCACCGTATCCCTGGTGCGTGGAGTAGGAACAGGCCGGGCTGGGCTGGCGAGCGCACCGTATCCCTGGTGCGTGGAGTAGGAACAGGCCGGGCTGAGCTGGCGACGCGCACCGCATACTTGGTGCGTATGGCAGGAACAGGCCGAACCGGGCTGGCGACGCGCACCTTACACTTAGTGCGAGGGACCGGAACAGGCCGTACCGTCACGGGGAACACACACTACTGGCTGCACCTCGGGACTAGGAACGGGCCGGACCGAACTGGTTACACACCCCAGTACCTCACGCCGTGCCTCAACACCTTCCTTCCCTGCTTTACCCAGTAGCCCCCTTGACCTGGTAGCCCACTGAATCCGTCCCTTCTCTGCCTCCGTCAGCCCCCTTAACCTGGCAGCCCTCTGACTCTGCCTTGTGGCAGCCTCCTGCTGCTCCGTCGCCCAAGCCATGTGCCCCCCCCAAAAAATGTCTTGGGGTTGCCTCTCGTCCTTCCGACGTTGGCTCTGCCGACGCCGTTGCTCCTCTCTCCGTCGCCTCTCCTCTGTTTCGCTCCATGGACGGCGATCCATGCCGTCCAGGATTTCTTCCCACGTCCAGGACCCTTTACCGTCCAACAGTTCCTCCCATGTCCAGACCCTTTGCTCCTGGACGCGCTGCTTGGTCCTTTTTTGGTGGGTTATTCTGTCACGATCGTCGGAAGGAGCAGACCAATGCGCAGCGTATCCAAGAAACATGATGACTTTATTTATAAAGCAACCACGAAAAAACAACAAAAGACGATAGTGAAGTCCTAACGTAACAATACACTGAACTTGGAACAATAACCCACAAAACAAAGGTGAAAACTGACAGTTTAAATATGGCTCCCAATCAGAGATAACGAGCCGACAGCTGACACTCGTTACCTCCGATTGGGAGTCATTGACTACAACATACAACACCTAGAAAAACAACCCACAGACCTGCAAACATAGAAATACACCCGACAGAACTACCAACATAGAAAAACACCCAAATCCCCAACAAAACAACATACACTCTAGCTCACATACAAAAGTCCTAGAGCCAGAGTGTCACATGGATGGAATATGGGGAAAAATGCACAAAATTCTTTTTTAATCTTCAACATAGGAATGCTACCAAAAAGAACTTAATGAAACTGGTTACAATTGACGGAGTCACCCATAATTCACCTAATGATATTTTGAAGGAAGAAACAAAGTATTTTAAGCATATGTTTTCTTTTCAGTCGCCTCCATCTCCTCTAACTGAAGCTAATTGTAGAGATTTTTTTCCTATTGATAATGTCAAATTAACAGCCACACAGAAAGACTCATGTGAAGGTGAAATTACAGAGGAGGAACTTCTGGATGCAATTAAAGACTTTAAGTCCGGGAAAACTCCAGGGTTGGATGGCATACCAATCGAGGTATACCAAATCTTTTTTGATATACTAAGAGGACCGTTATTAGCATGTTTTAACCACTCCTATGTAAATGGTAGATTATCTGACACTCAAGAAGAAGGTCTGATCTCATTATTACTGAAACAGGATACAAGTGGAAAATATAAAGATCCAGTCCATTTACAAAATTGGAGGCCCCTTACACTTCAGTGTTGTGATGCAAAAATCCTAGCAAAATGTATAGCGCATAGAATTAAAAAGGTATTGTCGGATATTATTCATTCTAATCAGACAGGTTTTTTTACATGGAAGATACATTGGAGATAATATAAGGCAAGTATTGGAAACAATAGAACACTATGGAAAATATGGGAAACCAGGCCTGCTATTCATAGCAGACTTCGAAAAGGCATTTGATAAAGTTCGACTGGAATTTATATATAAATGCCTGGAGCATTTCAATTTTGGAGAATCTCTTATAAAATGGGTCAAAATCATGTATAGTAACCCTAGGTGTAAAATAGTAAATAATGGCTATTTCTCAGAAAGTTTCAAACTGTCAAGAGGAGTGAAACAAGGTTGTCCACTATCGGCATATCTATTTATTGTGGCCATCGAGATGTTAGCTATTAAAATCAGATCCAATAATAATATCAGAGGATTAGAAATACAGGGCTTAAAAACAAAGGTGTCATTGTACGCAGATGATTCATGTTTTCTTTTAGATCCACAACTAGAATCCCTCCACAGCCTCATAGAGGATCTAGATACATTTTCTAACCTCTCTGGATTAAAACCAAATTATGACAAATGTACTATATTACGTATTGGATCACTAAAAAATAAAATTTTTACATTACCATGTAGTTTACCAATAAAATGGTCTGATGGTGATGTGGATATACTCGGAATACATATCCCAAAGGAAATAAATGATCTCACTTCAATAAATTTTAATAGAAAGTTAGCAAAAATAGATAAGATCTTACTACCATGGAAAGGAAAATACCTGTCAATTTGTGGAAAAATCACCCTGATTAACTCTTTAGTATTATCCCAGTTTACCTATTTGCTTATGGTCTTGCCTACGCCTAGCAAACAGTTTTTTAAATTATATGAGAAAAAAATATTCAATTTTATTTGGAACGGCAAGCCAGACAAAATTAAAAGAGCATATTTATATAATGAATATGAATTCGGAGGACAGAAATTATTAAATATTAAAGCATTAGACCTATCACTAAAATCTTCAGTCATCCTAAAGTTATACTTAAATCCGAACTGGTTCTCAAGCAAATTAGTAAGATTGTCTCACCCACTGTTCAAGAAAGGCCTTTTTCCCTTTATTCAGATTACAACCTCTCACTTTCAGTTATTTGAAAAGGAAATAATCTCCCAAATGTCACTATTTCTAAAACAAGCCATAGAAAGTTGGTTGCAATTTCAATTTAATCCTCCAGAAACGACAGAACAAATAATGCAACAAATATTGTGGTTAAATTCAAATATACTAATTGACAAAAACCTTTATTTTTTGACAGAATGTTTAAAAAAGGTATAATCTTCGTAAATGATATCATCGGTAGGACTGGTGGAGTTATGTCGCACATGCAGCTAACAAAAACATATGGAAATGTCTGCTCTACCCAAAATTACAACCAAATAATTGCAGCCTTACCGCAAAAGTGGAAGAGGAAAGTTGAAGGGGGAGAAAGTAAGGAACTTGTCTGTCGGCCTTGCATTAAAGAACATAATTGGTTAAGGAAAACTGTGATAAATAAAAAAGTATATCAGTTTCACTTAAGGACCAAAGGATTGACAGCAGTCCCATATAGATTGCAAAATAGTTGGGAAGAGATCTTTGACGTACCGATCCCATGGCATAGTGTTTATGAACTGACACGCAAAACGACACCGGATTCAAAAAATTAGAATCTTTCAATTTAAATTATTATATAAAATTCTTGCTACCAATAGAATGTTATTTATATGGGGGATACAATCTTCCCAGCTCTGCAGATTTTGCTGTGAAGAGATAGAATCATTAGATCATTTGTTTTGGTTCTGTCCATTTGTAGCTTGTTTTTGGACACAGGTCCAGGAATGGCTAAAGGATTGCAATATTTACCTGGAACTAACCTTGCAGATAGCATTACTGGGTGATCTGAAAAGTCATAGTCAATCAATCAATAATATAATAATACTTTTAGCAAAAATGTTTATTTTTAATTCACAATCTGTAGAAGCAATGAGAATAGAAAGGTTCAGAACTTTTGTAAAACATCACAGTATGGTTGAAATATATATGGCAAATAGAAATCCTATATGGATGGTGTTAAGAGATAGATGGGAGGTATTGAATAGAGTTGAAGGATGGGACTAATAACAAATAACAACAAATAATAACAAAGATAGCTAATAATGTAAGCATACTGTGTCCATAATAAGTATATAGGTTGTATGTTGGGAGCTTTTGGGAAAGAGCACAGTTAGAAAGATATGGCATTTAGAAGCAAACCGGATGGACATCATGAAAATGATCGGAGAGGTTGAGAGTAGAAGAAGTTTAGGAGCAAAAAAAAATTATATATATATATATATATATATATATATATATATATATATATATATATATATATATATATATATATATATATATAGATATATATAGATAGATATAGAATTATTGTAAAATTAACTCTGTCTATAAGGTGTAGATAGTAAGTATAGACCGGAAGTAGAGGCCTGGGCGTTGTTGTTCACTAATTTACTCCAAGTAGGGAAAGGATGGTGGGGTTGAAAAGTAATAAAGGGGAATATATATATAAAAAATAAAAAAAACATGGGGGATTGGAAGTGATGCAGACAATTACATTGATAGAAGATACAATCTATCTGCAATATTAAGCTGATCCATCCCCCCGAAAAAAAAGAAAAAAAAAAAAGAAAAAAAAAAGTGATGCACTGTTTCTTACCTTATTGCACACAAGCTGGGGAATCATTCACAAGTAATAATATATAATTCACAAGTGATAGGCTAATATTGTCACCCATCAGACTATTCTTGATTTAATCTTGTCTTTACATATACTAAATAACATGTGAGAAATTTGTTTTGATTTAGAATGGACCGTTATTGTAAAAACGATTGGTCGCTAAACCGGAGAAATTACGGACCATGTAAAAACTGTTGGTCACTAAATCCGGCTAGAAGGACCATGTAAAAACGGTTGGTCACTAAATCCGGCTAGAAGGACCATGTAAAAACGGTTAATCACTAAATCCGGCAAGAAGGACCATGTAAAAACGGTTGGTCACTAAATCCGGCTAGAAGGACCATGTAAAAACGGTTGGTCACTAAATCCGGCTAGAAGGACCATGTAAAAACGGTTGGTCACTAAATCCGGCTAGAAGGACCATGTAAAAACGGTTGGCAGGTATGCCCTCACCCGTCTGAGCAGTCAGCTGTGAATGCCTTCACCTGCTATATACTTTAAAATGATTGGTTTGGTTCTGCCCACTATAGTGCTGTCCGGTTAGAACATGATGTTGAGGCCCATACTGTACTCTTGATAGTCACCACCACACACACACAGACACAGCTGTTTATATTTGAGGATGTTTATATGATTGTGGTTATCCAAATAACTTGGAATTTTATTGTTGTGGTTCTATAAGGCAAAAATATGCACTAATGTAAACAGTATTAGTTAAGGATTATAACTATGCAATATATATATAAGTATATGAATAAATGCCAAATCACACTACACTTACAACATGTCTATAAAGGGCTATAAACACAGCATCAGTATAAACATAAACTTGAACATTCACCTCTTGGAGAGAGAGAAACGGATTACTTGGATTGACAAAGGGTCAAGATTTATGGCACCCTCTCCAGCCTTGTGTGAGAATCTGCCAGGATGAGATCTTATCAGATCTGCCCTGGCACCACAGGGTCGTAAATTACTCTGTGCATGAGCAAGCTCCAAGAACGGTCTAGGTATGGAAAACACTGTGTGCATGCAAAATACTATGTTTACCAATACAACATTTAAACCACTTCTGCAAAAGTACTTGTATAACCAAGGCAATTATTCCGTATGGCAGGACGAATAATACTACATACGATAAACAATACGCAAAGCAGTATTGGCAACTCTAACATTAAAGAATTGTAACAGCCATACAGTAGAACATATGGCTGAAACCTATCACAGTAACATAAAGTAATAAGTGGTAATGAATTACCTATTATTACACAGCATGTAAAAACCCCAGTAAAAGCTCCCTGCAACTTACGCCTCGATCACACTGACAGCATCATTGCATTTTGGTACACCAGAAGTGTTTGCCTTGCAGCATTAAGTTGCAGAGAGAGTTGCAGTGTATTCTGTGTGGTACATATGTTGGATTTATCGAACGTATGCGTCAAACACTATGTGTAGATGGATTGGCAGAAATGGTAGCAGAAGGTGAATGTTGAACTTTTGTTGCACACAAATCCAGATGATGATGTGTACCATTTTGTGCAATGACGCTATCGGTGTGATCGAGGCATTACTGTATATTTCGATGCATGCACAACATTCAGACATTCGTGTTACTGTCAACAATAAAAAGTCCTCAGAAACATGCATCTTCTCCCTTCAGACGATGGCAACACTCTGACCTGAGTGGGCGGGTGCAGTGTCCAGATGCACCTTTCCAAGCGCTCTGATTGGCTGGGAATGGCAGGGCTATGATGGTGAGCGATAACTAAGTTAGGCTGACTAAATTGACTTAAGGGAAACTGAAGGGACTGTGAGGGGAAGTTAGGTAGAGAGGAGAGGAGCAGGACGGCCTTGTTTACAATTATCATGCACCTGTCTCGAAACGGGCAGGAGAAAAAAATACATAATCTATGCACTTAAATAGCGAATGGAGGACGCTTTTCCCGTGGTTCATTTTCATGCCAGCCAGGTAGGCTATACTCCTGTTGTAAAGAGAAGCAATGTGCTTAATATTAGTTGAGAAATAAATATAGTAGGCCTAGCCTATAGAAAGCTGATGGGATCCTTGTCTTTTTAATAGAGGTCATCAAAACTGTTTTCTCACGAAAAACATTTGCATTGATGTCAGAGTGATTAGAGAGACAATAGAGTGCTGAGTACCAGGCAGTTAGCAAGTTTGGTAGGCTACTAATGACCATCAGCAGCATCAGAGCTTGGAGAAGCCTAATTACCATGACTAAACAGTCACATGGAATTTGACTGTGGACATGACTCGTGAATGCCCGTGTGTTAGTAATATGGTCACCGTAACAGCCCTAGCCTCAAAAGCATAGCGTGACACTGCTATCATCCTCTTTTACCACTTCACAAAATCTTTCCCAAACATTACTGTTCTGGCCCTCCCTTCTCTTTATTTTCAACTCTCCACTCTTTTATTTTACATTTTAGTCATTTAGCAGACGCTCTTATCCAGAGCAACTTACAGTTAGTGAATGCATACATGTATTTTATTTTTTCATACTGGCCCCCCGTGGGAAACAAACCCACATCCCTGCCGGCCAAACCCTCCCCTACCTTGGACGACGCTGGACCAATTGTGCGCCGCCCATGGGTCTCCCGGTCGCGGCCGGCTGCGACAGAGCCTGGACTTGAACCAGGATCTCTAGTGGCACAGCTAGCACTGCGATGCAGTGCCTTAGACCACTGCGCCACCCTTATTGAATTCAACTCTGACATTGTCCTTTTGGCCTCAGGGGATCAACGTAAACGTTTCCTGCCCAAGTTCCCAAAAACATTTGGTGATTGGCGCGTATTTGGCGCACATACAGTTAGGCTCTAAAACTGAGCCTTATGCACTATGGAAGATAAAAATAATGAAAGAGAAACCTCACTGTAGCCTATAGATATGAATTGCACAAGAGTTATAGATTTATGGATTTTTTTATGCATTGCTTTCTCTTTATTCAACCTGCCCGCCACCCACCCGCCCTTTTCCATATAATATTTCATTACACTAAACCCACCCAGTCTACCAGTGCATCAGTACCATAGGTGGGCCATTTAGGCGGAGGGCTGTGGTAAACTATCAGCTTTAGCTTTCAAGATGATCAATCTCTGTCGAGGGAGGAGCTGGTTTTCTACATATTTTGTATATTTATTTATTCTGAACACATTTCCGTTTGTTGGCAATGTTAATTCTTGCAATTGAAAAAATATATACTTTAATGTTTGCTGGCTGGACAGGCAAATGCCGCCGAGTACTAAACTGTAAACCAATCAAAACTTGTGTACTATCCATGGTCCTATCTCTGCTGATCACGTCTGCCATTCACGTTATCCGTACCTAAGGTAATAGACAGCTGGTGACAGTGTAACAGATGTTAATCGTACTCTCCTTGCATTGTGTTTAGTTCAAATAAATCACTCCAGCCAGTGGTCCCAGTTGATCGTTATTTATTATCTGTGATTAAATAGGAAACAACACGTTAGTTGTGCAGGGCTTAATGATGTTGATGGCTGTTGATGGTAAAATCTGTAGCATGAAAATAACTGTGTTAGCAGTGAGCTTATGTGACCATTACATCGGTGCATGCTAGCTAACACACTTATATACAGCAATCATATAATAAAGCACATCCCAGAGAGCCCCTCAATCCCTAACAGGTACCATATAGCCACACATGTATAAATCAGGAATGTACAGCAAACTTGTACACATTGAAAAATATAAAAATAGAATACAGTATTCAGAACGTGACCTACCCCTTGCATCACATTTTCATACTGGGGAGACCTGACGTTCGCGATCTCCCCCTATCTGCAAGCGGGGCCAATAACAACACGCCTTATTGTCATCGGAATTATACCAACCAATAAGAGTGCTTGAACATTAAATACACATTTCTTTAGAGGCAAGTGGAAACATAACCAACCCTGCTACATTCTCCCCTGCTGAATTCCACTTGCATACTATAAAGAAATGATACAAATAAAAACAAAATGAGGTATGCAATACCTTGCAATATATATGTCACCAAATATTCCAGTGCAAAGACTATTCTCTAAAGAGAATTAGGGGAATTTAAAGACCCCGTAGGAAAACATGCCTGTTACATGTTCAGTACACTCGGTGGCAATAAGAACCTCAGACAGAAAAACCTTGGCCTACTTGACCCATTACCTCCATGGGGCCTCTTGAAAGTAAACAAAAAATGGGCTAAAGACCTGGAAATCTACAGGCCAACTTGAATTCTAATCCTACACCCACACAGGTATTCTAATGAACTCTGTATGAAAAACCCTCTGTGTCTGCATAGTCTCACTGGGTGTTTCCTAACCCGACCAGCCCCTGACCTGACAGGCCTATCTGAGTTATCATTACGGTTAACCTGTTCAACTACAACCACCATTGGTGGGTCACTGTCCACAGTCGGTGGATAGTCAAGGTCAAGGGTTCTGTGACTGTTGCTGGAGCTTGTGCTACCAGCTGCATCTTCAGAATGCCTTTCTTCTTCAGAGGGTTCTGACATTTCTTCTCCAAAGGTTAGCTCTGACATGCTTGTGCCACCAGTGGCACCCTCAGAATGTGGTGAGTTCTGAGGGTCCCTCGCCAGTGGCCCATCTTCCAGCACATCTGGGGTCTCTTCTTCAGAGGGCTCTGACTGTGTTCCACCAGAGGTCTGCTCTGATACCCACACACTAGTCCTCTCACCCATGTCCATTTCTGGTATATCGTTCATGGATGAGGCCTCCATCTCCTCACTCTGATCCTCACTGTCTCCCATATTAGGTGTCTCCAAGGCAGTGTCAGGGAGAGGCAAGAAGTTTACAGGCATTATCAGATTACGGTGGACTGTTTTCTCCTGGCTAGTCATTCTGTATCTTGAAGATGTGGATGTCACTATTCTTCTCCGTAACAATATAGAGGCTGTTGTATAGCACACTGTATTACTTATACAACTAATATAAGGACAGGACATGAGACGGGAGTAGAAATTAACGTTGGCATTGTTTTAATGCGTTTTACAGGAAGAACATTCCAAGCATTTCAACGTAGGTAAGCAAGGGGGGGGTTACAGGTGCCCTAAAGGGACAAAACTAGAATATCAATACACAACATAATCCTCCCCCTTTACCTTTGATGACTCATAAGGAAAAAGTAAATATTCACTGTTTTGCCTATTGTTTTCTTAATGTAAATAAATGAAATTTTCAGAATAACCTTTTCTAAACTAGGGATAGAGGGTAGACTGCCTCAGTCCCCAGACTTAACCCTGGGGTGTATTCTGCCCCAATGTCAGAGGTTAGTCTGAACTAAATAGTCAACCTGTCAAGGGGTCGTCTATCTCTTGCAGGGTAATGACGACGTACAGGTGAGTCTACAGTCACATTATCTCTGAGTCTGAGTGGTGATGGTGTATGCTCAGACTGGGGTGCAACAGTACCCTGAGTAGGCACTCTGGCTGGTTAAGGTGAATCTGGAGCACTTTCCACATTGGTAGGTTGCTGCAGTGGATGTTCAGGTGATAGCTCGTAGTCATGGTCGGTATCCAGTAGCTGATCTTGGTTTGTCACTTGACAGGAGTCATCTCTGAGGTTGGGTCCTGGCAAAAGTTGATCCACATGTCTCCTCCAGATGATGTTTTCCAGTATGTGCAACCACTGTGGCTGGTATCCACTTTGGACCTTTGCAGTAGTTTCGAGCAAGAACTCTCTCTCCAGCTATGAAACTTCTGTATTTTGCTTTGCTCCGTCTCTCCACCTGTGCTCTCTGTTGCGTCTGTACAACCTGTCTCGTCTTTGAAGGTCTCAGGAGGTCGAGTCGCGTGCGAAGCTGTCTTTTCATCATGGCTGACGCGGGTGCCACTTTGGTTGTAGCGTGGGGAGTGTTTCTGTAGGTTAACAGGAAGGTGTTTAGACGCCTATTGAGGGAGCCGTTCCCTTGTGATGATTTTAAAGCTCGCTTCATCGTTTGGACAAACCTTTCAGCGAGGCCATTCGTTGCAGGGTGATATGGAGCTGACTTGATGTGCTGAATTCCATTTGCTTCCATGAATGACCGGAACTCTTCAGACACCAGTTGGGGGCCATTATCACTAACGAGTTACGTTGGCAAGACGAAACGACTGAAAATTGACCGTAGCTCTTCGATGGTTCTCTCAGCTTAGGTGCTCTTCATCACTGTGACCTCAGGCCATTTGCTGTGTGCGTCAACTACGACTAAGAACATACGATCCTCCAGTGGGCCTGCATAGTCTGTGTGGACTCGCTGCCAAGGCTCCTCTGGGAAGTCCCATGGGTGTAGTGGCGCTAGCTGAGGCATGTTCCTCATCTTTTGACATGCAGAACATGACTTGACCTTGTCTTCGATAGCTGCATCCAAAAGTAGCTGCGTGCAATCTCCTTCATTCGCACCATGCCACAGTGCGCTGAATGGAGTTCTGCAAGCACCAGCCTTCTCAGTGACGGCGGTATGATGACTCGAAAACCCCATAGCAAGCATCCAAACTGAACTGTAAGCTCGTTTCTCCTCACTAGGTAAGGTTGTAGGCTGTCCGACATCTCTCCTTCTTCTCCACGAGTGACAATGTCCACGACCTCAGACATCACTGGATCAGTGTGGGTGAACTTTTTCACTTGGACAGATGTAACTGGGGCGTTCATCACTTCCTTGAAGTAGAAGATTTCAGCCTGGGAGTGCTCAGTGTGTGCGACAGGTAAGGGAAGCCTTGAGAGGCCATCTGCATTGCAGTGCTGCTCAGACCTTCTGTACTTGATATCGTACTGGTGAGCAGATAACAATAACGCCCATCGCTGCATGCGGCTGACTGCAAGAAACAGAATTCCGGTGTGGGGACCAAAGATGGAGGTGAGGGGTCTATGGTCCGTCAGCAGTGTGAATCGTCGGCCAAACAGAAACTGATGAAACTTAACTCCAAACACAATGGCGAGAGCTTCACGCTCTATCTGTGCATAATTGCTCTCGGCTTTACTTAAGGTCCGTGATGCGAAAGCAATTGGCCTTTCTTCACCTGATGGCATGATGTGTGAGACAACCGCACCAACGCCATAAGGCGATGCATCACATGTCTACTATAATGGCAAGTTGGGGTTGAAGTGGGTTAGGGCCTCTGACTGAGCTAAGACTGTTTTCACTTTCTTGAAGGCCTCCTCACATCTGTCTGTCCACTTCCACTGTTTGGTTTTGTTCAAGAGTTCATGCAGTGGATTTAACATGTTAGCTAGGTTTGGCACAAACTTTGCATAGTATGTCAGTAGTCCTAAGAATGATCTCAGCTGACTCACGTTCTGTGGGGATGGAGCTTCTGCAACGGCCTTCACCTTCGATGGCGCCTTGTGGAGCCCCGAACTGTCAATGACATGGCCTAGGTACTCAACAGAGGGCCGGAAAAACTTGCATTTGTCCTTCCGGACCCTCAGACCGTACTCCTCCAATCTCTGTAGTGTAGCGTTCAGGTTTCTCAGGTGCTCCTGCTCGTCTTTGCCGGTGATGAGTAGATCATCGAGGTAACATTGGACCCCACTGAGCCCACTCAGTATCTGGTCCATAGCTCTCTGAAACAAGGCCGGAGCTGAGGTGATTCCAAAAGGAAGCCTCCGGTACCTGTACAGTCCTTTGTGAGTCACTATGGTCAACAGTTCTTGTGACTCTTGGTCCACATGCATCTGTAGATAGGCCTGACAGAAGTCTATCTTACTGAATTTTTGTCCTCCAGCTAAACCAGAAAAGAGGTCGTCAATGATGGGTAGTGGATATTTTTCAGCAGTCAAGGCTGGGTTAATGGTGACTTTGAAATCACCACAGAGTCTGAGTGATCCATCTTTTTTTTATGACTGGAACAACGGGTGTAGCCCAGTCACTAACATTCACTGGATCCAATACTCCACTCTCGACTAGTCTGTTTAGCTCAATTTCAACTTTTGGTTTTATGGCGTATGGGGCAGGTCTAGCTTTGAAGCATTTTGGCTTGCTGTCTGGTTTCATGGTCAGTTTAACTGTTATGTCCTTCATACTGCCAAGTTCTCCTTTGAACACATCCGTGTGTTTCCTCAATATCCCTTGTAGGTTTGTGTCCTCTTTTGCAACCGTGTGAAAATTCCTGCCAGTTTAGTTAGATCTTTTCCAGCCATGTGCGTC
The DNA here is from genome assembly GCF_020615455.1 of Coregonus clupeaformis. Classification (NCBI taxonomy): domain Eukaryota; kingdom Metazoa; phylum Chordata; class Actinopteri; order Salmoniformes; family Salmonidae; genus Coregonus; species Coregonus clupeaformis. The sequence goes on from NC_059193.1 coordinate 36,332,194, forward strand.
CTAGCAATGCTGGATGGTTGCCTTTCACAATGTAGAGTGGTAGCTTTACCTTCTGTTTGTTGAGCTCCACTGTAACGATCACGCTTCCTCTCACTGGAACAATCTCACCGGTGTATGTTTTCAGCGTCATCTTTGTGGGCTGTAGTGTGAGGTGATGTAGTTTCTCCTTGTATACAGCCTCAGACAGCAAAGATATGGCTGCTCCAGTGTCCACTTGCATCCGTACTGCGTTTCCATCCAGTAGCGGTGTCACCCAGTACCCGTAACCATTGTCTGAAATTGACATAACATGCAAAGATTCTTCCCCTTCAGACAGGGTATCACTTTGTTAATCCTCTGTGTGCTCCATTTTATGCACTTTCTTTTTGTACTTCCTGAAGTCGTTTTTCCTTTGTTCAGTACTTTTGTTTCATTGTGTCTTTTTGTTTTTACATGCACGTTCGATGTGACCCTTTTTACCACAACTTCTGCAGTCTAAGTCTTTGCACCAACACTCCTTTGCTTGGTGACCTTGTTTCCCACAGTGATAGCATGGCTTCCCACCTCCTGCCTTGTTTTTTAACTCCATAGACACCTTATGCACTTTGGTCGATGCACTTAGCTGTTGTGCGTCTTTATTTGCCATTTCCATTGACGTACTCACTTCTATTGCTCTCTGCAATGTTAAGTTACTCTCAGTCAAAATGCGTTTCTGAATTGCCTCGCTGCGCATGCCACACACTAACCTATCACGTATAGTGTCATTCATTGATCGCCCAAATTCAGTGTTCAGATAACTGTTTCAATACAGCCACAAACTGTGAGATTGATTCCCCCTCCTCTTGATTTATCTTATGAAACCGGAATCTCTCTGCGATTATCAGTGGTTTGGGAGAATAATGTCCTTTTAAGGTAGCCACAATTTCATCATATGATTTATCACCAGGTTTTTCAGGCGTTACTAGGCTGCGCAGTAGATTGAATGTTTTTCCTCCCATAACAGTAAAAAATGTTGGCACGACGACTTCAGCTTTAATTCCATTTGCCAACACAAAGTACTCAAAACGTTCTGTGTAAGACATTTTCGGTTTATTTTTCTTTCTTTTAACTCACGATGACTTCACTTTCTCCCGCAGCGAAACTCTTCCTATCCCTCGAGGCTCTCGTTGCCGTGACATCAAAGGCTAGCTAGCATCATTCGACTGGCTACCTCCACGTTATGTTTGCGTCTTTCTACAGCGAGAAAAATAAATAAATAACGAATTTAACTCACTTTCTGTCGAAGACGATGAGCACAAACGTGAGAACGTTTCTTCCTCGTCGCCAGTTTTGTTGTATAGCACACTGTATTACTTATACAACTAATATAAGGACAGGACATGAGATGGGAGTAGAAATTAACGTGGGCATTGTTTTAATGCGTTTTACAGGAAGAACATTCCAAGCATTTCAACGTAGGTAAGCAAGGGGGGGGGGGGTGTTACAGGTGCCCTAAAGGGACAAAACTAGAATATCAATACACAACAGAGGCTGTTCTCCCAACGACCAGCCAGCTCCCTCTTTCCACGTTCACCCTTATTCGCCAGCAGCACCCGATCACCGACCTCCACAGGAGCTCCTCTGATCTTCCTGTTGTAGAGACCTGCATGCCTCTTCAGCTGTTTGGTTGCCGACACCTGTACCGTCTCCATGGCCTCCCTCAGGTCTCTCATAAGGGACTTGACGTACTCGTCATAGTCTACAACCTCTGAGTCTTGCAGCACGGTACAAAACATCATGTCGACAGGCAGACGTGGGGTTCTCCCAAACATCAACTGGAAAGGGGCGTGGCCCGTGGTTTCATGGACTGTATAGTTGTAGGCGAAGGTCAACGACTTCAGCTTCTGGGGCCACCTGTGCTTCGCTCACGTAGGTAAGGCCCTGATCATGTTTCCCAGCGTTCTGTTGAACCTTTTGACTCCCCGTTCCCCATCGTTTGGTAGGGAGTCGTGTGGGACTTCTGGACTCCTGCAGCACTCAACAACTCAGCAATCAATTTACTTTTAATGTTGGCCCCCTGGTCGGAATGGATACGACGAGGAAAACCATTCACACAGAAATTGTTGTTCCACAGCTGAAGGGCCACTGCTTTAGCTGATTGGTTCAGACACAAGAAGGCATGGGGCATCTTAGTAAAATGTCAGTGACGACCAGAACATCCAAGGACTTGTTTTTGGAGTCTTCAGCAGACCAGAAGTCCACACACACCAACTCGAGGTGCTCAGTCGTGATGAAGTTCTCCAATGGAGCTCTGGCCTCTGAACACACACTTCGTGCAGCTCTTGACTTACTCTCTCACATCAGACTCCAGACCATGCCAGAAGAACCTTTGTCTCGTCAGGTACAACGCCCGCTGTTGCCCCTGATGACCGGCTTCATCGTGGACACCCTTCAAGACTGTCACCCTCATGGAGGTGGGTACTACATACGGGTACGTCTTCTTCTTTGACAGTGAACTTTTGGTAACACGATATAGTACACCCATTTTCAGAGTGAGTTTCTCCCAGGTCTTCAGAATCCGCAGAGCCTCAATTGGTTCATGGACACGTTCCCTCCTAGAAGGTCTCCGGACCCTGTCCACGTAGAAGACGACTCTGGCTAGTTCGTCATCCTGACGCTGCTTTGATATCAGGTCGTCACGGGATAGCACTCTCACATCTGACATCTCAGATGGCACCAGTGACTGAGTAAGCTGAGGCAGTATCAGTGCACAGTTCTGTAGACCAGCCTCCCCTTGTGACTTCAGGACTGCTGACACCGCTTCCTTTGACAGAGAACCAGGAGAGGGATAGGAGGTAGTTTGGCAGTTCATGACAATTTCACAGGCATCTGCCTCAAATGACGGTGAGCAGCTCTCGAGGTCGAATGGGTGGTTCGACCAGCGGAACACATTTTGCACCTTCTCAGCATGTACTGCCGCAGCTTCTTCTAGCAACACCTGGTATGGAACCCTTATGATGCGGTGGAGAGCGCTCGGCTGCACAAATGGCTGTCTATTGAGTGCATCAGCAATGACATTCTTGGGACCGGGATGCACTTGATGTCAAACTCGAATGGAGCGAGCTTAGCAACCCATCTCTGTTCACAGGCGTCCAATTTGGGCTTGGACAGGATGTACGTTAATGGGTTGGTGTCTGTCCATACTGTAAAAGGCTTGCCCCTTAGCCAATGACTAAACTTCTCACAGACGGCCCAGCATAAAGTAAAAAACTATAACCTATTGGCAGGATACTTTGACTGTGCATAAGTAAGTGATTTGTTAGCGAATGCCATGGGTCTGGCCGCGGACCCATCCTCTGGCACCTGGGAGAGGACAACACCTAAGCCATTATTAGATGCATCTACAGAGAGCAAGAAAGGTCTACTAAAATCAGGGTGGGCTAGCATGACCTGATCGAGGAGAGCTTGTTTCAACTGACTGAAGGCCTGTTTGCACTCACCAGTCCAGTCTGCTGCTGTGAGTTTCCTATGTATTCCTAAATTCTTCTTGCCTTTTCCATGTCGTGATGCCTTCATCCCAGTTGTCAGCCAATTCAGCGGCTTAGCGATGGTGGAGAAACCCTCAATGTACTGCTGGTAATAGACTATCATTCCGAGAAAGGACCGAATCTTCCCCTGGGAGGGTACGTCCGTGTTATCTTCCATGAGATCCTCCTCTGTCATCTCTGCAATAGCCTTCACTTTTGCTGGGTCTGTGGCAACTCCTCCTTTCACTGATGACATGCCCCAAGAATCACACTGAAATAGCATTTCATGAAATAGCATTTATTTGGAGCCAATTTCAGATTATGGGCTTTGAGACGCTCAAAAACGGACTCCAAGCATTTCAATCGAAGTTCTTCAGTCGGAGCAAAAACCAGCACATCGTCCAGGTAACAGGGAAGGCTAGAAAAATGTTGATCCCCAAAAATGCTCAACATCATCCTCATGAATGTAGCTGGACTGTTGCAAAGGCCCTGTGGAAGACGGTTATATTCATATAAACCAAAAGGAGAAGTGAAGGCTGTAAACTTCTTGTCGTCTTCATGCACCTCCACATTGTAGTAGCCTGAGGTCAAATCCATCGTAGAGAAGAAGCCATTACCACCCAGGGCCGCCAGAGCATCAGCATGGTGAGGTAGAGGGTGAGCATCGTTTACGGTGCGAGCATTGAGCCATCGGAAGTCCGTACACAGTCTCAGATTGCCAAACTTCTTCCAGACCAGCACGAGTGGGGAGGCATACTCACTGCTGGATTTCCTGATTATCTCTCGTTCTTCCATCTCATCCAAGGCCTGCCTGAGCTTGTCATAATGGTTAGGGGAGAGCCTACGGTAAGGTAGCCTAAAAGGCTTGGTGTCACTGAGTCTGATGCGATGAACATAACCAGTAGCCTCCTGCAATCTAATTTGTGCCAGGAGAAGATAGACTCGTAGCGGGCTATAAGCTGAACTAGCTTGGCCTTACACTGTTGCGACAACTGAGGGGACTCAATGTCAATGTCACCTAGCCCTAACTCGTGCAACACCTCACTTGTTACTCTGTGCGGCTTGACATCACTGTCAATGGTCAAGCTAACTGCACTACCATTGTCAAAGTCTGGATTGTCATCTATTTTGTGTACCTGCTGCACCAGGGAGACTGGTGGGACAGTGGGCCCATCTATATAGTCAGTGTCAAAGTTCTCTAATGCCATGCAAGGAAAAACCTCCGTTATCTTGGCATTACGTCTCACTGTTACTGGCTTTGGTGTGGGATTGATAACTTTGACAGGGACCCAGCCATCGCTCCACAATGTCGCTACTGTTCTCCCCACTAGAATGATTTTTGGTCTTGAGCGTGACCTCGTAGGCTCAATAACGACAGCACTGCCCGCGGATACATTTTGAGGCGTACACAGCCGGCCCCAGACCAAATCCTCCTGCATAGGCTCCAATGTGACTGCCCGCTTCAGCCTTACCGTGCCAACTCTTTCTGGCACTTCGTTTCCTTTCCATCTCTCTACATTAGCCAGCAGACAGAACAGTTTGTCATCTCCATTGTGTTCAGACGATTACATCTTCTCCCAGAAGTCACCGGTTGTCTTCAGCTCCCTGATGAGGTGTTTTATCACGTTGCTGCCTAGGATGAGCTCATCACGTTGGCCATCCACTACTAGAACAGGGACAGAGACACTGCTGCCATAAACAGACAGATTCAATTCACACACACACCTACAGGGTTGGTCTTCAACCCCCCGCAGCCAACCAACACCACTTCGGTCGGACTGAGGGAGCCACTCTTAAGCACACCTGCTTTCGCAAGGCGTGGCACCACCGTTGAGCTCAATGTTCATGCCATGCTGTCAATCATAGCGCTCACCTCTATAACATCCCCCAGTAACACACTAGCATAGAAGTTCATCGTTGTGGAGCACTCTCTGTGTATTCTGCGTAATAACTTTTTAGATCGAGTTAATTTAAATCACAAACACTTGAATATATTGACTCTAAATCTACACCACTATCTGATTGGGGCACCTCACAAGGCCCAGCACTTCCCCCCACCCCGTGTTGGCCAGCTAGTTTTCCTGCCGCTGAGCCGTGTTGCTGTTTGATGGAGCGAAGGGAGTTACCGATGAAGCGCGTTGACATTCTTGACATGTGTGCCCAGCTGCATAACAGAGGAAGCAGAGGTGGTGTGAATAACAATGATCTATTGTGCTGTGATTTGCATCCCCACACACTTTGTATTGCAAAGATGGGTTCTCTCTTTTCTTGGGCCTCCTCTGGAAACGGTTATCGTAGCCGCCTACAGGTTGCTGTGGCCTCTGCTCCAAGACCCGTTTAAGCATGGCAATCACACGATCCAATGCCTCGGATGAGTCATTTGTGGGCTGTGGCAAGGGGTCCGGGCAGTTTGCAACAGCCGACACTGGCCTACTTACTTCCTGCGTCAGTGTTGCGACCAGTGGGGGTTGCAACAAGGGATGTGGAGCCTTGCACTTCCTCTGGTACTCCTCCAGCCTGCCATGGACCTCCGCAGCCGTCCACTAATGCAATGGTTTCACATGAATATCAATGACAGCTCTGGGTTCGGACAGTGCTTGATGAACATGACAGTCAGAACACATGACTAATTGTCTAGCTCCTTGTTCTGCCTCTGCCACCTCTATGGCCCTGTTCAGTCTAATCCAGTAGTCAAAATTGAGTCTCCCCTTCCATTGGCAACGTAGAATAAGCATCAGCTGGGGGCATGTCAGAGTTGATTGTGTCGCTAAAGTGATGCTTCAGAATGTCAAAAACCGGTCTAGGGCCCTGGCTTAAGTCAACTGGGTTACTGCGTAGGCTTACTCTGACCACATCCCGTGCCCGCCCCGTCAGCTTGCCCAAAACTTCATCTGACCTCTCCTGCCCACCATAGCCCTTCTTCTGCATGTACACTAACATGATCTCCTCCCATCATGCACTGTGCATTTCTCTGAACCATGGCCCCTAAAACACACTGATTCCCTGACATCATTTTTCACCACTACATTTAGACTAGAGCCAGCCCCAACCTTGGTACAACCAACATTATCATCCTTCTGAAGTCCCACCCCATTTCCCATAGCCTTTGATTCCAAACAAGAGGCAATATTCTCACCTATGGAGTGACCTATCTGCTTAACAATGCCCGCCAGGAAATCCATAGACACATCCCCATTCCTAGGACTAGGTGAAACTGGCTCGAATGCACTGAGTTGAGGTAGCTCTAAATCAGGTGGAAGGCGCACACTTGTCTGTGCAGTTGACCTGGCCAGCGGTGTGGAAGTAAGTGGAAAATAGCTGCCCCCCTACCCACTGACAGTTAAGGGTTAAACATGAGAACTCCCCTACCTCTACCAAAACCAAAACTGCATATATATATTTTTTGGTTGTTCTTGTTGTTGTTGGTGGAAATAAAATTAAGTAAATAAAAATCACAATCGATATCAACACACTTACAAAATAAAAGTTCAGTGGTAGTTGCACCCGTCTCTAACAAGACCAAGAATCGACACAGAAAAGTAACAAAAGAAACAGCCTCATAAATAGCTCTGTCGCCACCATGTTGCAAACAGTTGCGTCGCACTCACGTTAATTGGCGTTGGAAATTTACTAGCATAACAGCACAATTACATCACTAAACAATCATACTATCACCACATACAGTTGAAGTCGGAAATGTACATACACTTAGGTTGGAGTCATTAAAACTCGTTTTTCAACCACTCCACACATTTCTTGTTAACAAACTATAGTTTGGGCAATTCGGTTAGGACATCTACTTTGTGCATGACACAAGTAATTTTTCCAACAATTGTTTACAGCCAGATTATTTCAATTATAATTCACTGTATCACAATTCCAGTGAGTCAGAAGTTTACATACACTAAGTTGACTGTGCCTTTAAACAGCTTGGAAAATTCCAGAAAATGATGTCATGGCTTTAGAAGCTTCTGATAGGCTAATTGACATCATTTAAGTCAATTGGAGGTGTACCTGTGGATGTATTTCAAGGCCTATCTTCAAACTCAGTGCCTCTTTGCTTGACATCATGGGAAAATCAAAAGAAATCAGCCAAGACCTCAGAAGGAAAATTGTGGACCTCCAGAAGGCTGGTTCATCCTTGGGAGCAATTTCCAAATGCCTGAAGGTACCACGTTCATCTGTACAAACAATAGTACGCAAGTATAAACACCATGGGACCACGCAGCCGTCATACCGCTCAAGAAGGACACGCGTTCTGTCTCCTAGAGATGAATGTACTTTGGTGTGATAAGTGCAAATCAATCCCAGAACAACAGCAAAGGACCTTCTGAAGATGCTGGAGGAAACAGGTACCAAAGTATCTATATCCACAGTAAAAAGAGTCCTATATCGACATAACCTGTAAGGCCGCTCAGCAAGGAAGAAGCCACTGCTCCAAAACAACCATAAAAAAGCCAGACTACAGTTTGCAACTGCACATGGGGACAAACATCGTACTTTTTGGAGAAATGTCCTCTGGTCTGATGAAACAAAAATAGAACTGTTTGGCCATAATGACCATCGTTATGTTTGCAGGAAAAAGGGGAACGCTTGCAAGCTGAAGAACACCATCCCAAACGTGAAGCACAGGGGTGGCGGCATCATGCTGTGGGGGTGCTTTGCTATAGGAGGGACTGGTGCACTTCACAAAACAGATGGCATCATGAAGAAGGAACATTATGTGGATATATTGAAGCAACATCTGAAGACATCAGTCAGGAAGTTAAAGCTTGGTTGCAAATGGGTCTTCCAAATGGACAATGACCCCAAGCATACTTCAAACGTTGTGGCCATCACAAAGCCCTGACCTCAATCCTATAGAACATTTGTGGGCAGAACTGACTCAGTTACACCAGCTCTGTCAGGAGGAATGGGCCAAAATTCACCCAACTTATTGTGGGAAGCTTGTGGAAGGCTACCCGAAATGTTTGACCCAAATTAAACAATTTAAAGGCAATGCTACCAAATACTAATTGAGTGTATGTAAACTTCTGACCCACTGGGCATGTGATGAAATAAATAAAAGCTGAAATAAATCATTCTCTCTACTATTATTCGGACATTTCACATTCTTCAAATAAAGTGGTGATCCTAACTGACCTAAGACAGGGACTTTTTACTAGGATTAAATGTCAGGAATTGTGAAAAAGTGAGTTTAAATGTATTTGGCTAAGGTGTATGTAAACTTCCGACTTCAACTCTACAAATAATAAACAGTACATTATATTTCCCCCACTCACTCATGCTACCAGGAGCTTCCTGAGAATTCTGCTCGTGCAGAATGCGAAACAGTTCATATGCACACGCTAGGTGTCACGCTCGTTGACGGACGGGACGGACCAAGGTGCAGCGTGATATGCATACATGTTTTTTTAAACTTAATAAACACTCGACAAAACAATAAACGAAACGTGAAGTCCAAGGTAGACACAAACAACATACCTTATACGGAACAAGATCCCACAACCCACTAGTGCCAATAGGCTGCCTAAGTATGGCCCCCAATCAGAGACAACGAGCGACAGCTGCCTCTGATTGGGAACCACACCGGCCAACATAGATCTAGACATACTAGATCTCAACATAGAAAATACAACATAGAAAAACACAACAAGGAAAATACACACCCTGACTCAACATATAAGCGTCCTCTGAGTCAGGGCGTGACACTAGGCCTCCGGTGTGCATCAGCAACCATGGTACTTCTTGAAGCCGGCTCGAGGATCCCTCCACGCGACGTCTAGCGAAGACGAGTCTCCTCACCAGTGTAACAGACGTTAATCGTACTCTCCTTGCGTTGTGTTTAGTTCAAAGAAATCACCCCAGCCAGTGGTCCCAGTTGATAGTTACTTATATTCTGTGATTAAATAGGAAACAGCACGTTAGTTGTGCAGGGCTTAATGATGTTGATGGCTGTCGATGGTAAAATCTGTAGCATGAAAATAACTGTGTTAGCAATTAGCTTATTACATTGGTGCATGCTTATTACACCATTACATTGGTGCATGCTAGCTAACACTTATATACAGCAATCATGTACCAAAGCACATCCCAGAGAGCCCCTCAATCCCTAACAGGTACCATATAGCCACACATGTATAAATAAGGAATGTACAGCAAACTTGTACACATTGAAAAATATATAAATAGAATACAGTATTCAGAACGTGACCTACCCCTTGCATCACATTTTCATACTGGGGAGACCTGACGTGCTGCAAGCGGGGCCAATAACACGCCTTATTGTCATCGGAATTGAACCAACCAATAAGAGTGCTTGAACATTAAATACACATTTCATTAGAGACAAGTGGAAACATAACCTCTCACTTTTGTCTCCCATGATCTATTCAACAAGTCCTGCAGTTGGAACTAGCCCTGCACTCACTATTTAGACATTGAGACCACATATGCATTTGCCTGTCTTTTCTTTGTGGGTTTTGTCTTATGCATTTTAAAGTTGAAGAACACCAACTACAGATAAACGTGCTTGTTTGAGCACCTCAAAGACTAAATTCAATGTAGAATCAGTTTGACAGGTGACAAACAGATTATTTTACTATTGTAACATGCAGTGGGGAGAATTCTACTGATGTCTGTGCCCAGTGGGCCAGACTTTTGGCATAGATCTGTCACGTTCGTTGTATAAAGGATTGGACCAAGGTGCAGCGTGGTATGCGTACATGTTTAATTTATTAAATAAATACTTGACAAAATAACAAAAGCAACTGAACGTGAAGTTCTAAACGCTAACAGCAACAAGCCTAAACAAGATCCCACAACATAGGTAGGCAAAATGGCTGCCTAAGAATTCTGCCCTGGAATTGCGTTCCCGTGCAAAACTAGACAGATAGCTAACAACTGAGTCTTCAATAAAACTTCCAAGGCGTGACTTTTCTTGAACGAATGTATTGAAAACGTTTATGTTGTGAAACTGCAAATAGAGAAAATAATATACTTTAGTATTCAATTCACATTGACATACTGTAGCTGTACATTATACATTTCAAGTTGAAGTTGCATAAATACAAAGCAAGTGCCAAGTTACCATGTATCTGGCATGACGACAAACCAAATAGATAATTACTCTATGAGTAACAACTAGCCAACTCCTTTCATTACTCTAATAATGTACAAACACCTCTGTACAATAACAAAGCATATTACACTAGAAACAGTAACAAACTATAGTATGTTTTACACTTATTTTACATGAGGCACGAGCAAACTAATACAGCTAACGGCATCCATGAAAGTCAATGCAATTTGCGTGAGTAAATGTAACCAACTAACATTGATAAGTAAACAATTCTGTCAATAACAATATTATCATCACTTGCAATATGCTTGAATTGAACTTACAAACAAATATTTTCCGAGGCTGAAGCGTAACAAGAAATAGTTGCACTGAAAGAACTGTACAGTAGCGTTGTTTCTAGCTGCTTGTCTGCGTGCAGAATGACTACTTTACTTCCGGTTTTTGTACATTATTAAGTACCAGAAAGCTCCACTAGGGGGCGCTAAACACCATGGAACACAATGAAAGTCACTCTTAATCACTATAATAAAATAATCTGTTACCTTCTAACAAGATGGCAGCAAACTAAGTATGATCCCCAATCAGAGACAACGATCGACAGCTGCCTCTGATTGGGAACCACTCCCGGCCAACATAGAAATAGATACACTAGAATGTATCCAAATCACACCCTGACCTAACCAAACAGAGAATACAGGTGATCTCTAAGGTCAGGGCGTGACAAGATGGTAAAGCTCTCATTTCTGGACTGCAACATTGTAAGATTGTGCCCTCCACGGCACTTGATATCAAATCAAATTTTATTGGTACACATATTTACACATACACATATTTAGCAGATGTTATTGCTGGTGTAGCGAAATGCTTGTGTTCCTAGCTCCAACAGTGCAGTAGTATCTAACAATTCACAACAATACACAAATCTAAAGTAGTAAAAGTAAAAGAATGGAATTAAGAAATATATAAATATATAGTAAAAATAAAGAAAAACCCTTGAATGAGTAGGTGTGTCCAAACTTTTGACTGGTCTGTATGTTATGTAGGAAAAAGTCAGTTATATATCATTCTGTCTTGGTCAAAAACAAGTTGTCATCCAGTAGGCTTTGATTACATTTCCAATATCCTCACTCTTGTGGTCTGACCGCATTCTGTCTCCATCAACACTTTTTAAACTTTTGACACAAGAAAGTAGTCAAGACAACTAGCTTGATTGAGCTCCCACCATGTACAGTGGGGAAAAAAAGTATTTAGTCAGCCACCAATTGTGCAAGTTCTCCCACTTAAAAAGATGAGAGAGGCCTGTAATTTTCATCATAGGTACATGTCAACTATGACAGACAAATTGAGAAAAAAAAATCCAGAAAATCCCATTGTATGATTTTTAATGAATTTATTTGCAAATTATGGTGGAAAATAAGTATTTGGTCACCTACAAACAAGCAAGATTTCTGGCTCTCACAGACCTGTAACTTCTTCTTTAAGAGGCTCCTCTGTCCTCCACTCGTTACCTGTATTAATGGCACCTGTTTGAACTTGTTATCAGTATAAAAGACACCTGTCCACAACCTCAAACAGTCACACTCCAAACTCCACAATGGCCAAGACCAAAGAGCTGTCAAAGGACACCAAAAACAAAATTGTAGACCTGCACCAGGCTGGGAAGACTGAATCTGCAATAGGTAAGCAGCTTGGTTTGAAGAAATCAACTGTGGGAGCAATTATTAGGAAATGGAAGACATACAAGACCACTGATAATCTCCCTCGATCTGGGGCTCCACGCAAGATCTCACCCCGTGGGGTCAAAATGATCACAAGAACGGTGAGCAAAAATCCCAGAACCACACGGGGGGACCTAGTGAATGACCTGCAGAGAGCTGGGACCAAAGTAACAAAGCCTACCATCAGTAACACACTACGCCGCCAGGGACTCAAATCCTGCAGTGCGAGACGTGTCCCCCTGCTTAAGCCAGTACATGTCCAGGCCCGTCTGAAGTGCATTTGGATGATCCAGAAGAGGATTGGGAGAATGTCATATGGTCAGATGAAACCAAAATATAACTTTTTGGTAAAAAACTAAACTCGTCATGTTTGGAGGACAAAGAATGCTGAGTTGCATCCAAAGAACACCATACCTACTGTGAAGCATGGGGTTGGAAACATCATGCTTTGGGGCTGTTTTTCTGCAAAGGGACCAGGACGACTGATCCGTGTAAAGGAAAGAATGAATGGGGCCATGTATCGTGAGATTTTGAGTGAAACCCTCCTTCCATCAGCAAGGGCATTGAAGATGAAACGTGGCTGGGTCTTTCAGCATGACAATGATCCCAAACACACCGCCCGGGCAACGAAGGAGTGGCTTCGTAAGAAGCATTTCAAGGTCCTGGAGTGGCCTAGCCAGTCTCCAGATCTCAACCCCATAGAAAATCTTTGGAGGGAGTTGAAAGTCTGTGTTGCCCAGCGACAGCCCCAAAACATCACTGCTCTAGAGGAGATCTGCATGGAGGAATGGGCCAAAATACCAGCAACAGTGTGTGAAAACCTTGTGAAGACTTACAGAAAACGTTTGACCTGTGTCATTGCCAACAAAGGGTATATAACAAAGTATTGAGAAACTTTTGTTATTGACCAAATACTTATTTTCCACCATCATATGCCAATGAATTCATTAAAAATCCTACAATGTGATTTTCTAGATTTTTTTTTCTCATTTTGTCTGTCATAGTTGACGTGTACCTATGATGAAAATTACAGGCCTCTCTCATCTTTTTAAGTGGGAGAACTGGCACAATTGGTGGCTGACTAAATACTTTTTTTCCCCACTGTATATCTCATTGTGTCAGGATATTTAAGCCAAGTTCCAATATATCCTTAATATTCATGATTTCCTTAAGTGCATGAGGGTGATAGTTTGTAGTGTGATTTCCTTTACAGTCCATTGAGGAACTTAAAACCGTGTTATAATCTCCCACCATAATAATTAAGTCATGTATTGCTTGTAAACTCGATAGATTATTATATATATTTTCAAAGAAGCGTGGATCATCATTATTTGGACCGTATAGATTAATGAGCGAAATCTGTTTATTGTCTAATAGCATATTTAAAAGGATCCACCTTCCTTGCGGATCTGTTTGAACATCGAAATTATTGCTAATTAATATCATCACCCCATTTCAGTTTCTTTGCCCTTTTTCCACACTTCATCCAAAGGTGTAGAATGAGTTTCCTGTAAACAATAGATATTATATTCCTTCTCTTTTAGCCAGGTAAATATTGATCTTATTTTCTTATTATCTGCTAAGCCATTACAATTATAACTGGTTATACTTATTTCACCACTTACCATAATGAGATACAATTTTGATTATAGTTACCATAATATATGTTTGTAAACTTACCATTAAGAAGTACCATGATAATTGAGTGTCGATATAACTGTACCATGATATTTGCACTGTTAAGCATACTGTAGCTGCGACTGAGTAAACCTCTAATTGTCCTCCAATATTCCACCCACTAAAACCTCCCCCATCCCAAGTTGGGTTGTCGTCCCAGTGAATGGCAGACCACCTCTGTACACCTGGATCCTAGGGCCTTTGAGAAATAGGGACCTATCCTTTAAAAAGAGCACATGGTGCCACCTACAGAACAGAACCATATTAGCAGCTGGTGTTCTTTGTTCAAATGTGGAAAACATGTCTCACATTCAGTCAGTTAATAGAATAATGAATGGATTGGCAAGATTTTGTCACCCTCAACTTTTAGAAGGTAGGGAAATGAATCATTTAAACCACATAAATATACTCACATTCTTTTAGAAGGTAGGGAAGTTAATAATTTAAACCACCTAAATATACTCACCTTCACTGAACATTTAATATATATTATTTCCCAACAGCTTTTTCTATAATCCTACAGGCTCTTTATCATTAGCCATACCTTACATTCCAATGCATCCAACATCATGCATGCGCACCATGGTATTTGACAGCTGCTATTTGAGAAATCATCTGGTGTAGAAATCAAACTATGGTTTCATATTGCAGAGCACATAGTACAACTGTTTTTAGAGAATATTTGATTGCTATATGTCTATGGAAATTATATGATGGAATGTTTATTTAAACCTGCAGCCAGTTACTTAAAACGAGACTATCATGATTCTCTCATTTCAAAACATGAATCAAAATGTTATTCACTGAAGGAGAGATAGCTAATGAAACTCTAGCTTCCTGGGCAGGCACATTGATGTTTACAGTATTACCTGGCAACTGTAACATTTGCTAGCTTTCAATAAATTCACTAAATGGTCGACAGAGTTACCTCTTGATATGATCAAGACCATTCGTATTGCATGCTGCATTTTTCAAGTATACTCAAAACGTTAGTTTCTCTTAACACACTGACAGCAGGTCACAATTTCATGGTAGGCTGTGTTTACACCTTAGATAGAAGGGATATGTATGGGAGATCTGATTGGTTACAAGTTTAGCAGTTTGCAAATTTGCCTGAGCAGACAGTGTTGAAATATACTTTTTCTGAGAAAATGTGCAAGAATTGAAAGGTGCCAACAAATTGCACAGTAATCACGCGCTGATTCGAACTGGCATATTTTCTCTGAATGTTGGTAAAGAAGTGAAACTGTGTAGCCCAGTGGTTTACTGCTCAGACTACAACAAATTCAACAACCTAGAGAAGCTGCATGTTGTGGCTGTGTGATTGCTTGGAAAATGGCGGATATGGACCAAAATAAATGAAAACGAAGCAAAATTGTTGTAATACGTAGTTTTGATAATAACCCATTGTATCTTTTAGGAGTGCGTGTTTTGAAAGAGATGGATATGCCTGACTTGTGGAACCATTCAAAACATCCAAAATTATGGAGAAAGCATTGGGTAAGGTAAAATCAGTGAAGGTCATGAGAAGTGGGTTAGTTCTGAGTTCTTGTGTTTCTAAGGATCAGAAAATGTTTGTTGGATATCAATAGAGTTGATGGATGTGATCAATCATGCTTTGAGCTACGCAGCAGGGCACCTATCAAGGGAGTAATTTCTGGAGTCTCAGAGGATGTTGACATTGCTTTATTAAAGTAAATTCAATGAGTGGTCGATGCCCGTAGGATGAATCGTATGGTTAATGGCAGGAAAATACTTTGTTCTAGTGTTTTTTTTTATGTGGAGTCTGACTTTGTCAGAATTGGTGGGTTTTTGTTTGTCCACCTGCCTCTTGAGGATTGACCACAAGTTCTCAATGGGATTAAGGTCTGGGGAGTTTCCTGGCAATGGACACAACATTTCAATGTTTTGTTTCCCGAGCCACTTCGTTATCACTTTTGCCTTATGGCATTGTTCGTCACCAAACTGTTCTTGGATGGTTGGGAGAAGTTGCTCTCGGAGGATGTGTTGGTACCATTCTTTATTCATGGCTGTGTTCTTAGGCAAAATTGTGAGTGAGCCCACTCTCTTGGCTGAGAAGCAACCCCACACATGAATGGTCTCAGGATGCTTTAATGTTGGCATGACACAGGACTGATGGTAGCGCTCACCTTGTCTTC
This sequence comes from Coregonus clupeaformis, assembly GCF_020615455.1. NCBI lineage: Eukaryota > Metazoa > Chordata > Actinopteri > Salmoniformes > Salmonidae > Coregonus > Coregonus clupeaformis. The sequence continues at coordinate 36,348,314 of NC_059193.1, forward strand.
TCCGGACAAGGTGTTTTACGGATGCCCCAAACAATTGGAAAGGGGATTCATCAGAGAAAATGACTTTACCCCAGTCTTCAGCAGTCCAATCCCTGTACCTTTTGCAGAATATCAGTCTGTCCCTGATGTTTTTTCCTGGAGAGAAGTGGCTTCTTTGCTGCCCTTCTTGACACCAGGCCATCCTCCAAAAGTCTTCGCCTCACTGTGTGTGCAGATGCACTCACACCTGCCTGCTGCCATTCCTGAGCAAGCTCTGCACTGGTGGTGCCCCGATCCCGCAGCTGAATCAACTTTAGGAGACGGTCCTGGTGCTTGCTGGACTTTCTTGGGCACCCTGACGCCTTCTTCACAACAATTGAACCTCTCTCCTTGAAGTTCTTGATGATCCGATAAATGGTTGATTTAGGTACAATCTTACTAGCAGCAAGATCCTTGCCTGTGAAGCCCTTTTTGTGCAAAGCAATGATGACGGCACGTGTTTCCTTGCAGGTAACCATGGTTAACAGAGGAAGAACAATGATTTCAAGCACCACCCTCCTTTTAAAGCTTCCAGTCTGTTATTCTAACTCAATCAGCATGACAGAGTGATCTCCAGCCTTGTCCTTGTCAACACTCTCACCTGTGTTAACGAGAGAATCACTGACATGATGTCAGCTGGTCCTTTTGTGGCAGGGCTGAAACGCAGTGGGAATGTATTTTTGGGATTAAGTTCATTTTCATGGCAAAGAGGGACTTTGCAATTCATCTGATCACTCTTCATGACATTCTGGAGTATATGCAAATTGCCATCAAAACTGAGGCAGCAGACTTTGTGAAAATTAGTATTTGTGTCATTCTCAAAACTTTTGACCATGACTGTAGTTTGAATATGTGTGCTGTCCTGTTAGAGCTTTTGTAAACCGGCCTTTACAATGTTTTTGCTGCAAAATATTTGGACATGTAAGAAGTGTCTACAGACGGGGGAAGCTGGGATGTGTGGGAAAGACCACTATGAAAGAGATTATGAATGTCTAGTAGAAGAGAATGGACAAGGAGCAAAATGTTGTAACTGTGGTGGAGAGCATGAAGTGCAATCCTTACCCGATTAGGGTGAAAGAGACTGAGGTTGCTAAAATCAGGGCAGTGGAGAGAGTCTCCTATGTGGAGGCTGTCAAAAGGGTGGAAAGAGCGACTATCTTTGAAGGTCCAGTGGTAGTGAAAACCAGTAGGCCTACATTGGAGCCTACACTGCAGCCAGTGTCTGTTTGTTTGTTAGCCAGCCATTTAGCTATTTAGAGAGGTGAATGTTAGCTAGCTAGCCATACAAAACCAACATAATTGTTTGTTGTATTTGGCTAGCTAGCAACACAAAAAAAATTCTGGAGCTGGACTCATGCTCTGACAGATCACCTCCAGCCGTCTTCAGATTATCTGTGAAAATTTGAGAATAAATTTAAAATTCTGGTAATATGCAAAAAGTCTGGTCCCTTATGGCTTGTTTTCAAGCATGAGCTTGGATTACTAATAGTCTGCAGGTGTGTAATTGTATACCCCTGTAAGGTGGGATTCCAAGCATACAGCAATCAAAACCAAAGGAAGTAATAGTGTCGGCCATGTTCCAGATTGCCTTTTTTGCAGTCATGCTATGGACGTTATCAGACCTCACAATACCTGGAGAACTGTTTAATGTCTCAGGAACCACATAAACATGTGTTACAGGTTTCGTTTTTTCCATTTATGTTTTGAGGTTGGACTTTTAGCACGTTATCGCGTAGGGCTTACTGATTGGTGTCACCTCGTTAGTCAGTATGCGTTAACCTGTCCTGGCTTGTCCATCTCGTTAGTCGGAATGTATTTCACCTGTGCTGGCCCAGGTGATATTTAGGAGTGGCTGGCCCAGTGCTCCAGTTGTCTTGAGAGATGTGGAGGGTCAACACCTTTAGTTGGCGTTCCCGATATGATTTTTGAAAAACATTCCTTTGTCTGATCTTTTTTTGTTTTGCACAACTTTTTGGTTTGCGTCCTGTATTTAAGTTTGGTGTGGGTTTTAATTTTGTTTGCCTCTTCTTGGGCAAATTCATGGGCACTAATGGTGGGTGTCTTAGGTTACGGTTGTTGTTGCTAGTCAACATTCAGTGGACACCCCCATGAGTGTCTTAAAGAACCCCCCCTAAAAACCCACCTGTTTCGTTTTCAGTTCCCCCTTCTGTTTGAGTGATATTATTTGGTGTTCTTGCTGGGGAATGTAACACTTGATATGACTTGGAATGCCACCAATGATATGAATAAACCATATTTCAGGATATGGTTGTTTAATTTCACACATCGCAAACCACCTACTGTTCTTCTCAAAGCTGTGTGAGATACATGTAAATTATGTTTACCCTATGACAAAAGAAGTCATTGTGTCAATCATTGTGTCATCAAACTCAAAACATTTTTCAAAATGCATTTGACCAAACATCTTGAAACAATGATACAAACAGTATGTATGCAGCAAAAAATGACATCAAATGATTGATTGGTCAAGTAACAGAGTAACATATCAAGTAAAATAAGAAAATAAAAACACTCAAAATACAAAAACATTCCCAAAACTCCTAACAATCCCCAAATGAACTAGACCAGGAAGGCACCACGTGAAGGTATACTCATAAAAACACTATTACCCCTTGGATTTGAGACAACTGTCTTCATCATATTGCTTTACGGATGCTGGGGGTCCATGATCTTTACCAGGGTCGTGTTCATTAGTTACCAAACCGAAGAATACAGACTGAAGCGGGGAGGGACTACCTGGACTTGTTCATAAGAAATGCTAATTTCTGGGGGTTTTACGGTCCATTGCATGTCCCAATTAAAATGAACAAGACATTGCAGGAGGTTGACACAGAGTGTTGCAGAAATAAAACGTAATAGAACAGACATGATTCGCTTATCATGTAGAGAAGAATGTTTCGATCCATACCCCAGGTTTTTGGCCTTGATTATTCTTTGATTTCAAAGAGCAATTAATGTTAAATTAAAACTTGTTTGTGGAACCTTCCAGCCCTGTGTTAAAATACTATTTGAAATATCTCAATTACTTTCACATACATGCAAAGTAAGTATTCAGACATGTTTTATTTGAATAGACAAGTAAGTTGAATATTTTAATGTATTTGGAAATACACTTATGCACTTACTCAAATACACTCCCATATATTTACAATACACTATCACAGCTTACAAAATTTGTGACAGGCACACGACAAAGCACACACCTTTCTTTCTTCTTAACGCATTTGTGTACATTACACAAATTCCAATTTGTTGTTACCTAGGCTAGCTAGGTGGCTAATGTTAGCTAGGCTAGGGGATAAGGTTTGGTTTAGGGGTTAAGGTTAGGATTAGTTAACATGCTAGCTAAGTAGTTAAAGTGTTATGTTTAGGAGTTAGGTTAAAGTAGTTGCAAAGTAAACAAAAAAGTAGTAAGTATTTGCAAAGTAGCTAATTAGCGAAAATGCTAAAGTTGTCTGTGATGAGATTCAAACATACAACCTTTGGGTTGCTAGACATTCGCTTTATACGCCAACCCATCCTCCCCAACCTTTGATTTAAAGTTAGGTTTAGGGGTTAAGGTTAGGGTTAGTTAACATGCCAGCTAAGTAGTTATAGGGTCGTGTTTAGGAGTTAGGTTAAAGTAGTTGCAAAGTAGCTAAAAAGTAGTAAGTATTTGCAAAGTAGCTAATTAGCGAAAATGCTAAAATTGTCTGTGATGAGATTCAAACACACAACCTTTGGGTTGCTAGACATTCACATTATATTCCAACCCATCCTCCCCAACCTCTCTCCTATCATTTCTGTCTTAAGTAACCTACTGTATTTATCTGTGATTGAAATGCACTGGGTAGCTCAGTTGGTAGAGCATGCCGGTTGCAATGCCAGGGTTGTGGGTTCGATTCCCACGGGGGGCCAGTATGTGCCTGTCTCAAATATCCAGTTACCAAATATACAAGTATTTGACAGTACTATCTATTTGGTTTTTTCAAATAAAAGTATTTGTTTTGGGCTGTGTATTTAAAAACATACTCAAACACAGAAAAAGTATTTGAAATACCAGATACGCAAATACACATGTATTTGATGCCAGGTCTGGTTGGTTCACATGGAAAACAAACAACAACAAAAATCTATGCATCTGGTATGGCGATGAGACCTTTGTGCACTACTATTTTAATGAAATGCCCATAGGCAATTCCACAGTAGCTGAATTGTGCTGAGACACAGATTTGTTCACTTAAAAATGTATGTCAAACAAGAACCATTGATTTTAAAGTTTAACAAACCATACAACTGTATGCACAATGACTACTTTTAACAATTTACACTGAATATTTTACAAATACACATTTACTCGAAGAACTGTGCAGATGCAAAGCTTGGTAAAATAATTTCAGTAAAATCTCCCTCAGTTTTTTATGTGACAACGTTTTCCAAAAACGGTTAAATATCTTCTCAGAATAAAGATTCACAGATGTCTGCAGAAAGAATGGGCTTTCAGCTATGACATGACACCTTGACTTTGAAAAAAAGTTGTTGGTTATTGAACTTCAATAAGTGAAGTGGATTTACACACGGTAACAGAATTGCGGTAATGGAACTTCATCATGGGTCCCTGATCTGTACTACACAGAAATGCATAATTATGGATATGAATGTCATTCTCTTCATGGTGATGTATCCTAAATAGGTACACAAAGGTAGAAATATGCAATATCCTCTGCATATTTGGATATTATTCTACACACTGGCTATTATTTTAATGAGCTCCACCCCCAAACAAGAACACATTTGGTTGACCAATCATACACTTGTTTCACAAGTTTGGACATCAAAGTACAGCACAGTAGAGCTCAGTAGAGTAGAGTACAGCAGAGCACAGTACTGCACAGAACAGCACAGCACAGAAGAGTAGAGTTAAGTACAGGAGAGTAGAGTACAGTAGAGTGAAGTTCAGTACAATACAGTACATTATAGTGTACTCTACTGTAGTGTGCTCTACTGTGTACTGTCCTGAACTCTACTCTACTCTATTCTACTCAACAGTACAGTACTATACTCTACTCAACTTTTTAAAAACTTTACTGTACTCTACTGTGCTCTATTTTACTGTACTGTGCTCTCCAAACTTCTGAAACATAGACATCTAGGATTGGTTCAGATTTTGTCCGGTCCTGACTGGACCAAATCTGAACCAATCATGGACGTCTATGTTTGGGCCAAATCAAGTCCGGTCCTGACCGGACCAAAAATCAACATCTGTGGGCGTCTAAATTAAAGCTGGTCCAGACCATACCAAAAAACTGGTCTGTGGATGTTGAAAACAAGGCCAGGGCGGACTGACAACATTTCGACTACTTTTCGATGTCTACGGACGTCCGGTGCCCTTCAGTGCTCAGTGGGTAAGGATGCTGGTTACAGTAAATGGAAAGAGAGTGGGTTCATTGGTAGGTGTCAGTAAGACCCGCGAGAGGTGACATTAACTGGAGAGAGAGAGAGAGAGAGGTTGTCCAGACAGTATTTACATTTGCTTTGACCACCAGACGACAGAAAGAGAAAGAAAAAAATTATGTGTGATGTGTGATTTGAAGGAGTCAGGCGCAGGAGGGTAAATCACAGTTTACAGAATTTATTCCGTAATCCAGCGTAACCAGTCCAGTGCGCAAAACAGGCACACTGGAACAAACAGGCACACGGAGAAAATACCCCGGCAATACAAAATACTGAGCTCAACCGAGCTACTAATCCTCACAATGAACAATCACCCACAAGGACAAGGGGGGCAGAGGGAACACTTAAACACATACTATTGAGGGGATTATGAACCAGGTGTGTAATTGACAAGACAAGACAAAATAGAATAATGAGATATGGAGTGGCAGTGGCTAGAATGCCGGTGACGACAAACGCCGAAGCCTGCCTGAACAAGGAGGGGAGGCAGCTTCGGAGGAAGTCATGACCGTACCCCCCTCTTGACGCACAGCTCCAGCAGCGCGCCAACCCCGGCCTCGGGGACGGCCAGGAGGACGCGGAGCAGGGCGAGCCGGATGGCGATGGTGGAAATCCCGCCACAAGGAGGGATCGAGGATATCCCTCACCGGGACCCAGCACCGTTCCTACGGACCGTACCCCTCCCACTCCACGAGGTACTAAGGGCCCCCACCCGACGCCTCAAATCCAGGATGGAACGGACGGAGTACGCCGGTGCCCCCTCGATGTCCAGAGGAGGCGGAGGGACCTCCCGCACCCAGACTCCTGGAGCGGACCAGCCACCACCGGCCTGAGGAGAGACACATTAAACGAGGGGTTAATATGGTAATCATGGGGGAGTAATAACTTGTAGGTAACCTCATTGATTCTCCTCAGGACTTTGAATGGCCCCACAAACCGCGGACCGCAGGAACCTACCCACATCCTGATTTACCCGTTCCACCTGCCCATTAGACTCAGGGTGGAAACCAGAGGTCAGGCTCACCGAGACCCCCAGACATTCCATGAACACCTTATAGACCTTGGATGTGAACTGGGGACCCCGGTCAAACACTATATCCTCTGGTACACCGCAGTGCCGGAAGACGTGTGTAAACAGGGCCTCCACAGTTTGCAGGGCCGTGGGGAGACCGGGCAGAGGAAGGAGGCGGCAGGCCTTGGAAAAGCGTTCCACCACGACCAGGATGGTGGTGTTACCTTGGGAGAGGGGAAGATCGGTAAGGAAATCAACACTCAGGTGAGACCATGGTCGTTGTGGAATTGGTAAAGGTTGTAACTTGCCCGCTGGGAGTTTCCTAGGTGCCTTACTCTGGGCGCACACCGAGCAGGAGGAGACAAATACTGAGGGAAAAAGGTATTTGATCCCCTGCTGATTTTGTATGTTTGCCCACTGACAAAGACATGATCAGTCTCTAATTTTAACGGTAGGTTTATTTGAACAGAGAGAGACAGAATAACAACCCCAGCACCCAGAGGGATCCACATATCCCGACCACGGGAGATCGACGGGACAGCTGCTCTCTGCCAGGGATTCCTCCTCCAACTGGAGCTCTACTCTACTCTACAGGCCGGCCCCATCGGAGCAGGAGAAGGTGTCCGCCCTCATCTCCTGCCTCTCGGGGAAAGACCTGGGTGGGCCAACGCGGTCTGGAACGAAGGTGGGTGATTCTGTGATGCATGATTTCAAGGAGTCAGGCGAAGGAGGGTAAATCACAGTATACAGAGTTTATTCCGTAATCCAGCGTAACCAGTCCAGTGCGCAAAACAGGCGCACTGGAACAAACAGGCACACGGGGAAAATACCCCGGCAATAGAAAATACTGAGCTCAATCGAGCTACTAATCCTCACAATGAACAATCACCCACAAGGACAAGGGGGGCAGAGGGAACACTTATACACATACTAATGAGGGGAATATGAACCAGGTGTGTGTAATTGACAAGACAAGACAAATGGAATGATGACATATGGAGCGGCAGTGGCTAGAAGGCCGGTGATGATGAACGCCGAAGCCTGCCCGAACAAGGAGGGGAGGCAGCTTCGGAGGAAGTCGTGACAATGAGCTTAACATAACAGTATGCCAGTGGAAGGCAGGACCTTAGAAAGTGACGCAACTGTGGTTTGTGACTGCTATGATTTCCTATTATACAGTATTTCATTAAATTGCAGTAAATCACTTAACTCATAAACCAAATATATATCAGTAAACACTTAAAAATGTATGTCAAACAAAAACCATTGATTTCAAAAAGTTTAACAAACCATTCGACTGTATGCACAAGGACTACTTTTAACAATTTACACTGAATATTTTACAAATACACATTTACTTGAAGAACTGTGCAAATAATTTCAGTAAAATCTCCCTCAGTTTTTTATGCGACAACATTTTCCAAAAACTCTGTTAAGTATCTTCTCAGAATAAAGATTCACAGTTGTCTGCAGAAAGAATGTGCTTTCAGCTATGACATGACACCTTGACTTTGATTTTTTAGTTATTTTGGTTATTGAACTTCAATAAGTGAAGTGGATTTTCACACGGTAACAGATTTGCGGAAATGGAACTTCATCATGGGTCCCTGATCTGTACTACACAGAAATGCATAATTATGGATATGAATGTCATTCTCTTCATGGTGATGTATCCTAAATAGGTACACAAAGGTAGAAATATGCAATATCCTCTGCATATTTGGATATTATTCTACACACTGGCTATTATTTTAATGAGCTCCACCCCCAAACAAGAACACATTTGGTTGACCAATCATACACTTGTTTCACAAGTTTGGACATCAAAGTACAGCACAGTAGAGCTCAGTAGAGCTCTGGTGCTTTGAACACCAGACGACAGAAAGAGAAAGAAAAAAGTTATGAGCTTAACATAACAGTATGCCAGTGGAAAGCAGGACCTTAGAAAGTGACCCAACTGTGGTTTGTGACTACTATGATTTCTTATTATACAGTATCTAATTAAATTGCAGTAAATCACTTAACTCATAAACCAAATATATATATATCAGTAAAACACTATAACAAATTGGTAGGTCTACCTTTACTTGTTACTTCTGTGAAACTTTCATTATACTCCCTCCTCATGAGGGAGACAAATTAGAAAATATCTTAAAGATATGTCGGTTTTGGTAATAGAATTTCAAGGCACAGGGCAATGTTTCTTAAACTTACACTAGACAAATAATTTCGCCAAAACTAAATATGTGTTGATATTATTTGGCAGGGGTCTTTACTACAGCATTATAATGTTTTGATGTACTGTATTTCTAATACCTTTTAAAGACATGCTCTGGAACTTTGGCGACTACTAAGTATTTTTTAAACCCCCCGCTTTGGGCTGAATGTGTTAATATATAGTTAATTAAGGGCTTGTAAGTAATCATTTCACTGTAAGGTCTACACCTGTTGTATTCAGCGCATGTGACAAATAAAATGTTATTTGATAGTTCATACATGCATAATCTATGAGCAGAATTACTGTTTTACCTCAATTAGCCACAACATTTTTGAAACCAACAGTTTTTCTGGAAGATGTGCTGTGTAATTTCCCCTACATTTTCCCCCATGTGGGCCTAGCTAGTCCAACCCTCGCCATATGAGTGACAACTAGCAAGATGCACATGATGCACACACAGCAGAGCGAGAGAGAGAGAGCAATGACGTGGTGCACATATCTGCACATATGTGACATTGAATGCAATTTTAGGGACCACTTTTGTCTCGTGAGCGCTACTTCAGAACTACTGGCTAAAATATATACAAAGTACTGGAGAATCCCTTTAAGACCTTTTCTGGTAGATGTTTTGTAAAACCCCTTTTCCGTCCGTTTGACCAGAAATCAAAGCCTTTGCCTATTCCTAATATTTAGGATAGAAAATGGTTGAAAAATGTATACTGTATATGGCTCATTTGACACCAGATTTGACATGCTCCAATGAACTTCACATGTTGGTGCTAATGGATCCTTTTACATGGAAATGCCCCATACAGAAAGTATGGAAATATATTAATTGTATTTATAGAATTGTACAAACAAGGAACAAAAAGAGAGAAGTGTGAAAGGGAAGGAGGGTTGGAGGTTGAAAGTTTACAGCAGACCCTGATAACCTTCAAGGGGCGCGTTCAGCAGGACACAACATTTTGGAATGTTCAGATATAAATATTTAATATAGAACATACATGCCTCTCCGACATGTAGACCAAGGAATCATGTTGGCTCTATTCATGGCATTTCTATCTGCAACGTTCGACAATGTTTGGCAACTGAACGTGGCCCTGACTGAGTGACAGCAGAGTTAACCAATTAGGCTCTGAGAACAGTCCGGCCCAACCATATGACAGACAAACAGCTAATCCCCTGGCACCTTGGGACTGATACTTCTCTGGGACTCCCAGTGCTGTTCTATCCCATAAGGCTTTGCAGAGTTGGGCGCAGAGCAGTGTGGCGTTGGAGGTGTTGTAGAGGTCTCTGTCACCCTGGAGACAAGTCACCCTCTCCGTCACCCATACAGAGAGGCTGTTTCCTCAGTGTCCCAGCCTGAAATCTATGCTGTTTCTTCTGTGTCCTCATAATGCAGCCTGAGCTCTATGCTCTCCTGTGTCTCCTTAATGTTCTCTGTGTCCCCGTAATGTCCTCTGTGGCCCCATAATGTCCTCCATGTCCCTGTAATGCTCTATGTGGTCTTGATGCCCTCGAAGCCACAGAACTTCCAGCGTTTCTCCAGGCTGGCACCCACCCCTGTCAGCTCCTGTCTGAAGGTACAGGGCAGCTGACCCAGTAGAGCCCCCACCTCCCCTGTGTTTATCTGAAACACACAGACAGACACACTCAATGTAAATACACAGATTTCACACACAGGATATATCATCTTATGAGCAAACACATATTGTAGTGAGCTAGATTGGTAAAACCCTGTCAGTATGTATGAAGCACTATCATGAAGTGTATCATCATTGACTATGTGGTAGCGCATCATGGACATAGTAGACATGTAGAGAGTATTGTTGTTAGTGGTGAATCCAGCCAGTAATGTTGACAAAGCTCTGTGAGCTTGTTGTGTGGTGTTACAGAGAGGCAGTGTGGGAACAAACACACCCTCAGGCCTATGAGTGGAAAAGCCAAAAGGGGAGCAAAGTTTTGTTCTCCATCTGCGTGTGACAATGAGTCAGTGTGTTGATGAGCGCAGAGGTTTTAATGAGCTGGCGGTGAGAGTGGTCATACAATATATACGAGGGCCTCACAAACAGTGGGTATTCATCTGAGGGCCTCCTGGCAGAGCTTGCATTAAGAGTGGTTATATGTCTGAGGGCTTCCTGGCGGAGCTGGCAGTGAGAGTGGTGGAGGTGGCATTAAGTGCTGATTGTAAGTCTGTCTGAAGGTATCCTTGTGAAGGTGGGGGTAAGAGTGATCATAATATCCAAGAGCCTTCTGGTGGAGAAGGCACTGAAAATGGTCCTATATATGAAGGCATATGTCCAAGTAACTACAGTATGTAGAGTGCCACCCACCTCTGTGAGGAGGCTCTCATATACTTTATACTGTATATACAGGTAATTGACAAAATAAAGGCAACACCAACATAGTGTCTTAATAGGGTGTTGGGCCAGAACAGCTTCAATGCACCTTGGCATAGATTCTACACGCGTCTGGAACTCTATTGGAGGGATGCGATACCATTCTTCCAAGAGAAATTCCATAATTTTGTGTTTTGTTGATGGTGGTGGAAAACGCTGTCCCAGGCGCCGCTCCAGAATCTCCCGTAAGTGTTCAATTGGGTTGAGCTCTGTTGACTGAGATGGCCATGGCATATGGTTTACAGTGCCTTGCAAAAGTATTCATCCCCCTTGACGTTTTTCCTATTTTGTTGCATTACAACCTGTAATTTTAATGGATTTTTACTTGGATTTCATGTAAAGGACATACACAATAGTCCAAATTGGTTAAGTGAAAAGAAAAAAATAACTTGTTTAAAAAAATTATACAAAATTATATATTTTATAAACGGAAAAGTGGTGGGTGCATATGTATTCACCCCCTTTGCTATGAAGCCCCTAAATAAGATCTGGTGCAACCAATTATCTTCAGAAGTCACATAATTTGTTAAATAAAGTCCACCTGTGTGCAATCTAAGTGTCACATGATCTGTCAAATGATCTCAGTATATATACACCTGTTCTGAAAGGCCCCAGAGTCTGCAACACCACTAAGCAAGGGGCACCACCAAGCAAGCAGCACCATGAAGACCAAGGAGCTCTCCAAACAGGTCAGGGACAAAGTTGTGGAGAAGTACAGATCAGGGTTGGGTTCTAAAAAAATATACGAAACATTGAACATCCCAAGGAGCACCATTAAATCCATTATTAAAACATTGAAAGAATATGGCACCACAACAAACCTGCCAAGAGAGGGTCGCCCACCAAAACTCACACACCAGGCAAGGAAGGCATTAATCAGAGAGGCAACAAAGAGACCAAAGATAACCCTGAAGGAGCTGCAAAGCTCCACAGCGGATATGTCTGGTGCAAACCCAACACCTCTCATCACCTCGAGAACACCATCCCCACAGTGAAGCATGGTGGTGGCAGCATAATGCTGTGCGGTTGTTTTTCATTGGCAGGTACTGGGAAACTGGTCAGAATTGAAGGAATGATGGATGGTGCTAAATACAGGGAAATTCTTGAGGGAAACCTGTTTCAGTCTTCCAGAGATTTGAGACTGGGATGGAGGTTCACCTTCCAGCAGGACAATGACCCTTAGCATACTGCTAAAGCAACACTCGAGTGGTTTAAGGGGAAACATTTAAATGTCTTGGAATGGCCTAGTCAAAGCCCAGACCTCAATCCAATTGAGAATCTGTGGTATGACTTAAAGATTGCTGTACACCAGCGTAACCCATCCAACTTGAAGGAGCTGGAGCAGTTTTGCCTTGAAGAATGGGCAAAAATCTGTTTTTTTTGTCTTATTTCTTGTTTGTTTCACAATAAAAAATATTTTGCATCTTCAAAGTGGTAGGCATGTTGTGTAAATCAAATGATACAAACCCCCCAAAAATCCATTTTAATTCCAGGTTGTAAGGCAACAAAATAGGAAAAATGCCAAGGGGGGTGAATACTTTCGCAAGCCACTGTACATCATTGTCATGCTTATCAAACCATTCAGTGACCACTCGTGCCCTGTAGATGGGGGCATTGTCATCCCATTGGGGCATAGCCATGGTAGCCAAAATAATGGCCTAACCAGCACTTATATACATGACCCTAAGCCTGATGGGATGTTAATTGCTTAATAAACTTAGGAACAACACCAGTGTGGAAGAACCTGATTTTAATATACTTTGATTCCCTAATTTACTCAAGTGTTTCCATTATTTTGGCAGCTACCTGTAGGAACTTAATTTGATGACTCTTTTGTAGATGAGAATGTTCCTACATAGCAATAAATGTGTAGTGTATTCAAGGTTTAAAAAGGCATCTAAAGTTTGACATTTTTACTTTAAAATGTCAGTCTTGATTTGCCCTAACGTAAAATGTATCAACCCCTACAAAAAAATATCCATGAATTGTCTGCTAAATGACTAAAATGTAAATGTAAATAATCCACATAATATTCACATTTCCTGTTCCTGCAGGATTATTTTCCTGCTGTTGCAAACAGGCTCAGATTAAGGCAATGATAGTATATGAGGGCCTCCTCGTGGACGTGGATGAGAGAAAATACGAGAATCTGACAGACAAGAGCAGAGGAGAGCTGAGAACCCAGGGAGGTGGCTGAGGAGCCCGACATGTGGAGAAGCGTCAGAATAAATGAAACAGCTCTGCTCCATCCGGGAGAGACAGGAACGATCCAGATCTAATAGGTCTCAGTGTCCAAGGAAATTACACTCAGACATTTCCTCAAGAGCACTGGGAGATAGCATGAGATATCCTATATTAATGTATATTGTACCGTAGCTATGGGAGATACAAGGAAATAGTATGTACTGTATCTGGAGAGAGTGAGTGAGAGGAAAGTTAACCTAAGGCTTGCCTTAGCGTCAACCCCAACTCGAAGCTGAAGCTGAGCCTGCATGAAGGGCCTGAAATTAGGTGAGACCGCTCTGACTGCACGAGAAGACTGCCTGCATGATGGGGCTCTGTCTGCTCTGCACTCGGGGATTCAAGGCTGACTGTGCCAGAAGGATAAAACTGTGCGGTGGGGCTCTGGCATACATCAGGCCCATATGTCAACCCAGTGGGTATGCTTAATCCACATGGTACGTGTGTTGGAGCAAGAAGACAGGACAGCTCCGTGTGTGTGTATGTTGGAGCGAGAAGACAGGACAGCTCTGTGTGTGTGTATGTTGGAGCGAGAAGACAGGACAGCTCTGTGTGTGTGTGTATGTTGGAGCGAGAAGACAGGACAGCTCTGTGTGTGTCGTTTGGAGCGAGAAGACAGGACAGCTCTGTGTGCGTTTGTGTGTGTGTGTGTGTGTGTGTGTGTGCGTGTGTGTGCATTGCAGCAAAGTGCCAGGATGCCTCTATTGCTTAGCTTGTTGAGGATGTAGTTTGTGTAAGAAAGTAGTGTTTGTAAGAGTGTGTTGGATCGGGGTGCACCTGCTGCTCATCTCGCTGTGTGTGTGCGTGCGTGTGTCATTTGTGTGGTGTGTGTGTGTCGGTGTCATCAGTGTGTGTGTGTGTGTGTGTGTGTGTGTGTGCAGGCAGTACCTTGGTGTTCAGCCGCTGTAGGTAGGAGCAGATGTACTCTATGCTGGCTCCAAACGGGTGGACATGGAGGAAAGTAGAGATGATCCCTGAGGAAGGAGAAACAGATACTGTACCTCAAAAACAGCTTTTTAACATATGGTTTATTAGCCCATAACTACTACCCTATAATCATAAGGCATATGTACAAACACCTCAATTCAGTCTGAGCATTGATTTACCCATCTGTCCAACATGAAAGCCAACGAGATCATGCCATCCAGTAGACATGGGTCTTTCTATGAACTAGGGTACCAGGAGCATTTCTTGTAGTGGACAACTGTCTTTGAAGCTGTTACAAAGTCATTAATAATAATTTGCCTTTTTTTTTCATGTGAATACATTAAGATATAAAGGGGGAACATAGCTAAATTCAATATAATTAATGCGTTGAATCAAAACCTATGTTTAACCCCTGTAAGCCTAAGCGGTTGTTTTAAGCGGTTGTTTTAATTGTTTTAAGATGGTTTAGCTATTTGATTTAGAATTTTTGGACCCCTTTAGGCATTTTTTTATTTTATTTAAAATTTGATAAAATATTGAATTTGTCATTTACTACTATAGCCCTGAGAAATGCATTGAATAACACATTCATAAACGAAAAAAAAGACAGTCAAAAAATAAATCATAAGAAACAAGTTTTTGAAGTATCTGTCCTATATCTAGGATAATAATAATATAATACTTTTTTGGGGTAGGCACAAAACTACCTTCATGCTTCTATAACAATGTTTAAACCGGTACCGGTTACCTTCAGAAGAGTCCTGTCCCATAGTGTGGTCACATTAGTTTGTAGCCCAAACGGTTTGGATGCTACAAACAGAAGTTGGCACATCGACGTTACCGACTTCAGACGAGTCCCCTGACACTTGTGGGGGTCTTAGGTCAAGCCATTCGGATGCTACAGACGTTTTCGTGAGAAGACCGATTTTCGTTTTTCATTGTTTAACAATCATCGCTCTAGCTCTGTCACTTTTCACAGCAGATGTGGAAGTGTGACACTGGTGGATGCGGTGGATTGAGACGTATCCAATGATATCTCTAGCTTTTTTTGTTATGTAACTTAGATTGATGCACCTGTGCTTCAATCAACTCTAGGGGGTTTTAAACCCTTTCTCATGATTGGAGTCTTCACAGATTCTGAAAAAATCATGTGACATAAAACACTACCTTTCTTTCCTTACATTTATGATACTGTTGTTTGTTGTTATATCCTATACTAAGAATTTAACAATTGAATTATACATTGACCTTGATATTGCTGTCTGACTTGTTTGTATGGAGATCTCGGAAGTGTACTGTAACCTTGTAACATTTCGTGTCTCCCTATGTTACGGTGTGAAAACAGTTTTCATGGGCACACATATCCAAAATAACATACAGTTGAAGTCGGAAGTTTACATACAACTTAGCCAAATACATTTAAACTCATTTTTTTCACAATTCCTGACATTTAATCCTAGTAAAAATTCCCTGTCTTAGGTCAGTTAGGATCACCACTTTATTTTAAGAATGTGAAATGTCAGAATAATAGTAGAGAGAATGATTTATTTCAGCTTTTATTTCTTTCATCACATTCCCAGTGGGTCAGAAGTTTACATATACTCAATTAGTATTTGGTAGCATTGCCTTTAAATTGTTTAACTTGGGTCAAATGTTTTCGGGTAGCCTTCCACAAGCTTCCCACAATAAGTTGGGTGAATTTTGGCCCATTAGCCTCCCCAACATTTTTTCTTGGGGCTGTCTCTCGGGCTTCTTCCTCGGCCGGCGCCTTCCGCTTTGCCGCTGCTCCTCTCTATACCGCGCCTCCACTGTCTCCTCCCAAGGACGGTGATCCATCCCGGCCTGAATCTCCTTCCAAGTCCAGGATCCCTTACCGTCCAGGATCTCCTCCCAGGTCCAGGCTGTCTGCTCCTGGACACGCTACTTGGTCCTCGTTTGGTGGGATCTTCTGTCACGATCGCTGATGAACGGGACGGACCAGGGCGCAGCGTGATATGCGTACATGTTTATTTTAATGAATAAACAACCTACAAAACAATAAACAAACGAAACGTGACGTCCAAGGCAGCACAACACAACATACCTTACAGGGAACAAGATCCCACAACCCACTAGTGCCAATAGGCTGCCTAAGTATGGTCCCCAATCAGAGACAACGAGCTACAGCTGCTCTGATTGGGAACCACCCCGGCCAACATAGAAATACACATAATAGATCTAAACATAAAAAATACAACATAGAAAATCACACCCTGACTCAACAAATAAGAGTCCCCAGAGTCAGGGCGTGGCAATGTCCTAACCGACTTGCCAAAACTATAGTTTGTTAACAAGAAATGTGTGAAGTGGTTGAAAAATGAGTTTTAATGACTCAAACCTAAGTGTATGTAAACTTCTGACTTCAACTGTATATGATTGCAATATCTAATGCTTCAAACAGAAAGAGAAACTTGAATATGATTAATATAACAAATTGATTCTGTCATTAACGGGAATCTTCAATAATTACTCATAATAGTTGTTTGATGCGCATTTGATGTCTAGCTGTTTAGTAACGTGGAGACTTTATCGTGCAACATCAGCTGATTCAGGAAAGGATTTTCTGAATGACAGTCAAGTGATAAAGAGCTTGTGTGATACTGCATGCGATTTAACAACAAGTGCGGGAATTAATGTTGATCTCGAGGATTGACAGAACATTTTGGTGTCTATGTTGTTAAGGCGGTCAAGATAATTAGCCTACTTAATGGACAACATTAAGTCAAGATTCCTGAGGTAAGATTACGGTCCGTATACGTTTTGATCGTTTGTTTTCCCAGTTAAAATGGAGCAATCGGGAATGTGATAATTGCCTATTTATTTGTTTTTGAATAGAAATGAAAAAATACAAAACTTGCTTGTTTTTGCATATAAAACCCAAAATCTACTTGTTATTTCGATGTTCAAATGTGGGTGGGGTTAAATGTGGAATGTTTGGCCAAGTGCACAGCCAACACTTCCTGTCCTTTCAAAGTAGGAAGTCACCCTTCTAACTCCAATCTATGACTATTAATTAATAGCTTCCCATACCATGCCACAGTGCCAAGATAAGGTACAATTTCTGGATAAGATTTAGTGTGTATTGACTTATTAATGAACTGTTGTTACTGTAAATGGTTAGCTGACTGATATATCCTAGTTACCTAGCTAACCATTAGTAATCTTATTAAATGATGCTATACAGCAAAAACAACAGTATCTCAATTTGTATTTGTCACATGCGCCAAATACAACAGGGGCAATGCAAATCGTCTGGGTAGCTATTTGATTAGATGTTCAGGAGTCTTACGGCTTGGGGGTAGAAGCTGTTTAGAAGCTTCTTGGACCTAGACTTGGCACTCCGGTACCGCTTGCCGTGCGGTAGCAGAGAGAACAGTCTATGAATATGGTGGCTGGAGTCTTTGACAATTTTTAGGGCCTTCCTCTGACGCCGCCTGGTATAGAGGTCCTGGATGGCAGGAAGCTTGGCCCCAGTGATGTACTGGGCCGTACGCAGTACCCTCTGTAGTGCCTTGCGGTCGGAGGCCGAGCAGTTGCCATACCAGGCAGTGATGCAACCAGTCAGGATGCTCTCGATGGTGCAGCTGTAGAACCTTTTGAGGATCTGAGGAACCATGTAAAATCTTTTCAGTCTCCTGAGGGGGAATAGGTTTTGTCGTGCCCTCTTCACGACTGTCTTGTTGTGCTTGGACCATGTTAGTTTGTTGGTGATGTGGACACCAAGGAACTTGAAGCTCTCAACCTGCTCCACCACAGCCCAGTCCATGAGAATGGGGGCGTGCTCGGTCCTCTTCTTTTTCCTGTAGTCCACAATCATCTCCTTTGTCTTGATCACGTTGAGGGAGAGGTTGTTGTCCTGGCACCACACGGCCAGGTCTCTGACCTCCTCCCTTTAGGCTATCTTGTCGTTGTCGGTGATCATTCCTACCACTGTTGTGTCATCTGCAAACGTAATAATGGTGTTGGAGTCGTGCGTGGCCATGCAGTCATGAGTGAACAGGGAGTACAGGAGGGGACTGAGCATGCACCCCTGAGGGGCCCCCGTGTTGAGGATCATCGTGGAGGATGTGTTGTTACCTTCCCTTACCACCTGGGGGCAGCCCGTCAGGAAGTCCAGGATCCAGTTGAAGAGGGAGGTGTTTAGTCCCAGGGTCCTTAGCTTAGTGATGAGCTTTGAGGGCACTATGGTGTTGAACGCTGAGCTGTGGACAATGAATAGCATTCTCACATATTTGACGAGTACTGAGTATACGAAGAGGCAGGATGCAGATGCAGGAATTAACAAGGTCAAGGTTTACTTAACAATGACAAAGAGAAATAACAAAGATAGAGTACATGATACGAAGCTAAACAGTCACATACAACATAATACAGAGCAGTCCAGGGCTAAATAGGGGTGGTGATGAGATGATGAGGTGCAGGGGCGCTGGAGGTGATTAGGGTGCGCTGGGATTCCATTCCGATGTTGCCGAGGTGGTGTGCTCAGACCGGTGGCTCAGTAGACCCGCGAATAAGAGTGCCGGAGGGGAGCAACGGGAGGAGACGTGACAACATAGGTGTTCCTTTTGTCCAGGTGTGAAAGGATAGTGTGGAGCGCTTACTCATATCGGCTACGGAGAACATGATCACACAGTCGTCCGGAAACAGCTGATGCTCTTATGCATGTTTCAGTGTTACTTGCCTCGAAGCGAGCATATAAGTTATTTAGCTCATCTGGTAGGCTCGTGTCACTGGGAAGCTTGCGGCTGTGCTTCCCTTTGTAGTCTGTAATAGTTTGCAAGCCCTGCCACATCTGACGAGCGTCGGAGACGGTGTAGTACGATTCGATCTTAGTCCTGTATTGACAATTTGCCTGTTTGATGGTTCGTCGGAGAGCATAGCGGGATTTCTTACAAGCTTCCGGGTTAGAGTCCCGCTCCTTGAAAGCGGCATCTCTATCCTTTAGCTCAGTGCGGATGTTGCCTGTAATCCATGGCTTCTGGTTGGGGTATGTACGTTCGGTCACTGTGGGGACGATGTCATCGATGCACTTATTGATGAAGCCAGTGACTGATGTGGTGTACTCCTCAATGCTATCTGAAGAATCCCGAAACATATTCCAGTCTGTGCTAGCAAAACAGTCCCTGAGCTTAGCATCTGCTTCTTCTGACCACTTTTTTTTATTCACAGAGTCACTGGTGCCTCCTGCTTTAGTTTTTGCTTGTAAGCATGAATCAGGAGGATATAATTATGGTCAGATTTGCCAAATGGAGGGTGAGGGAGAGCTTTGTACACGTCTCTGTGTGTGGAGTAAAGGTAGTCTATAGTTTTATTTCCCCTCTGGTTGCACATTTAACATGCTGGTAGAAATGAGGTAAAACGGATGTAAGTTTCCCTGCATTAAAGTCCCCGGCCACTAGGAGTGCCGCCTCTGGATGAGCGTTTTCCTGTTTGCTTATGGCTGTATACAGCTTATTGAGTGTGGTCTTAGTGCCAGCATCGGTTTGTGGTGGTAAATAGACAGCTACGAAGAATATACATGAAAACTCTCTTGGTAGATAGTGTGATCTACAGCTTCTCATGAGATACTCTCCCTCAGACAAGCAAAACCTAGAGACTTCCTTAGATATCGTGCACCAGCTGTTGTTTAAAAATACACATAGACCGCCACCCTTTGTCTTACCAGAGGCTGCTGTTCTATCCTGCCGATACAGTGTATAAGCCGACCGCTGTGTGTTATTCATGTCGTCGTTCAGCCACGACTCAGTGAAACATAAGATATTACAGTTTTTAATGTCCCGTTCGTAGGATATATATGTGCTTGTAGTTCATCCACTTTATTTTCCAGCGATTGTACGTTGGCCAATAGTACTGATGGCAAAGGCAGATAAGCCACTCGTCGCCCTCTCCTTACCAGGCATCCCGATCGCCTTCCGTGCCAGCATCGGTTTGTGGTGGTAAATAGACAGCTACGAAAAATATAGATGAAAACTCTCTTGGTAAATAGTGTGGTCTACAGCTTATCATGAGATACTCCTGTAGCTCAGTTGGTAGAGCATGGCGCTTGCAACGCAAGGGTTGTGGGTTCGTTTCCCACAGGGGGCCAGTATGATTGTAAGTCGCTCTGGATAAGAGCGTCTGCTAAATGACTAAAATGTAAAAAAAATACTCTACCTCAGTACGAGGTGAATAATCGCTGTCCTGATATCCAGAAGCTCTTCTTGGTCATAAGAGACGGTGGCAGAAACATTATGTACAAAATAAGTTACAAATAACACGAAAAAACACACACAATAGCACAATTGGTTAGGAGCCCATAAAACGGCAGCCATCTCCTCCGGCGCCATTCTATTGCTAGACTAGATACATGCCCTAGCTATAGTTAGTCAGTGGTTGCACATCTAACTAGCTGGAATGAAGCAAGGGTGTGTAAATACAGTAAACATGTAAATATGTCATTTCACTCCAACTACCCAGACCTGTCTGATCAGCCTGTTAGGGTGCCGTGGTTTGTCCAGTTTACACCTGTGCAAATCTGTGTGTGTATAGCAATGGAATTAAACATCCAACTAATGCCTCAAGTGTGGTGCTGGGTTGAGGGGTCCTGTCCAAAACAACCCCTAGCCCCTACCCCTAGACTATAGAGAGAATTGGACAGGTGTAAGTAATACCGCCAAAACTCCACCAAGCCTATCAGAGGCTAAGGTGGAGCTCTCACCATGTCACCACCCATCAATCCCTCTCAGATCTCCACAAGTGTCTAGACTCTGGGCAGTAGGGGCTAGGGGTTGTTTCTGGACAGGCCATAGGTATTATGGCAGCTCAGTCAGTCAGTCTGGCACTGTCAAAATGTTTTAATAGCTGTCAAATATTTGCTTCCTCTGTCCTTCTGAGAATCTCAATTGCATTTCTGTCACGGATTCTGCCGAGGCTGCTCCTCCTCCTTGCTCGGGCAGGCTTCGGCGTTCGTCGTCCCCGGAGTACTAGCTACTGCCGATCGATGTTTCGTTGTTTGTCTTGTTTTGTCTTGAGTAGTTACACCTGTTGTCTATTATGTTTGATTGTATAGCCTATAATTACCCTTGTCTCACGTTTGGTATTTGTGTGTTATTGTTTTGTGTCTAGTCGGTATTCGGCATTGCTGTATTTTCCATATTACGTGTATGGTGTTTTTCCCTCCAGGTTCGGAGGTTTTGTTTTGTGCTTTACATTGAGTAAAGTAAGTCTGCTAGTATCTCTGTGTCCTGCGCTTGTCTTCACTCTCCGCATACACTTCGCACCTTGACAATTTCCTTGATTCTTTACATCCTCACTCCTCGTCTCCTTCCCAAAACCCATTGGATGAGAAGATCAGAGGTCCCTCCCCTCTCACCTTCTTATTCAATGGGTTTTGAGAAGGAGGCGAAGAGAGAGGATGTGGAGAATGAAGGAAATGCAATTGAGATTCTCCCCTTGTGTCCTCCCTTCCACACCTTCCTCTCAAAGCACATTGGGGGAAGAGAGGGAAGGTTCCTCCCCTCGGGCTCCAATGCACTTTCAAGGAGAGTCAAGGAGTGGAGGACAGAGGAAGCAAGAATGTGATGTCTAGTTTACACACACGCACACACTGCTTGAAGAGTTGTATTGATTATAATTATTG
The DNA here is from genome assembly GCF_020615455.1 of Coregonus clupeaformis. Lineage (NCBI taxonomy): Eukaryota > Metazoa > Chordata > Actinopteri > Salmoniformes > Salmonidae > Coregonus > Coregonus clupeaformis. Next base: position 36,370,240 of record NC_059193.1, read on the forward strand.
GTTATTATTATTGCCAATGATTCTGTTGACAGAACCCATTGTATTATATTATTGTATTACATTATTATATCAACTCTTAAAAATATATAGAAATGCTGTTCTTCTGGAAGGTTTAGTATGGCTATAAATTATAGAGCAGACTAAATCAGAAACAGACCTGGCTACTAGGCATGTGACATTTTGAATGACATGTAGATGTTTTGTTGTTGCTACGAGTTATGGTCTCATTATGCCTATCTAGACTATTATTCCTGTAACTACACATGTGCAATTGCATCGCCCGCAATCACAAGGCTCTCCAGAGGGTGGTGCGGTCTGCCCAACACATTACCAGGGGCAAACTACCCGCCCTCCAGGAAACCTACAGCACCCGATGTCACAGGAAGGCCAAAAAGATGATCAAGGACATCAACAACCCGAGACACTGCCTGTTCACCCCGCTATGATCCAGAAAGCGAGGTAAATACAGGTGCATCAAAGCTGGGACGAGAGACGGAATAACAGCTTCTATCTCAAGGCCATCAGACTGTTAAACATCCATCACTAGCACATTAGAGGATGCTGCCTGTAGACATAGACTAGAAATCACTGGCCACTTTAAGAAATGGAACACGAGCCACTTCAATAATGTTGACATATCTTGCATTACTCATCTCATATGTATATACTGTATTCTATACTATTCTACTGTATCTTAGTCCATGCCGCTCTGACATCGCTCATCCATACAGTGAGGGAAAAAAGTATTTGATCCCCTGCTGATTGTGTATGTTTGCCCACTGACAATGACATGATCAGTCTATAATTTTAATGGTAGGTTTGTTTGAACAGGAGCGACAGAATAACAACAAAAAAATCCAGAAAAACGCATGTCAAAAATGTTATAAATTGATTTGCATTTTAATGAGGGAAATAAGTATTTGACCCCTCTGCAAAACATGACTTAGTACTTGGTGGCAAAACCCTTGTTGGCAATCACAGAGGTCAGACGTTTCTTGCAGTTGGCCACCAGGTTTGCACACATCTCAGGAGGGATTTTGTCCCACTCCTCTTTGCAGATCTTCTCCAAGTCATTAAGGTTTCGAGGCTGACGTATGGCAACTCGAACCTTCAGCTCCCTCCACAGATTTTCTATGGGATTAAGGTCTGGAGACTGGCTAGGCCACTCCAGGACCTTAATGTCCTTCTTCTTGAGGCACTCCTTTGTTGCCTTGGCCGTTTGTTTTGGGTCATTGCCATGCGGGAATACCCATCCACGACCCATTTTCAATGCCCTGGCTGAGGGAAGGAGGTTCTCACCCACGATTTGACGATACATGGCCCCGTCCATCGTCCCTTTGATGCGGTGAAGTTGTCATGTCCCCTTAGCAGAAAAACACCCCCAAAGCATAATGTTTCCACCTTCATGTTTGACAGTGGGGATGGTGTCTTGGGGTCATAGGCAGCATTCCTCCTCCTCCAAACACGGCGAGTTGAGTTGATGCCAAAGAGCTCAATTTTGGTCTCAACTGACCAAAACACTTTCACCCAGTTCTCCTCTGAATCATTTATATGTTCATTGGCAAACTTTAGACGGGCCTGTATATGTGCTTTCTTGAGCAGGGGAACCTTGCGGGCACTGCAGGATTTCAGTCCTTCACGGCGTAGTGTGTTACCAATTGTTTTCTTGGTGACTATGGTCTCAGCTGCCTTGAGATCATTGACAAGATCCTCCCGTGTAGTTCTGGGCTGATTCCTCACTGTTCTCATGACCATTGCAACTCCACGAGGTGAGATTTTGCATGGAGCCCCAGGCCGAGGGAGATTGACAGTTCTTTTGTGTTTCTTCCATTTGCGAATAATCGCACCAACTGTTGTCACCTTCTCACCAAGCTGCTTGGCGATGATCTTGTAGCCCATTCCAGCCTTGTGTAGGTCTACAATCTTGTCCCTGACATCCTTGGAGAGCTCTTTGGTCTTAGCCATGGTGGAGATTTTGTAATCTGATTGATTGATTGCTTCTGTGGACAGGTGTCTTTTATACAGGTAACAAGCTGAGATTAAGGGCAATCCCTTTAGGAATGTGCTCCTAATCTCAGCTCTTTACCTGTATAAAAGACACCTGGGAGTCAGAAATCTTTCTGATTGAGAGGGGGTGAAATACTTATTTCCCTCATTAAAATGCAAATCAATTGATAACATTTTTGACGTGTTTTTCTGGATTTTGTTGTTGTTATTCTGTCTCTCACTGTTCAAATAAACATACCATTAAAATTATAGACTGATCATTTCTTTGTCAGTGGGCAAACGTACAAAATCAGCAGGGGATCAAATACTTTTTTCCCTCACTGTATGTATATATTCTTAATTCATTCCTTACTTAGATTTGTGTGTATTGGGTATATGTTGTAAAATTGTTAGATATTACTTGTTAGATATTACTGCACTGTCGGAGCTAGAAGCACAAGCATTTCACTACACCCGCAATAACATCTGTTAAACACGTGTATGTGACCAATACAATTTGATTCAATTTGATTTGAAGCTGCAAGAACATTTTAAAAATGTGTCCTGATGTCACACATTGGCCCCTTTATTTATAGAAAGACCCACGTAATAAATCAAACTGTAGACTATTGACCTATAGCTAACCTATAGGTAACTAACACCATTCAATTTTAGTGTTGATTCATTCACCCATCTGTCCATCATGAAAGCCAGTGAGAACCTCACAGTCAAGAGACCACTCAACTCAGCTTGTTTGACTGATGTGAAAATATATCTGGACTCTTCAAGTGTGCCTGACTTCTCCAAAGCGATCCCAGCTCAATGGAAGACTCTTATTTGAACCATTCAGATTAAGAGAAGTGTTTAATGAGGACTTTGATGCTGCTCTCCACATTAAAGCTTCTCTGATCAGAGCAGCATGGGGTTCTACACATGCACGCAAGCACACACCACACAGCACCAAGGGGTTGAATTAATCCCAACAATAATAACATCTGCTATCAGCTCATTGATATGATCATCCAATACTGATATTCCTAAACCCCTGTGTAATAACATCTTATAGCCCACTGAGGAGCCTGCTCAGAAAACAAACACACACTGATAAACAATGGAGGAGTGATCTTCTCCTCTATAGTTATGTTAATATAACATTATAGTAATGTTGTAGTAATGTTAGATGAACATACCAACTAGCAAGGCCTCTCTCTCAGAGTGAACAAGACTGGGGGGAATCTTCTCTGGGGGCAGACTCTCCATTTCCTGACTGCATGACACCAGTGCTAATGCTGTCGCCTCCTACAGGACAAGTAGAGAAAACCCTGTTAGGCTGGTAGGTGATATATACATATAGATATATATATATAAAAAGTATTTAGTCAGCCACCAATTGTGCAAGTTCTCCCACTTAAAAAGATGAGAGAGGCCTGTCATTTTCATCATAGGTACACGTCAACTATGACAGACAAATTGAGATTTTCTTTCTCCAGAAAATCACATTGTAGGATTTTTTATGAATTTATTTGCAAATTATGGTGGAAAATATGTATTTGATCACCTACAAACAAGCAAGATTTCTGGCTCTCACAGACCTGTAACTTCTTCTTTAAGAGGCTCCTCTGTCCTCCACTCGTTACCTGTATTAATGGCACCTGTTTGAACTTGTTATCAGTATAAAAGACACCTGTCCACAACCTCAAACAGTCACACTCCAAACTCCACTATGGCCAAGACCAAAGAGCTGTCAAAGGACACCAGAAACAAAATTGTAGACCTGCACCAGGCTGGGAAGACTGAATCTGCAATAATTAAGCAGCTTAGTTTGAAGAAATCAACTGTGGGAGCAATTATTAGGAAATGGAAGACATACAAGAACACTGATAATCTCCCTCGATCTGGGGCTCCACGCAAGATCTCACCCCGTGGGGTCAAAATGATCACAAGAACGGTGAGCAAAAATCCCAGAACCACACGGGGGGACCTAGTGAATGACCTGCAGAGAGCTGGGACCAAAGTAACAAAGCCTACCATCAGTAACACACTACGCCGCCAGGGACTCAAATCCTGCAGTGCCAGACGTGTCCCCCTGCTTAAGCCAGTACATGTCCAGGCCCGTCTGAAGTTTGCTAGAGTGCATTTGGATGATCCAGAAGAGGATTGGGAGAATGTCATATGGTCAGATGAAACCAAAATATAACTTTTTGGTAAAAACTAAACTCGTCATGTTTGGAGGACAAAGAATGCTGAGTTGCATCCAAAGAACACCATACCTACTGTGAAGCATGGGGGTGGAAACATCATGCTTTGGGGCTGTTTTTCTGCAAAGGGACCAGGACGACTGATCCGTGTAAAGGAATGAATGAATGGGGCCATGTATCGTGAGATTTTGAGTGAAAACCTCCTTCCATCAGCAAGGGCATTGAAGATGAAACGTGGCTGGGTCTTTCAGCATGACAATGATCCCAAACACATCGCCCGGGCAACGAAGGAGTAAGAAGCATTTCAAGGTCCTGGAGTGGCCTAGCCAGTCTCCAGATCTCAACCCCATAGAAAATCTTTGGAGGGAGTTGAAAGTCCGTGTTGCCCAGCGACAGCCCCAAAACATCACTGCTCTAGAGGACATCTGCATGGAGGAATGGCCGAAAATGTTTGACCTGTGTCATTGCCAACAAAGGGTATATAACAAAGTATTGAGAATCTTTTGTTATTGACCAAATACTTATTTTCCACCATAATTTGCAAATAAATTCATTAAAAATCCTACAATGTGATTTTCTGGATTTTTTTTCTCTCATTTTGTCTGACATAGTTGACGTGTACCTATGATGAAAATTACAGGCCTCGCTCATCTTTTTAAGTGGGAGAACTTGCACAATTGGTGGCTGACTAAATACTTTTCCCCCCACTGTATACACACACAGCCCTAGAAACATCAGACAGAGGCAGTGGGAGGAGAGAGAAAGAGAGAGAGAGAGAGAGATCTACTGGGTGAAAAACCACAGTGTGCCATCACAGCTGCAAGATTTGTGACCTGTTGCCACAAGAAAAGGGCAACCAGTGAAGAACAAACACCATTGTAAATACAACCCATATTTATGTTTATTTATTTTCCCATTTGTACTTTAACTATTTGCACATTGTTACAACACTGTATATATACATAATATGACATTTGAAATGTCTTTATTCTTTTGAAACTTCTGAGTGTAATGTTTACTGTTAATATTTATTGTTTATTTCACTTTTGTTTACTATCTACTTCACTTGCTTTGGCAATGTTAACACACGTTTCCCATGCCAATAAAGCCCTTAAATTGAAATTGAAATTGAATTGAGAGACTAATGATCAAGTTGTTTACAGTGGGCTTCTGACAGGCTGGCAAAAGGAGGGTTGGGTAAGTGTGTTTATCTGTGTCTGACTGATGTGTGTGTGGGCGCTGCCCTGCCTGACCCAGGCACGGTGACATCTCTTACAGGGCTTCCCCAAAGGCAATGTTCATTACCATGTGTGTATAATAGGACAAGTCCTTGATTTCCTAACCCAGTTGAGTCGGGTTGATTTATCCTGCGACAAATAAAGTCCTCCTGCACTGGATTGGCCTGTAATGATCTGTCATGTCACTGGAAAAGGAGAGAGGCGAGAGCGACGGGAGCAGAGAAGGAGAGAGCAAGAGAGAGATGTAGAGAAAAAATAGAAAAATATATAGAAGAGAAGGCGAGAGAGAGGGGTGGAGAGGGTCACAGCCACTTACATTGACTTGATTAGGACTCTCCTCGCTCCTGCTGTCATCTCGCGTTGATGTCTCCAGCTAGAGTCAATTATAAAAATGAGAAAAGACGTCACTGACTAACGTCACAAACTCATGCAAACAGACACGCGCACACACGCTTGATCTGTCATGTCACTGGAAAAGAAGAGAGGAGAGGAGAGAGAGAGGGGAGTAGAGAAAGAGAGAGCGGAGAGAGTGACAGAGAGAGGAACAGAGAAAGAGAAAGTGAGTGAGAGGGAGCCAGAGATGTAGAGAGAAAATAGAAAAATAGAGAGATATAAATTATATATTTTTTTAAAGAAATAGAAGAGAAGGCGAGAGAGAGATGGAAAGGGTCACAGCCACTTACATTGACTTGATTAGCACTCTCCTCGCTCCCACTGTCATCTCGCGGTGATGTCTGCAGCTAGAGTCAATTACACAAATTAGAAATGCCGTCACTGACTAACATGTCACACACTCATGCACACAAACACACATTTTATCCTCAGGCAAGACCACTATAGAATACTGAGGGAGAGGTGAACCACATATACTAGCCCTGAATTAGTTTGAGGGCAGAGGCGTCATGCCCATACGGGGCACAAGGGCACATGCCCCCTCAGAATTGTCCTGTTTTTGTATTTTTCAGATGTTACATAAATTACTAAACTTAACTTTTAAGCCCACATTTTATTATAACGATATATAAAAACATCTGTCCGCTCTGTTTTTCAGAGGGAGCACACTGACTGGACCAGGCAAAGAGTACCTGCTTGTCTGCTGGCAAGGTTGCTAGACTTTAGAAAATACTAAAATTAATTGAATTATTGGGTTATGATACTATATACTAGTGTGGCAGTTGTACTAATCTCCTAAGGCATAACAATTATTCAAGAATAAATGTGCATCATTAATTACAATTAGAATTGAACAGGTATTGATTTGAATTTATTTGGGTAACAGACATATACAACAAAATGTACATTGCACATCATACATTTTAGTCATTCCAGAGCGACTTACAGTTAGTGAGTGCATACATATTTTATTTTTTTATTTTTCATACTGGCCCCCCGTGGGAATCTAACCCACAACCCTGGCGTTGCAAACGCCATGCTCTACCAACTGAGCTACATCTCTGCCGGCCATTCCCCTACCCTGGACGACGCTGGTCCAATTGTGCGCCGCCCCATGGGTCTCCCAGTCGCGGCCGGCTACGACAGAGCCTGGATTCGAACCAGGATCTCTAGTGGTACAGCTAGCACTGCGATGCAGTGCCTTAGACCACTGCGCCACTCGGGAGATACCTATCATACCTATCATTCAAATAAATACATGACCAGCAGTAGGGGGCACAAGGGGCAGTGGAGTGGTTTATCTTAGTTAGGCAACCTTGTCCAAATGAGAGCCTTTGCCTGCTTTTTAAAGCTTCTACTTTTTCTTTGATCTCCAAAGGGAGGCTATTCCACAGACAAATCGTGGCTATTCCACAGACAAATCGTGGTCCTCTGTAGCTCAGCTGGTAGAGCATGGCGCTTGTAACGCCAAGGTAGTGGGTTCGATCCCCGGGACCACCCATACACAAAAAAATAAAATAATGTATGCACGCATGAATGTAAGTCGCTTTGGATAAAAGCGTCTGCTAAATGGCATATTATTATTATTATTATTATAAATGCCTGTATAGAAATATATGCTCCTCGCAGTACTGTTTACTCTTGGGATTTTACAAGACATAAAACTAGCTCTGGTATTGTAACTATGCTGGTTATAGACTATAGATGTATTATCATTTAAGATGTCAAACATATGATTGAGTTTAAGTTGGTCCACTCTGGACTCCAAAGGCAACAAGCCTTCAGACCACTTGACCTTTTCAAAATTTTGTTACGTTACAGCCTTATTCTAAAATGGATTAAATTGTTTTTGTCCACTCATCAATCTACACACAATACCCATAATGACAAAGCAAAAACATGTTTTTATACATTTTTGCCCATGTATAAAAAAACAAAAAAACTGAAATATCACATTTACATAAGTATTCAGACCATTTACTCAGTACTTTGTGGAAGCACCTTTGGCAGCAATTACAGCCTCAAGTCTTCTTGGGTATGACGCTACAAGCTTGGGACACCTGTATTTGGGTAGTTTCTCCCATTCTTCTCTGCAGATCCTCTCATGCTCTGTCAGGTTGGACGGGGAGCGTCGCTGCACAGCTATTTTCAGGTCTCTCCAAAGATGTTCGATCGGGTTCAAGTCCGGGCTCTGGCTGGGCCACTCAAGGACATTCAGAGACTTGTCCCGAAGCCACTCCTGCGTTGTCTTGGCTGTATGCTTAGGGTCGTTGTCCTGTTGGAAAGTGAATCTTCGCCCCAGTCTGAGGTCCTGAGCGCTCTGGAGTAGGTTTTCATTAAGGATCTCTCTGTACTTTGCTCCGTTCATCTTTCTCTTGATCCTGACTAGTCTCCCAGTCCCTGCCGCTGAACAACATCCCCACAGCATGATGCTGCCACCACCATGCTTCACCGTAGGGATGGTGCCAGGTTTCCTCCAGATGTGACGCTTGGTATTCTGGCCAAATAGTTCAATATTTTTTCATCAGACCAGAGAATCTTGTTTCTCATGGTCTGAGAGTCCTTTAGCTGCCTTTTGGCAAACTCCAAGTGGGCTTTCATGTGCCTTTTACTGAGGAGTGGCTTCCGTCTGGCCACTCTACCATAAAGGCCTGATTGGTGGAGTGCTGCAGAGATGGTTGTCCATCTGGAAGGTTCTCCCATCTCCACAGAGGAACTCTGGAGCTCTGTCAGAGTGTCCACCGGGTTCTTGGTCACCTCCCTGACCAAGGCCCTTCTCCCCCGATTGCTCAGTTTGGCCGGGTGGCCAGCTCTGGGAAGAGTCTTGGTGATTCCAAACTTGTTCCATTTAAGAATGATGGAAGACACTGTGTTCTTGGGGACCTTCAATGCTGCAGAAATGTTTTGGTACCCTTTCCCAGATCTGTGCCTCAACACAATCCTGTCTCAGAGCTCTACCGACAATTCCTTTGACCTCATGGCTTGGTTTTTGCTCTGACATGCACTGTCAACTGTGGGACCTTATATAGAAAGGTGTGTGACTTTCCAAATCATGTCCAATCAATTGAATTTACCAAAGGTGGACTCTAATCAAGTTGTAGAAACATCTCAAGGATGATCAATGGAAACAGAATGCACCTGAGCTCAATTTCGAGTCACATAGCAAAGGGTCTGAATACTTATGTAGATAAGGTATTTCTGTATTGTGTGTAGATTGATGAGGTTTTTGTATTTATTATTTTTTAAATTTTATTTCACCATTTGCCATTTCACACTGGTTACACATAGAAGGTAGGGGCTAGAAGTTGTTTTTCGATGCAGCCAATTTGACACAACCATAGGATAACTTTTTACTCCCTGGCCATGGACTATGGATATTTATTTGTATTTATTTATTTCACCTTTATTTAACCAGGTAAGCCAGTTGAGAACAAGTTCTCATTTACAACTGCGACCTGGCCAAGATAAAGCAAAGCAGTGCGATAAACACAACAACACAGAGTTACATATGGGGTAAAAAAACAAAGTAAAAAAATACAACAGAAAATATATATACAGTGTGTGCAAATGTAGCAAGTTATGGAGGTAAGGCAATAAATAGGCTATAGTGCAAAATAATTACAATTAGTATTAACACTGGAATGCTAGATGTGCAAGAGATTATGTGCAAATAGAGATACTGGGGTGCAGAAGAGCAAAATAAATAACAATATAGGGATGAGGTAGTTGGGTGGGCTAATTTCAGATGGGCTGTGTACAGGTGCAGTGATCGGTAAGGTGCTCTGACAACTGATGCTTAAAGTTAGTGAGGGAGATAAGAGTCTCCAGCTTCAGAGATGTTTGCAATTCGTTCCAGTCATTGGCAGCAGAGAACTGGAAGGAATGGCGGCCAAAGGAGGTGTTGGCTTTGGGGATGACCAGTGAGATATACCTGCTGGAGCGCAGACTACGGCTGGGTGCTGCTATGGTGACCAATGAGCTAAGATAAGGCGGGGATTTGCCTAGCAGTGATTTATAGATGGCCTGGAGCCAGTGGGTTTGACAACAAACATGTAGTGAGGACCAGCCAACAAGAGCGTACAGGTCACAGTGGTGGGTAGTGTATGGGGCTTTGGAGACAAAACGGATGGCACTGTGATAGACTACATCCAATTTGCTGAGTAGAGTGTTGGAGGCTATTCGCCAAAGTCAAGGATCGGTAGGATAGTCAGTTTTACGAGGGCATGTTTGGCAGCATGAGTGAAGGAGGCATTGTTGCGAAATAGGAAGCCGATTCTAGATTTAACTTTGGATTGGAGATTCTTAATGTGAGTCTGGAAGGATAGTTTACAGTCTAACCAGACACCTAGGTATTTGTAGTTGTCCACATACTCTAGGTCAGACCCGTCGAGAGTAGTGATTCTAGTCGGGTGGGCGGGAGCCAGCAGCGTTCGATTGAAGAGCATGCATTTAATTTTACTAGTGTTTAAGAGCAGTTGGAGGCTACTGAAGGAGTGTTGTATGGGATTGAAGCTCGTTTGGAAGTTTGTTAACAGTGTCCAATGAAGGGCCAGATGTATACAAAATGGTGTCGTCTGCGTAGTGGTGGATCTGAGAGTCACCAGCAGCAAGAGCGACATCATTGATATACACGGAGAAAAGAGTCGGCCCAAGAATTGAACCCTGTGGCACCCCCATAGAGACTGCCAGAGGTCCAGACAACAGGCCCTCCGATTTGACACATTGAACTCTATCTGAGAAGTAGTTGGTGAACCAGGCGAGGCAGTCATTTGAGAAACCAAGGCAATTTAGTCTGCCAATAAGAATGCGGTGGTTGACAGAGTCGAAAGCTTTGGCCAGGTCGATGAAGACGGCTGCACAGTATTGTCTATTATCGATCACAGTTATAATATCGTTTAGGACCTTGAGCGTGGCTGAAGTGCACCCATGACCAGCTCGGAAACCGGATTGCATAGCGGAGAAGGTACGGTGGGATTCGAAATGGTCGGTGATCTGTTTGTTAACTTGGCTTTCAAATACTTTCGAAAAGGCAGGGCAGGATGGATATACAGTGAGGGGAAAAAAGTATTTGATCCCCTGCTGATTTTGTGCGTTTGCCCACTGACAAAGAAATTATCAGTCTATAATATTAATGGTAGGTTTATTTGAACAGTGAGAGACAGAATAACAACAAAAAAATCCAGAAAAACGCATGTCAAAAATGTTATAAATTTATTTGCATTTTAATGAGGGAAATAAGTATTTGACACCCTCTCAATCAGAAAGATTTCTGGCTCCCAGGTGTCTTTTATAAAGGTAACGAAATGAGATTAGGAGCACACTGTTAAAGTGAGTGCTCCTAATCTCAGTTTGTTACCTGTATAAAAGACACCTGTCCACAGAAGCAATCAATCAATCAATCAGATTCCAAACTCTCCACCACGGCCAAGACCAAAGAGCTCTCCAAGGATGTCAGGGACAAGATTGTAGACCTACACAAGGCTGGAATGGGCTACAAGACCACCGCCAAGCAGCTTGGTGAGAAGGTAACAACAGTTGGTGCGATTATTCGCAAATGGAAGAAACACAAAAGAACTGTCAATCTCCCTCGGCCTGGTGCTCCATGCAAGATCTCACCTCGTGGAGTTGCAATGATCATGAGAACGGTGAGTAATCAGCCCAGAACTACACGGGAGGATCTTGTCAATGATCTCAAGGCAGCTGGGACCATAGTCACCAAGAAAACAATTGGTAACACACTACGCCGTGAAGGACTGAAATCCTGCAGCGCCCGCAAGGTCCCCCTGCTCAAGAAAGCACATATACATACCCGTCTGAAGTTTGCCAATGAACATCTGAATGATTCAGAGGAGAACTGGGTGAAAGTGTTGTGGTCAGATGAGACCAAAATCGAGCTCTTTGGCATCAACTCAACTCGCCGTGTTTGGAGGAGGAGGAATGCTGCCTATGACCCCAAGAACACCATCCCCACCGTCAAACATGGAGGTGGAAACATTATGCTTTGGGGGTGTTTTCTGCTAAGGGGCCATGACAACTTCACCGCTTCAAAAGGACGATGGATAGGGCCATGTACCATCAAATCTTGGGTGAGAACCTCCTTCCCTCAGCCAGGGCATTGAAAATGGGTCGTGGATGGGTATTCCAGCATGACAATGACCCAAAACACACGGACAAGGCAACAAAGGAGTGGCTCAAGAAGAAGCACATTAAGGTCCTGGAGTGGCCTAGCCATTCTCCAGACCTTAATCCCATAGAAAAAAAAAAGTTGCAGCTGGGGGTGCAGAGTTGGTGGTCGGGGTAGTGGTAGCCAAGTGGAAAGCATGGCCAGCCGTAGCAAAATGCTTGTTGAAATTCTCGATTATTGTAGATTTATCGGTGGTGATAGTGTTTCCTAGCCTCAGTGCAGTGGGCAGCTGGGAGGAAGTGCTCTTATTCTCTATGGACTTTACAGTGTCCCAAAACTTTTTGGAGTTAGTGCTAGAGGAATCAAATTTCTGTTTGAAAAAGTTAGCCTTTGCTTTCCTGACTGCTTGTGTATATTGGTTCCTAACTTCCCTGAAAAGTTGCATATTGCGGGGGCTATTTGATGCTAATGCAGTACGCCACAGGATGTTTTTGTGCTGGTCAAGGGCAGTCAAGTCTGAGGAGAACCAGGGGCTATATCTGTTCTTAGTTCTGTATTTTTTGAATGGGGCATGTTTATTTAAGATTGAGAGGAAATTACTTTTAAACAACAACCAGGCATCTTCTACTGACGGAATGTCACGATCGTCTATGTCGTCCAAGTATGACCAAGGCGCAGCGTGTCCAAGAAACATGACTTTATTCAAATAAACGTAACTATATTATACAAAACAAAAGACGACTCAATGAAGTCCACGGTACACTCACCGAAACGGAACAAAAACCCACAAAACCAGGTGAAAACACACAGTTTAAATATGGCTCCCAATCAGAGATAACGAGCCGACAGCTGACACTCGTTACCTCCGATTGGGAGTCACATGACTAATAAACCAGAAAGACAACCCCCTAGACACCCCAACCAAACAGCACACAACAAAACGAACACACCCATACCCAACCTAACCCACACAACACCCAACAATACAAACACACCCTGGTTCAAAAACAACGTCCCGGAACCAGAGCGTGACAGTACCCCCCCCTAAAGGTGCGAACCCCGGGCGCACCAACAAAAGACTAGGGGAGGGTCTGGGTGGGCGTCTGTCCACGGTGGCGGCTCTGGCCCCGGTCGTGATCCCCACCCTACCATAGTCACAACCTGCTTACGTAACCTCCTCCACATGACCACCCCCAACTAAACCCCACAGGATTAAGGGGCAGCACCGGACTAAGAGGCAGCACCGGACTCAGGGGCAGCACCGGACTCAGGGGCAGCACCGGGCTAAGGGGCAGCACCGGACTAAGGGGCAGCACCGGGCTAAGGGGCAGCACCGGACTAAGGGGCAGCACCGGGCTAAGGGGCAGCACCGGACTAAGGGGCAGCTCCGGACTGAATGGCGGATCCTGGCTGGCTGGCTCTGGCGGATCCTGGCTGGCTGGCGGATCCTGGCTGGGCGGCTCTGGCGGATCCTGGCTGGACGGCTCTGGCGGATCCTGGCTGGACGGCTCTGGCGGATCCTGGCTGGACGGCTCTGGCGGATCCTGGCTGGACGGCTCTGGCGGATCCTGGCTGGACGGCTCTGGCGGATCCTGGCTGGACGGCTCATGGCTGGCTGACGGATCTGGCTGCTCATGGCTGGCTGACGGATCTGGCTGCTCATGGCTGGCTGACGGATCTGGCTGCTCATGGCTGGCTGACGGATCTGGCTGCTCATGGCTGGCTGAAGGATCTGGCTGCTCATGGCTGGCTGACGGATCTGGCTGCTCATGGCTGGCTGACGGATCTGGCTGCTCATGGCTGGCTGACGGATCTGGCTGCTCATGGCTGGCTGACGGATCTGGCTGCTCATGGCTGGCTGACGGATCTGGCTGCTCATGGCTGGCTGACGGATCTGGCTGCTCATGGCTGGCGGAAGGCTCTGGCTGATCCTGTCTGGCGGACGGCTCTGGCTGATCCTGTCTGGCGGAAGGTTCTGACTGATCCTGTCTGGCGGAAGGCTCTGGCTGATCCTGTCTGGCGGAAGGCTCTGGCTGATCCTGTCTGGCGGAAGGCTCTGGCTGATCCTGTCTGGCGGAAGGCTCTGGCTGATCCTGTCTGGCGGAAGGCTCTAGCGGCTCCGGTCTGGCGGACGGCTCTGAAGGCTCATGGCAGACGGGCGGCTTTGCAGGCTCAGTACAGACGGGCGGCTTATGCAACGCTTGGCAGACGGGCAGTTCAGGCGCCATAGGGCAGACGGGCAGTTCAAGCGCCGTTGGGCAGACGGGCAGTTCAAGCGCCGTTGGGCAGACGGGCAGTTCAGGCGCCGTTGGGCAGACGGGCAGTTCAGGCGCCGTAGGGCAGACGGCAGACTCTGGCCGGCTGAGACGCACTGTAGGCCTGATGCGTGGTGCCGGAACTGGAGGTACCGGGCTGAGGACACGCATCTCAGGGCTAGTGCGGGAAGCAGGAACAGGGCATGCTTGGCCCTGGGGACGCACCGTAGGCCTGATGCGTGGTGCCGGAACTGGAGGTACCGGGCTGAGGACACGCATCTCAGGGCTAGTGCGGGGAGCAGGAACAGGGCATCCTGGACCCTGGGGACGCACCGTAGGCCTGATGCGTGGTGCCGGAACTGGAGGTACCGGGCTGAGGACACGCATCTCAGGGCTAGTGCGGGAAGCAGGAACAGGACGCACAGGACTCGGGAACACACAGGAGGCTTAGTGCGTGGTGTAGGCACTGGTGGTACTGGACTGGAGACAGGAGGTGGCGCCGGAAATACCGGACCGTGCAGGCGTACTGGCTCCCTTGAGCACCGAGCCTGACCAACCTTACCTGGTTGTATGCTCCCCGTCGCCTGACCAGTACAGGGAGGTGGAATAACCCGCACCGGGCTATGTAGGCGAACCGGGGACACCATGCGTAAGGCTGGTGCCATGTAAGCCGGCCCGAGGAGACGCACTGGTGACCGGATGCGTGGGGCCGGCTTCATGACATCCGGCTCAACGCTCAAACTAGCCCGGCCGATACGTGGAGCTGGAATGTACCGAACCGGGCTATGCACGCGTACAGGAGACACCATGCGCTCTACTGCGTAACACGGTGTCTGCCCGTACTCTCGCTCTCCACGGTAAGTACAGGGAGTAGGCGCAGGTCTCCTACCTGACTTCGCCACACTCCCTTCTAGCCCCCCCCCAATAAATTTTTGGGTAGTACTCTCGGGCTTCCAGCCTTGCCTCCGTGCTGCCTCCTCATATCGCCGCCTCTCGGCTTTAGCTGCCTCCAGCTCTTCACGAGGACGGCGATATTCTCCCGGTTGATCCCAAGGCCCCTCACCATCCAGAATCTCCTCCCATGTCCATGAATCCTTTATGGGAGTCCATAAATCCTGTGTAGGTAGGTCCTGTTGCCGCTTGACACGCTGCTTGGTCTTTTTGTGGTGGGTTTTTCTGTCACGATCGTCTATGTCTTCCAAGTATGACCAAGGCGCAGCGTGTCCAAGAAACATGACTTTATTCAAATAAACGTAACTATATTATACAAAACAAAAGACGACTCAATGAAGTCCACGGTACACTCACCGAAACGGAACAAAAACCCACAAAACCAGGTGAAAACACACAGTTTAAATATGGCTCCCAATCAGAGATAACGAGCCGACAGCTGACACTCGTTACCTCCGATTGGGAGTCACATGACTAATAAACCAGAAAGACAACCCCCTAGACACCCCAACCAAACAGCACACAACAAAACGAACACACCCATACCCAACCTAACCCACACAACACCCAACAATACAAACACACCCTGGTTCAAAAACAACGTCCCGGAACCAGAGCGTGACACGGAATGAGATCTATATCCATCCAGGATACCTGGGCCAGGTCAATTAGGAAGGCCTGCTCGCGAAAGTGTTTTAGGGAGCGTTTGACAGTGATGAGGGGTGGTCGTTTGACCACAGACCCGTTACGGACGCAGGCAATAAGGCAGTGATCACTGAGATCCTGGTTGAAGACAGCGGAGGTGTATTTAGAGGGTAAGTTAGTCAGGATGATATCTATGAGGGTACCCATGTTTACAGATGTAGGGTTGTACCTGGTAGGTTCGTTGATAATTTGTGTGAGATTGAGGGCATCTAGTTTGGATTGTAGGATGGCCGGGGTGTTAAGCATATCCCAATTTAGGTCACCAAGCAGTACGAACTCTGAGGATAAATGGGGGGCAATCAATTCACATATGTTGTCCAGGGCACAGCTGGTGGCTGAGGGGGGTCTGTAGCAAGCGGCAACAGTGAGAGACTTATTTCTGGAAAGGTGGATTTTTAGAAGTAGAAGCTCAAACTGTTTGGGCACAGACCTGGATAGTATGATAGAGCTCTGCAGGCTATCTCTACAGTAGATTGCAACTCCACCCCCTTTGGCAGTTCTATCTAGACGGAAAATGTTATAGTTGGGGATGGAAATTTCAGAATTTTTGGTGGCCTTCCTAAGCCAGGATTCAGACACTGCTAGAACATCAGGGTTAAATAACTCAAACTTAGGAAGTAGACTTCTGATATTAACATGCAAGAAACCAAGGCTTTTGCGATTACAGAAGTCAACAAATGATAGCGCCTGGGGAGTAGGAGTGATACTGAGGGCTGCAGAGCCTGGGTTAGCCTCTACATCACCAGAGGAACAGAGGAGGACTAGAATAAGGATACGGCTAAAGGCTTTAAGAACTGGTCTTCTAGTGCGTTGGGTACATAGAATAAAGGGGGCAGATTTCTGGGCGTTGTAGAAAATATTCAGGGCATTATGTACAGACAAGGATATGGAAGGATATGAGTAAAGTGGAGGTAAACCTAAGCGTTGGGTAACAATGAAAGAGATAGCATCACTGGAGGCACCAATTGAGTCGGTCTCCGCGTGTATGTGGGGTGGGACAAAGGAGCTATCTAAGGCAGGTTTAGCTGGGCTGGGGGATCTACAGTGAAATAGTACAATTAGAAATAACCGAAACAACAATAAGCTAACCATATTGACATGGGAGAGAGGCATAAAGCAATCACAGGTGTAATTTGAGAGAGCTAAAACAACAGCTGGTAATGACGACACAGTTTGGGCTGAGGCTAAACATAAACAGGATGCGGTACCGTAAAAAGGAACAGTCCAGCAGGCATCAGCTGTATAGCTGAGTTATCATAAGGTCCGGTGAAGAGCAATAGGATAGTTCGGAGGTAGTTTGGGGGCTGCTACAGCACTAGCGAGCAAGAGGCCATGGCTAGCGTGTGCTAGCGGGCCGGGGCTAGCAGATGGAATATTCGTGGTCGACGTCGTAACGGGAAGCCTGTTGTAACCACATCAGACGATTTCGTCGGCAGACCAGTCGTGTAGGATCGGCGGGGCTCCGTGTCAACACTAGGTGGTCCCGTCCGGTTGACAGAGAGGTAGATAGCCGGGAGATGGGCCTAGCTCAGGATGATTAGCCAAACCACAACGTCCATTTTGTTGCAGCTAGCTGGTAGCGATGAATCCGGAGTTAAAGGTCCAGTGATTCAGTGATTCCGGCAGAAAAACTGATATGTTCTGGGTCGATAACGCGCTGTGCAGACAGTGCAGACTGGCCGAATAATGGTGCAGG
Source organism: Coregonus clupeaformis (assembly GCF_020615455.1). Classification (NCBI taxonomy): domain Eukaryota; kingdom Metazoa; phylum Chordata; class Actinopteri; order Salmoniformes; family Salmonidae; genus Coregonus; species Coregonus clupeaformis. The sequence continues at coordinate 36,387,786 of NC_059193.1, forward strand.
CCACGGACAATGGTGAAAAACCGCTAGCGGTAGCTGATAGCAAGTAGCTAGTTAGCTGGCTACTCCCGTCCGGTAGACCGAGAGGTAGATAGCCGGGATATGGGCCTGGCTCTAGACTAGCTCGAGGCTAACTGGTGCTTGCATCAGGGGCAGTGGTGATTAGCCAAATAGCAACATCCATTCGGTTGCGGCTAGCTAGTTGCGATCCGGTGATTAATGTCCAGTGATTAAATTATTCAGACAGAAAAATCCAATGAAATACCGCTAACTGTGGCTAGTAGCAAGTAGCTAGTTAGCTGGCTAGCTAGTTTCCACTGGAGATTCTAGATAAAAGGTACGTCAATAATAGAATCCGTTCCACATTGAGTGAGGCGGGTTGCAGGAAAGTATATTTTGTAGAAGGGATGAAAAGTCTGATAGGGAAATATGTACGAAAAATACAAAAAAAACGGGGTATTTACAGGCTATTTACAGACACACGACAAAAACAGGACTGCACTACTACGCCATCTTATTTAATCCATTTTAGAGTAAGGCTGTAACGTAACAAAATGTGGAAAAAGTCAAGGGGTCTGAATGCTTTCCGAATGCACTGTACCTGATAACATTATTTTGCATGACCTGCATAATCTTTTTCAGCTTTTTTGATAGCCCACTATAACAAGCAGAGCAGCCATAATCAAAATGACATCAAGGTTGAGACAAGCAGTTTCTTAACTTTTGTTAAAATATCTATTGTCACAATATAAACATGTCAGTTTGTTCACCATTTTAGAAAGGATTTTAGTAGCAATCAGGTCTCCAGAAAGGGATTGATCTAGGGACACACCAAGATAAGTTATACTTGTCTTAGATTCAATATCCTTGACTGCACAGTTTACCTTTATCTTGGCTGCCTAAGCAAAGCAGTGCATCCGGAAAGTATTCAGACGCCTTGACCTTTTTCACATTTTGTTACGTTACAGCCTTTTTCTAAAATGAATTAAATAGTTTTTTTTCCCCCTCATCAATCTACACAATTCTACGGACAATTCCTTCGACCTCATGCCTTGGTTTTTGGTCTGACATGCACATGTCAATCAGTTGTGGAAAAAGTACCCAATTGTCATACTTGAGTAAAAGGAAAGATACCTTAATAGAAAATGACTCAAGTAAAAGTGAAAGTCACCCAGTAAAAGTATACTTGAGTTAAAGTCTAAAAGTATTTGGTGTTAAATATACTTAAGTATCGAAAGTAAATGTAATTGCTAAAATATACTTAAGTATCAAAAGTAAAAGTAAAAGTATAAATAATTTCAAATTCCTTATATGACGCAAACAAGACGACACCATTTATTTATTTTTATTTCTGGGGGGATAGCCAGGGGCACGCTCCAACACTCAGACATTTTTTACAAATGAAGCATGTGTTTAGTGAGTCCGCTAGATCAGACGCAGTAGGGATGACCAGGGATGTTCTCTTGATAAGTGTGTAAATTATACAATTTTCTGTCCTGCTAAGCATTCAAAATGTAACGAGTACTTTTGGGTGTCAGGAAAAATGTTTGGAGTAAAAAGTACATAGTTTTCTTTAGGAATGTAGTGAAGTATATACTTATATTATAAGTAAAAGTAGTCAAATTATAAATAGTAAAGTAAAGTACAGATACCCCAAAAAACTACTTAAGTAGTACTTTAAAGTATTTTTACTTAAGTACTTTACACAACTGTGGGACCTTACAGTCAGGTCCATAAGTATTTGGACAGTAACACAATTTGCATAATTTTGGCTCTTTTCGCCACCACAATGGATTTGAAAAGAAACAATCAAGATGTGCTTCAAGTGTACACTTTCATCTTTAATTTAAGGGTTTTGTCAAAATTATTGTATGAACTGTGTAGGATTTACAACTATTTTTATAAATAGCACCCCAATTTTAGGGGCTCAAAAGTAATTAGACAAACAAACATAATCATAAATTAAATTGTGAGATTTAATACTTGGTTGCAAATCCTTTGCAGTCAATGACTGCCTGAAGTCTGGAACCCATAGACATCACCAGATGCTGGGTTTCTTCCATGGTGATGCTCTGCCAGGCCTTTACTGCAGCTGTCTTCAGTTCCTGCTTGTTCTTGGGGCATTTTGCCTTCAGTTTTGCCTTCATCAAGTGAAATGCATTCTCAATTGGATTCAAGTCAGGTGATTGACTTGGCAATTGCAAACCATTCCACTTCTTTGCCTTAGAAAAGTATTGGGTTGCTTTCACAGTATGCTTCGGGTCATTGTCCATCTGCGCTGTGAAGCTTTTGGCTGAATCTGAGCAGATAATATAGCCCTGAACACTTCAGAATTCATCCTGCTGCTTTTGTCAGCAGTCACATCATCAATAAATACAAGGGAACCCGTTCCATTGGCAGCCATACATGCCCACGCCATAACACTACCTCCACCATGCTTCACAGATGATGTGGTATGCTTCGGATCGTGAGCAGTTCCTTCCCTTCTCCATACTCTTCTCTTCCCAACATTCTGGTACAAGTTGATCTTTGTCTCATCTGTCCATAGGATGTTGTTCCAGAACTATACAGGCTTTTATAGATGTTTTTTGGCAAACTCTAATCTGGTCTTCCTGTTTTTGAGGCTTACCAAGGGTTTACATCTTGTGGTAAATAAACCCTCTGTATTTACCCTGGTGAAGTCTTCTCTTGATTTTTGACTTTGACACAGATATGCCTACCTCCTGGAGGGTGTTCTTGATCTGGCCAACTCTTGTGAAGGGGTTTTTCTTCACCAGGGAAATAATTATTCTGTCATCCACCACAGTTGTTTTCCGTGGTCTTGTGGGCCTTTTTGTGTTCCTGAGCTCACCAGTGTGTTCTTTCTTTTTAAGAATGTACCAAATAGTTGATTTGGCCACACCTAATGTTTTTGCTATCTCTCTGATGGGTCTTTTGACTTCATATTGAGGGTTAACAGCAACAGATTCCAAAAGCAAATGCCACACTTCAAATAAACTCTAGACCTTTTATCTGCTTACTTGTAAATGAACTAATGAGGGAATAACACACAACTGGCCATGGAACAGCTGAGCAGCCAAGTGTCCAATTACTTTTGGTCACTTAAAAAGGGGGGGACCACATATAAAAAGTGATGTAAATCCTACACTGTTCACCCGATTTGGATGTAAATACCCTAAAATTATGCACTTTCAGCTCATATTCATTATTTAATTTCAACTCCAATATGCTGCAGTAGACAGCTAAAATAATAATAACTTGATCAATGTCCAAATATTTATGGACCTGACTGTATATAGACAGGTGTGTGCCTTCCGAAATCATGTCCAATCAATTTAATTTACCAAAGATAGGGCTGTGGCGGTCAAAGAATTTCGTCAGCCGGTGCTTGTCAAGCAAATAACTGCCGGTCTCAAGGTAATTGACCATTAATTAACATAAACACATTCAGCATCTCTCATTCCTTCCACACATAGCCTACAAGCCACTGATGCAGACCTTTAGAACATCTACATTTAAAAAAGTATAATAAATCCATGTAATATATAGCCTACGCCTTCACAATAATTAATTATTTATTTTAGACAGGTTTAAATAAACATGATATGAAGAAAGTGTAGTCTATTTCAGAAGAACAGAATCGCATACTCTGAGTTGTCCTTATGTTAGGTCCTGATCTGGCTATGCCATATGGCTGTGGGCTACACTAGTTCATTTAGCAGACAAGATTTGCTTAGAATTCCGTGGCATTATTTTATATTATTTTATAGTGTGAAGAATACAATTGAACAAAGCTGAATAAAATAGAAAGGATATTTTCTCTAAACGATTAGAGGGAGTGCGCATATGCTCCTTTTCTGTGTTGAGTGGTTAACAAATAAATAGGTACTCCTATATAATAATAATATGCCATTTAGCAGACGCTTTTATCCAAAGCGACTTACAATCATGCATACATTTTTTGTGTATGGGTGGTCCTGGGGATCGAACCCACTACCTTGGCGTAACAAGCGCCGTGCTCTACCAGCTGAGCTACAGAGGACCACCATGCTTAATTTAGAGTTATTCATGTAACTTTAGTTGTTCTACAAACGTTGGGCTATATGTTTTGATTTTTAATACATTGTAAGGTTGCATGATGCGACTAAAAAAGTTGCTTGAAAGGCATGAACTCTGCTTTGTTATTTTGTTGCGCAGGCTGTACACACTTCATCAGTCTCTCATTTACAATTTGACAAGCACTTGATAATGCCTCAAATTTCCCGGCGGCATCCCCTTTGTGTGGCTGTAATGCACCCTAAAGACATCCATGCCTTTTGTGTCCAGTGGCCGTTGTGCCCATGGGCTAAATATAATAATTATAATTCCCTTCTCCCTGAATGCCTCGTGCTCCTAAGCACCTCTCACTCACATGGCTCTACATCACTTGATCAGGTTTTTCTCACAGGCTAAAACCGAAGACAGACACATCGGGGACACAACTGCGTGTGTCCTTGTCCAATTCCTAGGTGCATATTGAAGATATTGGAAGAACTGTCCACATTTACTTTTCGTCAGCCAACAAGATCAGTAGGCCTAACGAACAGCAAAAGCACTAGCCTATGTCAATATACTATCTCCCATAGTACAAAAGTTGACCTGTTCTGTGCGAGAAATAAATATTCCAAACATAGTCTGGAACAGTTGTGGGATGCGGTAGATCCCAAATGAATACAACCACTAGCATCAAAAAACATTTTTTACCCAATGAGGCTGACGCAACAGATCAGAACGTTTATCTTAAAATGTTGATAAACTATTCGGCTATTTCTTCACATTATAAGCGCAGCAATGCACACACGGCAGTAGGCTATAAGCGCAAATGTTCCATTAGCGGGAAAACACCATTATCAAAAGTTACCGCAAATGCGATTAAGCATGTAATGTTTTTATTATAAAGGTGCATTTTTGTGGTGAAAATGATCTTCCCCAAACTTGAAACTTACACGCTGCGTATGTACAGTGGGGAAAAAAAGTATTTAGTCAGCCACCAATTGTGCAAGTTCTCCCACTTAAAAAGATGAGAGAGGCCTGTAATTTTCATCATAGGTACACGTCAACTATGACAGACAAAATGAGGAAAAAATATCCAGAAAATCACATTGTAGGATTATTAATGAATTTATTTGCAAATTATGGTGGAAAATAAGTATTTGGTCAATAACAAAAGTTTCTAAATACTTTGTTATATACCCTTTGTTGGCAATGACACAGGTCAAACGTTTTCTGTAAGTCTTCACAAGGTTTTCACACACTGTTGCTGGTATTTTGGCCCATTCCTCCATGCAGATCTCCTCTACAGCAGTGATGTTTTGGGGCTGTCGCTGGGCAACACGGACTTTCAACTCCCTCCAAAGATTTTCTATGGGGTTGAGATCTGGAGACTGGCTAGGCCACTCCAGGACCTTGAAATTTTTCTTACGAAGCCACTCCTTCGTTGCCCGGGCGGTGTGTTTGGGATCATTGTCATGCTGAAAGACCCAGCCACGTTTCATCTTCAATGCCCTTGCTGATGGAAGGAGGTTTTCACTCAAAATCTCACGATACATGGCCCCATTCATTCTTTCCTTTACACGGATCAGTCGTCCTGGTCCCTTTGCAGAAAAACAGCCCCAAAGCATGATGTTTCCACCCCCCATGCTTCACAGTAGGTATGGTGTTCTTTGGATGCAACTCAGCACTCTTTGTCCTCCAAACACGACGAGTTGAGTTTTTACTAAAAAGTTCTATTTTGGTTTCATCTGACCATATGACATTCTCCCAATCCTCTTCTGGATCATCCAAATGCACTCTAGCAAACTTCAGACGGGCCTGGACATGTACTGGCTTAAGCAAGGGGACACGTCTGGCACTGCAGGATTTGAGTCCCTGGCGGCGTAGTGTGTTACTGATGGTAGGCTTTGTTACTTTGGTCCCAGCTCTCTGCAGGTCATTCACTAGGTCCCCCCGTGTGGTTCTGGGATTTTTGCTCACCTTTCTTGTGATCATTTTGACCCCACGGGGTGAGATCTTGCGTGGAGCCCCAGATCGAAGGAGATTATCAGTGGTCTTGTATGTCTTTTATTTCCTAATAATTGCTCCCACAGTTGATTTCTTCAAACCAAGCTGCTTACCTATTGCAGATTCAGTCTTCCCAGCCTGGTGCAGGTCTACAATTTTGTTTCTGGTGTCCTTTGACAGCTCTTTGGTCTTGGCCATAGTGGAGTTTGGAGTGTGACTGTTTGAGGTTGTGGACAGGTGTCTTTTATACTGATAACAAGTTCAAACAGGTGCCATTAATACAGGTAACGAGTGGAGGACAGAGGAGCCTCTTAAAGAAGAAGTTACAGGTCTGTGAGAGCCAGAAATCTTGCTTGTTTGTAGGTGACCAAATGCTTATTTTCCACCATAATTTGCAAATAAATTTCTGGAGAAAAAAATTCTCAATTTGTCTGTCATAGTTGACGTGTACCTATGATGAAAATTACAGGCCTCTCTCATCTTTTTAAGTGGGAGAACTTGCACAATTGGTGGCTGACTAAATACTTTTTTCCCCCACTGTATAACAGTTAGGCTCTACACCCCTTGTAAAGCGGATTAATGTGCTTAATTTTAAGAAGTTATATGGCCACTTTAGTTGCGATACAAACCTTATCAAAACATATAGGCCTATTTGAAAAAATTGCAAAAAAATGGCATTGTTTCTTGCCTTATGCTGGGTGATGAAATATAATTCTTAAGTAATAGGCTAATATTGTCAACCATCAGACTATTATTGATTTAATCTTGTCTTTACATATGTGACCGACCGGCTCGATTCGGTCTTATGTAGCAAAATTTGAAATTGTGTTTATTACATTGGATAAAAGTAGAGACTCAGCGCTAGAAAATTGTATATAATACACTACAGTTGAGGAACAATGGTTAAGTAATTCTGCTTTGAAAGTTAATACACTTGTAACCTCACTTATTACTACACAGATCATACACGTAACGTTAGCTAGCAAGCCAGCAGGCTAACGTTAGCTAGCTAGCTAACAGTACACCTGATATGAAAATGACTTTGACAAAATTAGAAACGTGTAATATCAGAAAATTTTGCTGGCTAGACTATCTTACCCATGTACATGGATGGACGCTTCTCCCTCTATCACAGATGCCATGGTTGCCCTTAGTTTGAAGATGTAATCCGGAGACAGGTGTTTTCTCCATCTCCTTAGCTATCATACTCTAATTTCACTGATTTGAAAACATGGTCCTCCAGAAAGTGGAGAGCAACACTATTGCAGTTTTACTACGTGATATCTTTTTTAAAAAAGCAGCGTTAGAAAGGATTACCTACTACACATACTGAACAGCTCAAATAGACAGAAGCGTGCTACATGGCAGACCAATCCGAACTCATTTCTCAGCGTGTCCAGCCCACACATTATCTCAGCCAATCATGGCTAGCGGGAAGGTTGCTGTCTTTTTCTGTGGCTAAACCAACTAGGCTCGTAATTTGTTTATTTTATTCGTATTTACAGATGACATACAAGTTTGTTATTAAGGCACATGAAAGTTCACATATTTCAGAAGGCATTTCTGCCCCCCAAATTTTTTTAAATAAAAAAATAAAGTTTACGTTCAAATGGCTCTCCTTTAAAGTAGTGACACGCAACATTCGCCTAGTTTCCTGAAACTAATTACATATACTAAATAATATATGTGTGAAATTTTCATGCATCTGTCTCGAAACAGGGGCATGGGAAAAAATACATAGCGAATGGAGGACACTTTTCCTGTGGTTCATTTTCATGCCAGCCAGGTAGGCTATACTCCTGGTGTAAAGAGAAGCAATGTACTTCATTTTAAGAAAGTTGAGAAATAAATATAGTAGGCCTAGCCTATAGAAAGCTGATGGGAACCTCATATTTTTAAGAGGCCATCACTCTGTTTTCTCATGCAATTGCATAGCCTATAGAAATGTTGCGCAACATGAGCTCATGGGCTCTCATGAAGTGTTTGATTAGATTTTTGATTACATTTGCATTGATGTCAGAGTGAGTAGAGGGACAATAGAGTGCTGAGTACCAGGCAGTTAGCACATTTGGTAGGCTACTAATGACCATCAGTCACCGCAACAGCCCTAACCACAGGTGGACACCAATCACGTAAAAACATCTAAATGATGATCAATTGAAACAGGATGCACCTGAGCTCAATTTCGAGTCTCATGGCAAAGGGTCTGAATACTTACGTAAATAAGGTATTTCTGTTTTCTTAAAACCTGTTTTTGCTTTGTCATTATGGGTATTGTGTGTAGATCAGGATTTCTATTTATTTGATCAAATTTAGAATAAGGCCGCAACGTAACAAAATGTGGAAAAAGTCAAGGGGTCTGTTTTTTTGCGTTATTTGTAATTTATTCTGTACATAATGTTTCTGTATAAAATAGCTTCTGGATATCAGGACAGAATTACTCACCTCGTATTGGATGAAGATTTTTTCTTCAACGAGTCGGACGAGAATGATATCCTACAGACACCCAACAAGGCCCAAATCCCCGTCATTAAAGTGACAGAGATATCATGGACGTAGGTCGGGGTGCCTTGTAAGGATCCGACGGCGAGCGAGTAAACTGCCTTTTCCATCAATCCTATTAGCCAATGTTCAATCATTTGAAAATAAATTAGACGACCTAAGATTACGGTTATCCTACCAGACATTAAAAACTGTAATATCTTATGTTACACCCAGTCTGGGCTGAACAACAACATGGATAACATACAACTGGCGGGATATACACTACATCGGCAGGATAGAACGGCTGACTCCAGTAAGACAAGAGGTGGTGATCTGTTTATATTTGTAAATAACAGCTGGTGCATGAAATCTAATAATAAAGAAGTTTCAAGGTTTTGCTCGCCTGAGGTAGAGTATCTCATGATAAGCTGTAGACCACACTATTTATCACCACAAACCGATGCAGGCACTAAGATTGCACTCAATGAGCTGTATGAGGCCATAAGTAAACAGGAAAACGCTCATCCAGAGGCAGCGCTCCAAGTGGCCGGGGACTTTAATGCAGGGAAACTTAAATCTGTTTTACCTACTACCAGCATGTTAAATGTGCAAACAGAGGGAAAAATATCTAGACCACCTTTACTCCACACACAGAGACGCGTACAAAGCTCATCCTCGCCCTCCATTTGGCAAATCTGACCATAACTCTATCCTCCTGATTCCTGCTTATAAGCAAAAACTAAAGCAGGAAGCACCAGTGACTCGGTTAATAAGGAAGTGGTCAGATGACAAAGATGCTAAGCTACAGGACTGTTTTGCTAAATAGCATTGAGGAGTACACCACATCAATCACTGGCTTCATCAATAAGTGCATCGATGATGTCGTCCCCAAAGTGACCGTACGTAAATACCCCAACCAGAAGCCATGGATTACAGGCAACATCCGCACTGAGCTAAAGGGTAGAGCTGCCTTTTTCAAGGAGTGGGACTCTAACCTGGACACTTATAAGAAATCCCTCTATGCCCTCCATCGAACCATCAAACAGGCATAGAGTCAATACAGGACTAAGACTGAATCATACTACACCAGCTCTGACGCTCGTCAGATGTCGCAGGGCTTGAAAACGATTAAAGACTACAAAAGGAAGCACAGCTGCGAGCTGCCCAGTGACACAAGCCTACCAGATGAGCTAAATCACTTTAATGCTCGCTTCAAGGCAAGCAACACTGAAGCATGCATGAGAGCATCAGCTGTTCCGGATGACTATGTGATCAAGCTCTCTGTAGCCGATGTGAGTATGACTTTTAAGCAGGTCAACATTCACAAGTCTGCAGGGCCAGACGGATTACCAGGACGTGTACTCCGAGCATGCGCTGACCAACCGGCAAGTGTCTTCACTGACATTTTCAACATTTCCCTGACTGAGTCTGTTATACCAACATGTTTCAAGCAGAGCACCATAGTCCCTGTGCCCAAGAACACTAACGTAACCTGCCTAAATGACTACCGACCTGTAGCACTCACGTCTGTAGCCATGAAGTGCTTTGAAAGGCTGGTCATGGCTCACATCAACACCATTATCCCAGAAACCCTAGACCCATTTCAATTTGCATACCGCCCCAACAGATCCACAGATGATGCAATCTCTATTGCACTCCACACTGCCCTTTCCCACCTGGACAAGAGGAACAACTACCTGAGAATGCTATTCATTGACTACAGCTCAGCGCTCAACACTACTGCCCTCAAAGCTCATCACTAAGCTAAGGATCCTGGGACTAAACACCTCCCTCTGCAACTGGATCCTGGACTTCCTGACGGGCCGCCCCCAGGTGGTAAGGATAGGTAACAACACATCTGCCACGCTGATCCTCAACACGGGGGCCCCTCAGGGGTGCGTGCTCAGTCCCCTCCTGTACTCCCTGTTCACCCATTTCTGCATGGCCAGGCACGACTCCAACACCATCATTAAGTTTGCCGAAGACACAACAGTAATAGGCCTGATCACGGACAATGATGACTCAGCCTATAGGGTGGAGAGAAGAGACCTGGCTGTGTGGTGCCAGGATAACAACCTCTCCCTCAACGTGATCAAGACAAAGGAGATTATTGTGGACTACAGGAAAAAAAAGAGGACTGAGCACGCCCCCATTCTCATCGACGGGGCTGTAGTGGAACACGTTGAGAGCTTCAAGTTCCTTGGTGTCCACATCACCAACAAACTATCATGGTCCAAACACACCAAGACAGTCGTGAAGATGGCACGACAAAGCCTATTCCCCCTCAGGAGACTGAATTTTTTTTGCATGGGTCCTCAGATCCTCAAAATGTTATACAGCTGCACCATCGAGAGCATCCTGACTGGTTGCATCACTGCCTGGTATGGCAACTGCTCGGCCTCCGACCGCAAGGCACTACAGAGGGTAGTGCGTACGGCCCAGTACCTCACTGGGGCCAAGCTTCCTGCCATCCAGGACCTCTATACCAGGCGGTGTCAGAGGAAGGCCCTAAAAATTATCAAAGACTCCAGCCACCCTAGTCATAGACTGTTCTCTCTGCTACTGCACGGCAAGCGGTACTGGAGCGCCAAGTCTAGGTCCAAAAGGCTTCTTAACAGCTTCTACCTCCAAGCCATAAGACTCCTGAACAGCTAATCATGGCTACCCGGAATATTTTCATTGGCCCCCCACCCCACCCCACCCCACCCCACACCACCCCACACCACACCACACCAACCTTTCACGCTGCTGCTATTCTGTTTATTATTCATGCATAGTCACTTTTACTCTACCCACATGTACATATTACCTCGACTAACCGGTGCCCCCTCACATTGACTCTGTACCGGTACCCACTTTATATAACCTCCTTACTGTTATTTTATTTTACTTTTCACTTTGTCTACACCTGTTGTATTCGGCACATGTGGCAAATAAAATGTATTTGATTTATATCAACTTGTTTGACTATGAAAATGTACAATCCAGGGCTACTCCAAGAAGTATAGTCAGGTCAACTAGCTCAATTTAGTTGAAGTTTAGGGTTTAGTGAATGATTTGTCTCAAATACAATGCTTTTAGTTTTGAAATGTTTAGAAATAACTTATTCCTTGCCACCGATTCTGAAACTAACTGCAGCTCTTTGTTAAGTGTTGAAGTGATTTAACTCACTGTAGTAGCTGACGTGTATAGTGTTGAGTCATCCACGTACATAGACACACTGACTTTACTCAAAGATTTTAGTACATCTTTTTTTAAATAAAGGGTCTAGACAACTGCCCTGGGGAATTCCTGATTCTACCTGGATTATGTTGGAGAGGCTTCCATTAAAGAACACCCTCTGTGTTCTGTTAAACAGGTAACTCTTTATCCACAATATAGCATGGGGTGTGAAGCCATAACACATTTTTCCAGCAGCAGACTATGATCGATAATGTCAAAAGCCGCACTGAAGTCTAACAAAACAGCTCTCACAATCTTTTTATCATCAATCATTTGCCTTTTGAGTAAGTGTCGTGCTTGTTGAATGTCCTTCCCCACAAGTGTGCTGAAAGTCTGTTGTCAATTTGTTTACAGTAAAATAGCATTGTATTTGGTCAAACTTTTTTTTTCTCCAAAGGTTTACTAAGGGTTGGTAACAGGCTGATTTGTTTGCTATTTGAGCCAGTAAAGGAGGCTTTACTATTCTTGGGTAGCGGAATTACTTTTGCTTCCCACCAGGCCTGAGGGCACACACTTTCTAATAGGCTTAGATGTAAGATATGGCAAATAGGAGTGGCAATATCGTCCGCTACTATCCTCAGTAATTTTCCATCCGTTGTCAGACCCAGGTGGCTTGTCATTGTTGATACACAACAATCCTTTTTTTCACCTCTTCCACACTCACTTTACGGAATTCTAAATTACAATGGTTGTCTATGATAATTTGATCAGTTATACTTGGATGTGTAGTGTCAGCGTTTGTTGCTGACATTTCATGCCTACGTTTGCTAATCTTACTATAAAAAATAATAAAGTAATTGGCAATATCAGTGGGTTTTGTGATGAATGAGCCGTCTGATTCAATGAATGCCCAAAATGTCAATTAATGTGCTTCAAAGCTTTTTACTATCATTCTTTATATAATTTATCTTTGTTTCATAGTATATATTCATCTTATTTTTATTCAGTTTAGTCACATTATTTCTCAATTAGCAGTACATTTTCCAATTGGTTGTGCAGCCAGACTTATTTGCCATTCCATTTGCCTCATCCATCTCAATCATAAACATTTTCAATTCCTCATCAATCCACGTGGATTTAACCGTTTTTACAGTCATTTTCTTAATCGGTGCATGCTTATAGTAACTGGAATTGTCATGATTCCACCTGTCACAAGAGGGCGAGAGAGACCGTCCTAGAGACTATTATGACACTCAGGTGTTTCCTCTTTTATAATTATGATTTCCACTTTAAGAGAGGTGTGTTTTCTGTTTGCCTTTGCAGTAGCTTAATTCATTTGTCATGTGTGTTTGCCTCCTGAGTAAGTTCTCTAGTCCTAGTGTTTGTTGTTTTCTCAGCATTACTGTAATCCTGCTGTTACCTAGTCTCAGTAAAGTATTTACGTTTACCTTTACCACTGATTCCAAATTTGGTCTATTCTCTGCTACTGGGTCCAACCTCATCATGTCACAGGACTAAGCAATTTCATAAATGTGTCAAGTGCAGCTTCTGTTTGCTCCTCATTACACACCACAGACCAAAACATATTGTTTACATCAACAACATAGCAATCGCATACATTTTTTGTATTACTTCTTATATTATGCCCAGCCTTTGGAACTCTGGTTTTCCTAGATATGACTACTATATTGTGATCACTACATCAGATGGATTTGGATACTGCTTTAAAGCACATTTCTGCAGCATTAGTAAACATGTGATCAATACATGTTGATGATTTAATTCCTGTGCTGCTTGTAACTACCTGGTCGGTTGACTGATAACCTGAACCATGTTGCAGGCACTGGTTACAGTTTGAAGCTTTTTGTTGAGTGGGCAGCTTGATGAAAGCCAGTCAATATTTAAATCACCCAGAAAATATACCTCTCTGTTGATGTCACATACATTATCAAGCATTTCACACACGTTATCCAGATACTGACTGTTAGCACTTGATGGTCTATAGCAGCTTCCCACAAGAATGGGCTTTAGGTGAGGCAGATGAACCTGTAGCCATATTACTTCAACAGTATTTAACATGAGATCCTCGTGAAGCTTTACAGGAATGTGGTTCTGAATATAAACAGCAACACCTCCACCCTTGGCATTTCTGTCTTGCTACCAAATGTATTATCTAAGTGAGTTTCAGAGATAGTCCGAATATGAATGTCATCTGTTACTAGCAAGCTATTGATTTCATGAACCTTGTTTCTTAAGCTGCATATGTTAATGTGGGCTATTTTGAGCTCTTTTCTGGGATGCTTGATTCTTTTCATTGTTTTACTGGGAAGATTAGCAGAAGTAGACATACTCATGTTATTTATGTTAGTGCAGGGTGAGCTGCATACAGTGGACTTCCTACTAGGGCACACCACCTGAGTGCTAACAGTATAAAAGCTGCAAGTGTCTTGAGGTATGTCTCTATAAGCTTAGCACATCTAGCCACTGGGATTTTTGCCCATTCTTCAAGGCAAAACTGCTCCAGCTACATCAAGTTGGATGGGTTCCGCTGGTGTAGAGAAATCTTTAAGTCATACCACAGATTCTCAATAGGATTGAGGTCTGGGCTTTGACCAGGCCATTCCAAGACATTTAAATGTTTCCCCTTAAACCACTCGAGTGTTGCTTTAGCAGTATGCTTTGGGTCATTGTCCTGCTGGAAGGTGAACCTCCGTCCCAGTCTCAAGTCTCTGGAAGACTGAAACAGGTTTCCCTCAAGACATACTAACCTAAATGTCAACAGGTGGCGATGGGGTGAGATTGTGTTTCTCTAAGCGGGAGGTAAGCTTGGCTTCTTCTTTATATGGTGTCGCGTAAAGCTTAAACCATGTATTTACAGTGAGGGAAAAAAGTATTTGATCCCCTGCTGATTTTGTACGTTTGCCCACTGACAAAGAAATGATCAGTCTATAATTTCAATGGTAGGTTTATTTTGAACAGTGAGAGACAGAATAACAACAACAAAATCCAGAAAAACGCATGTCAAAAATGTTATAAATTGATTTTCATTTTAATGAGGGAAATAAGTATTTGAACCCCTCTCATTCAGAAAGATTTCTGGCTCCCAAGTGTCTTTTATACAGGTAACGAGCTGAGATTAGGAGCGCACTCTTAAAGGGAGTGCTCCTAATCTCAGTTTGTTACCTGTATAAAAGACACCTGTCCACAGAAGCAATCAATCAATCAGATTCCAAAGAGCTCTCCAAGGATGTCAGGGACAAGATTGTAGACCTACTCAAGCCTTGAATTGGCTACAAGACCATTGCCAAGCAGCTTGGTGAGAAGGTGCCAACAGTTGGTGCTATTATTCGCAAATGGAAGAAACACAAAATAACTGTCAATCTCCCTCGGCCTGTGGCTCCATGCAAGATCTCACCTCTTGGAGTTGCAATGATCATCAGAATGGTGAGGAATCAGCCCAGAACTACACAGGAGGATCTTGTCAATGATCTCAAGGCAGCTGGGACCATAGTCACCAAGAAAACAATTGGTAACACACTACGCCGTGAAGGACTGAAATCCTGCAGCGCCCGCAAGATCCCCCTGCACAAGAAAGCACATATACAGGCCCGTCTGAAGTTTGCCAATGAACATCTGAATGATTCAGAGGAGAACTGGGTGAAAGTGTTGTGGCAACAAAGGAGTGGCTCAAGAAGAAGCACATTCAGGTCCTGGAGTGGCCTAGCCAGTCTCCAGACCTTAATCCCATAGACAATCTGTGGAGGGAGCTGAAGGTTCGAGTTGCCAAACGTCAGGCTCGAAACCTTAATGACTTGGAGAAGATCTGCAAAGAGGAGTGGAACAAAATCCCTCCTGAGATGTTTGCAAACCTGGTGGCCAACTACAAGAAACGTCTGACCTCTGTGATTGCCAACAAGGGTTTTGCCACCAAGTACTAAGTGATGTTTTGCAGAGGGGTCAGATACTTATTTCCCTCATTAAAATGCAAATCAATTTATAACATTTTTGACATGCGTTTTTCTGGATTTTGTTGTTGTTATTCTTTCTCTCACTGTTCAAATAAACCTACCATTAAAATGATAGACTGTTCATGGCTTTGTCAGTGGGCAAAGGTACAAAATCAGCAGGGGATCAAATATTTTTTTCCCTCACTGTACATTGTAGGTAGGTATTGTAGTTAGGTATTGTAGGTAAGTATTGTATTCGGCTGAGCCCGGTGAAGCACGAGGCTAGCTTACCCACTACCTGGACCAATAAAGCTAGCTAGCGGGTAGCTACTGTATTCAAAATATAGCTAGCTTGTTGCTACCTGGATATCTAACTAAACAATAGCTGGAAAGACCTAGCTGTAATGTTTTGAGACACTTTCTCTCCGTTGGGACAGACGCGAACTGGCTAAATCGATTCAGTAGCTAGCTTTACACTTAACTAGCTAACAGTAGCTACTAAGGGTAAGTTATAACCTACATTTATTTTTATTTTATTTTTACATACTGGTAACCAGAGTCGTTCAAAAGAAATTCAAGATATGGGAGACTAGTTAACGTTAGCTTGGCTCTCTCTGTGTGTTTCATACCGTGGGAGGAGGGGTTGGTTCGTTGACAGAGAGCAATTGCTAGCTAAAATGCTAACTATTCTAGCTAGCTAGCTAACTGGCTGAATAAGTTGACGACGTATTCACTCAAACTGTCAAAACTAACCGCAAAACTTTACACAACGTTAGACACGGACACAAATTATATGTTTAGCGTGTTAACACACTATTGGTAGCTTGTTGTAACCGAGTATTGGTGCTAAACCGTGTTATTAAAAGCTAGCATGCTAGTTAGCTATGGCGTCATAGGATACGGTGCCCTAACTAAGTTAGAATCTATTCCTAGAAAACATTCAACCGCTGTAGTTTATAACAATTATAATTTCTAAAGTGGAAGTTGGGAGATTTATATTTGAGTGTTTCAGTGAAATGTAAGTGAGGGAGGCCCCGCTCTCTCGCTTTCCCAGATGTTTAGTTAATTTCATTCCGATCTCCTTTGCATTATTGCAGCCTTTTCTGTAGCCTGTCAACTATCTGTCTGTCTATCCCTGTTCTCTCCTCTCTGCACAACCCATACAAATGCTTCACACCACGTGGCTGCTGCAACTCTAATGTGGTGGTCCCTGCACGCACGACCCACGTGGAGTTCCAGGTCTCCGGCAGCCTCTGGAACTGCCATTCTGCGGCCAACAAGGCAGAGTTCATCTCAGCCTATGCTACCCTCCAGTCCCTCGACTACTTGGCACTGTCGGAAACATGGATTACCACAGAAAACACTGCTACTCCTACTGCTCTTTCCTCGTCTGATCATGTGTTCTCGCATACCCCGAGAGCATCTGGTCAGCGCGGTGGTGGCACAGCAATCCTCATCTCCCCTAAGTGGACATTCTCTCTTTTCCCACTGACCCATCTGTCTATCTCCTCATTTGAATTCCATGCTGTCACAGTCACTAGCCCATTCAATCTTAACATCGCCCTCCAGGTTCCCTTGGAGAGTTCATCAATGAGCTTGACGCCTTGATAAGTTCATTTCCTGAGGATGGCTCACCCCTCACACTTCTGGGTGACTTTAACCTCCCTACGTCTGCTTTTGACTCATTTCTCTCTGCCTCCTTCTTTCCACTCCTTTCCTCTTTTGACCTCACCCTCTCACCATCCCCCCCTACTCACAAGGTAGGCAATACGCTTGACCTCATCTTTACTAGATGCTGTTTTTCTACCAATCTCACTGCAACTCCCCTCTAAGTCTCCGATCACTACTTTGTATCCTTTTCTCTCTCGCTCTCCAACACTACTCACTCTGCCCCTACTCAGATGGTAATGTGCCGTCGCAACCTTCACTCTCTCTCTCTCTCCCATCCTATCATCTCTTCCCTCTGCTAAATCCTTCTCCCTCCGATCTCCTGATTCTGCCTCCTCAACCCTCCTCTCCTCCCTTTCTGCATCTTTTGACTCTATGTCACCTATCCTCCCGCTCCGTGGCTTGACGACTCATTGTGAGCTCACAAAACAGGGCTCCGGGCAGCTGAGCGGAAATGGAGGAAAACTAGACTCTCTGCGGACCTGTCATCTTTTCACTCCCTCCTCTCTACATTCTCTTCCTCTGTTTCTGCTGCTAAAGCCACTTTCTACCACTCTAAATTTCAAGCCTCTGCCTCTAACCCTAGGAAGCTCTTTGCCACCTTCTCCTCCCTGCTGAATCCTCCTCCTCCCTCTCCCTCCTCCCTGTCTGTGGATGACTTCGTCAACCATTTTGAAAAGAAGGTTGACGACATCCGATCCTCATTTATTAAGTCAAATGACACCGCTGGTCCTGCTCACACTGCCTTACCCTATGCTTTGACTTCTTTCTCCCCTCTCTCTCCAGATGAAATCTTGCGACTTGTGATGGCCGGCCGCCCAACAACCTGCCCGCTTGACCCTATCCCCTCCTCTCTTCTCCAGACCATTTCCGGAGACGTTCTCCCTTACCTCACCTCGCTCATCAACTCATCCTTGACCGCTGGCCATGTCCCTTCCGTCTTCAAGAGAGCTAAAGTTGCACCCCTACTCAAAAAACCTACACTCGATCCCTCCGATGTCAACAACTACAGACCAGTATCCCTTCTTTCTTTTCTCTCCTAAACTCTTGAGCGTGCTGTCTTTAGCCAACTCTCCTGCTATCTCTCTCAGAATGACCTTCTTGATCCAAACCAGTCAGGTTTCAAGACTGGTCATTCAACTGAGACTACTCTTCTCTGTGTCACGGAGGCTCTCCGCACTGCTAAAGCTAACTCTCTCTCCTCTGCTCTTATCCTTCTAGACGTATCTGCTGCCTTTGATACTGTGAACCATCAGATCCTCCTCTCCACCCTCTCCGAGTTGGGCATCTCCGGCGCTGCTCACTCTTGGATTGCGTCCTACCTGACAGGTCGCTCCTACCAGGTGGCATGGCGATAATCTGTCTCCGCACCACGTGCTCTCACCACTGGTGTCCCCCAGGGCTCAGTTCTAGGCCCTCTCCTATTCTCTCTATACACCAAGTCACTTGGCTCTGTCATATCCTCACATGGTCTCTCCTATCATTGCTACGCAGACGACACACTATTAATTTTCTCCTTTCACCCTTCTGATAACCAGGTGGTGAATCGCATCTCTGCATGTCTGGCAGACATATCAGTGTGGATGTCGGATCACTACCTCAAGCTGAACCTCGGCAAAACGGAGCTGCTCTTCCTCCCGGGGAAGGACTGCCCGCTCCATGATCTCGCCATCACGGTTGACAACTCCATTGTGTCCTCCTCCCAGAGTGCAAAGAACCTTGGCGTGACCCTGGACAACACCCTGTCGTTCTCTGCTAACATCAAAGCGGTGACCCGATCATGCAGGTTCATACTCTACAACATTCGCAGAAAGCGGCACCTTACACAGAAAGCGGCATAGGTCCTAATCCGGGCACTTGTCATCTCCCGTCTGGATTACTGCAACTAGCTGTTGGCTGGGCTCCCTGCCTGTGCCATTAAACCCCTACAATTTATCCAGATCGCTACAGCCCGTCTGGTGTTCAACCTTCCCAAGTTCTCTCATGTCACCCCGCTCCTCCGCACACTCCACTGGCTTCCAGTTGAGGCTCGCATCTACTACAAGACCATGGTGCTTGCCTACAGAGCTGTGAGGGGAACGGCACCTCCTTACCTTCAGGCTCCGATCAGACCCTACACCCTAACGAGGGCACTACATTTATCCACCTCTGACCTGCTAGCCCCCCTACCTCTACGGAAGCACAGTTCTCACTCAGTCCAGTCAAAGCTATTCGCTGCTCTGGCACCCCAATGGTGGAACAAGCTCCCCCACAACGCCAGGATAAGGGAGTCACAGACCACCTTCCAGAGACACTTGAAACCCTACCTCTTTAAGGAATACTTAGAATAGTATAAAAGTAATCCTTCTACCCCCCCATAAAAAAAAAGAATAAAAAGAAAGTGGTTGTCCCACTGGCTATCATAATTGAATGCACTAATTTGTAAGTCGCTCTGGATAAGAGCGTCTGCTAAATTACGTAAATGTAAATGTAACAATTTCCCTGTATTTAGCGCCATCCATCATTCCTTCAATTCTGACCAGTTTCCCAGTCCCTGCCGATGAAAAACATCTCCACAGCATGATGCTGCCACCACCATGCTTCACTGTGGGGATGGTCTTCTCGGGGTGATGAGAGTTGTTGGGTTTGCGCCAGACATAGCATTTCCTTGATGGCCTTAAAAGCTCAATTTTAGTCTCATCTGACCAGAGTACCTTCTTCCATATGTTTGGGGAGTCTCCCACATGGCTTTTGGCGAACACCAAACGTGTTTGCTTATTTTTTTTCTTTAAGCAATGGCTTTTTTCTGGCCACTCTTCCGTAAATCCCAGCTCTGTGGACTTTACGGCTTAAAGTGGTCCTATGGACAGATACTCCAATCTCCACTGTGGAGCTTTGCAGCTCCTTCAGGGTTATTTTTGGTCTCTTTGTTGCCTCTCTGATTAATGCCCTCCTTGACTGGTCTGTGAGTTTTGTTGAGCATCCCTCTCTTGGCAGGTTTGTTGTGGTGCCATATTCTTTCCATTTTTTTATAATTTATTTAATGGTGCTCCATGGGATGTTCAAAGTTTCTGATATTTTTTTATAACCCAACCCTGATCTGTACTTCTCCACAACTTTGTCCCTGACCTGTTTGGAGAGCTCCTTGGTCTTCATGGTGCCGCTTGCTTGGTGGTGCCCCTTGCTTAGTGGTGTTGCAGACTCTGGGGCCTTTCAGAACAGGTGTATATATATACTGAGATCATGTGACAGATAATATGACACTTAGATTGCACACAGGTGGACTTTATTTAACTAATTATGTGACTTCTGAAGGTAATTGGTTGCACCAGATCATATTTAGGGGCTTCATAGCAAAGGGGGTGAATACATATGCACGCACCACTTTTCCGTTAATAATTTTGTATAATTTTTTGAAACAAGTTATTTTTTTCATTTCACTTAACCATTTTGGACTATTTTGTCTATGTCCATTATATGAAATCCAAATAAATTAAATTACAGGTTGTAATGCAACAAAATAGGAAAAACGCCAAGGAAGATGAATACTTTTGCAAGGCACTGTACCTGTATAGTTCCCCCTCACTTCCTGCTTGTTGCCAAAACGGTGGATAAGGCAAGTATCAGTGGAATGAGCTGTTCTAAAGCCAGATTTTGAGTTAATAAAACTCTAGAAGGTATCCCTCAAGTTGATTAAAATCTAATCTCTCAACAACTTTGGACAAGGTGCTGAGGATCGACACAGACCTGTAGTTTCGTACATCTTTTTTACTGCTTTTCTTGTGGAGCGGAACCACCGTGGCTGTTTTGAGATCATTGGGGAATTTACCACTACTAATAGAAAGGTTTACAATATGCGTTATCATTTTAGCAGTGACACAGGCACTATCCTTTATGAATCTTGCAGGAAGGTTATCCAACCCAGTTGCTTTGTTTGTGCTCATTAAGCATAGTAGATTGGAAACTTTGTCCTCTGTTACCATGCATAGCTTAAACAAGAAATTTGTGATACCTTTGCTATAGTTAAAGTAATTAATGAAAGACTGGCCATAGTGTCCAGAGCAGGTCGGTAACTTCATAACCAGAGATGAGGCTATAGTGGTAAAAAATGTGTTAAAGTAATTTGCAACCTTTTCCTGGCCATAGCATAAAACATCATCAATATCCAGGCCAATACTACAGGATTTTTACTTAATGGGCAGTTTTTGAGCCAACGTCCTTAAACAAATTCCACAGTTTGAGGCTGATGTAAGTTAACAGCATCTATGTAATGTTGGGGTTTAGCCTTATCGATTTTGTATCTTACCTGGTTTTTACAATTAATATAACCATCATAATTTTGTCGTAGATTTGTCCTTTTGAATTTTGCCAGGTAGCAATCCCTTTTCCTTATAAGTGATCCATTTCCTTGACAGCTGCTTGATTCAAATTTGTTTCATCGGAGCCAGAGAGTCGAGTGCAGACAGAGAACATCTCTTTGAAAAGATACCAAGATTGATCAACATCATCACAGTTTAGTACATTAAGACCAATCCAAATTTCCAATCCAAGTACTTCTACAAACGTCCCTTTGAGTATTGTTTCATAGACCGTACCTTCATGTAGTTATTACCTGGCTAAAGTAGCATTTTGGATTTCTTACGGGTACAGTAGGTTACCATATGATCACTAAAACCAATATTTAAGACACCTGACTGACAGACGTTCTCTTGGTCTGATACAATAATCCATTCCAAAGTTGATTTACTGTCAATACACACCCGGGTTGGCTCAACAATAATTTTTCAGTCCAAATAACTGATTAAAGTTATACAGGGCTTTACTAGTGTACCTGCACATTTGTATAAAAATCGGCAAGCAGACACATTCCCTGTCAGCAAATACATTGTGATCACAACAATTTGATTAAAGTAAATCACAGAAATCATTCTGCTTAGGAGGCCGATAGCACACACCAACAAGTATAGGACGACATTGAGGAAGGTGTATATCTACCCATGCAACCTCAAGTCCATCCGTTTTCAGATCTGAACGAGGGTTAAAATGCACATAATTCCTAGTAAAAACACACATCGCCGCCGTTTCGGTTAAGGTCAATTCTATGAACGCTATAACCCGGTAGCTCTACCTCATTGTCCTCAATTGACCCATCGAGCCATGTCTAATTCACAGCAACTACTGCAGCCCGGGTATTTGAAACGAGGAGTTTTAAGTACACTAATTTCGGCAGCAGGCTCTGTGCGTTCACATGGATAAAGTGAAGTCCTCTCTGATTGAATCAGTCAAACATGTTATTTTCCGTGCCCACTGCTGATACGTTGACTATCTCATCTAGATTGCATTCATCATCCCGGCTCGTGTCTGGCAGCCCAATGTTTGGCACTGCGTTTAAACAGCATACAATGCAGGGAAGCACAATGTTGCTTTGACTTTACAGCTTCATCATATGACAAGGGTTGGATATCTCCACACTTTACGTGAAGAAACAAATCACAGATGTCGCAAGCCACCTCTTTTGAATTCTTCCTTACAGTCTTACCACAGTTTGGGCATAGTTCTTTGGCTTGTTTTGTGGTGTTCGGGCCAGGACAGGGATGTTGATTGCCACAGAGTAGCAGACTGAAAGTAACAAGCAGCTTGTTGGGGTTGACGCCGGTCTCAGCTGCGCTGCAGTGTTTTCTGTGTACATTCCACGAGCCGCTCAGTTATTCCCAGAGGAAAGGTGATATCAGGTGCCGGTAATGTTGTTCATATGAAGTTCACGCTATAAAAGCGAAGACTTCCATCCCATGCACCAGGTAAAGAGGTATGCTTAGATGACCTATGCAGAAAAATATTTGTTATATATTTTTATTTTACATGGAATTAGGCATAATGATTATGGCTCTAGATTGCAGGAGAAAGCTGTTTCATAATTCTCTGACTTCAGCAGGGGGGACAGCACCCCTACGGACCACCCCCACCTCCATCATCACGAACTTCGTGCCCACTCGAAAATAATGGGTGCATGACGCCCCTGTTTGAGGCGGTATGTTTTGTAATGTGCAAACAGATATAGAAACAGATCAGATTAGATAGAGCAGAGGCATACATATGAATCTGTGCTCTATCCATGCATAATTGGAAGTCAAAATGTCCTCTGTTCACTGGTATTCACACAGTGAGTGGTGTGGATCTCAGTTTTCCATTAAAATGGTTGACAGCCTGATTCAGTGGTCCTTAATGAAGAGATACAGAGAATAGAGTGTGTTCTTCTGGTGATGAGATTGTCTGTTAATAGAATGACCTGCTCTAGAATACATAATGCTTGGTGACAGCTTGGACATTGAATGGGGCTTTGGGGTTAACTGATGATGGCATGCAGAAATCTACCGAACATGGCAAATTGGCAACACACACACACACTCTATCATTCCACAATGGCCACAAATCTAGAGAACAACGCCTTCCTCAAATTGATTTATCTTTCTTCCATTAATGAGATTGTCTACAACGATTCATCTCTGCATGTGTGTCTTTTTATAAGATAACGTACCAGTGAGTATTTCCTATGCTGGATTACCAGTGAGTATTTCCTATGCTGGATAACTGGTTACAGATGTTGATAAGTCATTGATAATAATCAGCACATTTTTTAATGTCATTACATTAAGATATAATGGGGGAACATAGCTATATTCAATACAATTCACGAGTTGATTTAAAAATGTTTAACCCTTTCTCATGGTTGGTGTCTTGACAGATTCATCCAAAATCGTGTGACATAAAACACAACTTTTCTGTCCTTGCAATTATGGCAGTGTAAGTTGTCGTTATATCATATATTAAGCATGAATCATTTAAATTAGACATTGAACTTGAACCCTGTAAGAATCCTGGATCTAGCTGTAAAACTGCTTTTTGTTTAGAGATCTCAGAAATGCAGTGTAACTGCGCAACATTTAGTGTCTCCTTATGTTATGGGATGAAAACTGTTTTCATGTTCACACAAATCCCCCAAAATTCTTACCGAAAGAGTAAACCTTGATACGTAAAACTTAAATTGATACTGTCATTAACGTGGTTCTTCAATAATTATGCATAATACTTGTTGGATGCGCATTTGGTGGTGTTGGTGTTCTACTAAGCTATATGGAATTTTTTGAAGAAGCTCATACCAAGGATCATTTAGCTATTTGATTTGGAATTTTAAGACCCCTTGAAAACATCAAAACAACAATTATTTGCTGGAAAATTATTTTTGGCCGTACTGCTATTAGCCCATACAAACACATTGAATAACAGATTCACTACATGGAACATCAAAAGGAAATTTGTTCTGAAGTGTCTGTCCTATATCTGAGAGATATAAGAAACAATTGTTATTTTTTTTGTACATGTACTTAACCCCTTATTTTCGGAACTAAACAGTCTCCATACATTAATCTTTTCAACTGGTACCTGGGGACCTTCAGATGAGTCTCATGGTCTGACAAACACCGCTCTAGCGCTGTCAACTTCACCGCAGATGCGGAAGTGCGACATCGGCGGATGAGGTGGATTGAGATGCATCCAATGCAAAAAGCAGATATCTCTAGCTAAAACAGATTTTTAGGGGATTATTTTATTATGCTAATTTCCATGGGGGCGCAGACATCAACTTTAGGGGGTTTCCCCCCTGAGGTTCATAAGGGGGAATAAAGTAGACATGCAAAACTATTGAAACTGAATAAACTCTAATTAAAGTCTACCATAGCCCGGGCTCTGGTAGCTAATTAATTATTTATGAAACATTTCTCACACATTGAAACTCATTTTGAAATAATTTAATTCTAATTACAGCACAAATCAGATATAGTAATTCCAATTCAAACCCTAGGAGTCTTTCCAGCCAGCCAAACTCATGAACCACACACAGTATTATCTCTAGACCAGGGGTAAATGAATGGTTAATAAACATCTCGAAGGGGGGCCTTATAAAATATGAGATTTTATTCTCAAATTATGTTTAATATTTTCCAAATTATGTTCTCAATTAAGTTTTTCATGGTTTAATTTAGTTTTTTCACTCTTAAAATTATAATTTATCATAGAGATACAACGAAGGTGGATGTTCTGAGCATGTCAATGCTTAAATCACATCAGAAGACAATTGATTTGGGTTCGCCAAAACTGAAAGAAACGCAACACTTTTATTTGTCAATCACTCATATTGATATCACGTTGAAATCAATAGAATGAGAGGGGGGAATCAGGTTACACGTCCTGTTCAAACTAACCTTACTAAAAAAAACACACGAAATCTGGGAATAATATGTAGAAAGTATTCACACCCCTTGAATTTTTCCACATTTGCGACTCATTTCAGGAAACTAGCCATATGTCGTGCGTCACTACTTCACAGGAGAGCCATTTGAACGTACATAAAAAAAATATCAAAATACGTTTTTGGGCAGAAATGGCTTCTGGAACATGTGAACTTTCATGTGACTTAATAACAAATGTGTATGCCATCTGTAAATACGAATACAATTGGTAAGTACAAGCCTAGTTGGTTTAGCTACATAAAAAGACAGAAACCGTCCCGCTAGCCATGATTGGCTGAGATAATGAGTGGGCTGGACATGCCGAGAGATGTGTTCGGATTGGTCTGCCATGTAGCGCGCTTCTGTCTATTTGAGCTAGTCAGTGTGTGTAGTAGGTCATCCTTTCTAACGCTGCTTTAAAAAAAAGATATCACAAAGTAAAACTGCATAAGTTTTGCTCTCCACTTTCTGGAGGACGGAGTTTTGAAATCAGTGGAATTAGAGTATGATGGCTAAGGAGATGGAGAAAACACCTGTCTCCGGATTACATCTTCAAACTAAGGGTAACCATGGCATACGTAACAGAGAGGGAGAAGCGTCCATCCATGTATACGTGTAAGAGAGTCTAGCTAGCTACATTTTCAGATATTACACGTTTCTAATTTTGTCAGAAAGTCGTTTTCATTTCACGTTAAAGTGTACTGTTAGCTAGCTAACGTTAGCTGGCTGGCTCGCTAGCTAACGTTAGGTGTATGATCTCTGTAGTAATATTATTCGTATCTCAGAGCCATTTGCTTTGCTAGTTATAGCCTAATGTTAATTTGCTTAAAAAGTCACATAATAAGTTGCATGGACTCACTCTGTGTGCAATAATAGTGTTTAACATGATTTTTGAATGACTACCTCATCTCTGTGAGGTAGATTGGGTGTACAGTGGGGAAAAAAAGTATTTAGTCAGCCACCAATTGTGCAACTTCTCCCACTTAAAAAGATGAGAGAGGCCTGTCATTTTCATCATAGGTACACGTCAACTATGACAGACAAATTGAGAAAAAAAAATCCAGAAAATCACATTGTAGGATTTTTAATGAATTTATTTGCAAATTATGGTGGAAAATAAGTATTTGGTCACCTACAAACAAGCAAGATTTCTGGCTCTCACAGACCTGTAACTTCTTCTTTAAGAGGCTCCTCTGTCCTCCACTCGTTACCTGTATTAATGGCACCTGTTTGAACTTGTTATCAGTATAAAGACACCTGTCCACAACCTCAAACAGTCACACTCCAAACTCCACTATGGTCAAGACCAAAAGAGCTGTCAAAGGACACCAGAAACAAAATTGTAGACCTGCACCAGGCTGGGAAGACTGAATCTGCAATAGGTAAGCAGCTTGGTTTGAAGAATTCAACTGTGGGAGCAATTATTAGGAAATGGAAGACATACAAGACCACTGATAATCTCCCTCGATCTGGGGCTCCACGCAAGATCTCACCCCGTGGGGTCAAAATGATCACAAGAACGGTGAGCAAAAATCCCAGAACCACACGGGGGGACCTAGTGAATGACCTGCAGAGAGCTGGGACCAAAGTAACAAAGCCTACCATCAGTAACACACTACTCCGCCAGGGACTCAAATCCTGCATTGCCAGACGTGTCCCCCTGCTTAAGCCAGTACATGTCCAGGCCCGTGTGAAGTTTGCTAGAGTGCATTTGGATGATCCAGAAGAGGATTGGGAGAATGTCATATGGTCAGATGAAATCAAAATAGAACTTTTTGGTAAAAACTCAACTCATCGTGTTTGGAGGACAAAGAATGCTGAGTTGCATCCAAAGAACACCATACCTACTGTGAAGCATGGGGGTGGAAACTTCATGCTTTGGGGCTGTTTTTCTGCAAAGGGACCAGGATGACTGATCCGTGTAAAGGAAAGAATGAATGGGGCCATGTATCGTGAGATTCTGAGTGAAAACCTCCTTCCATCAGCAAGGGCATTGAAGATGAAACGTGGCTGGGTCTTTTAGCATGACAATGATCCCAAACACACCTCCCGGGCAACGAAGGAGTGGCTTCGTAAGAAGCATTTCAAGGTCCTGGAGTGGCCTAGCCAGTCTCCAGATCTCAACCCCATAGAAAATCTTTGGAGGGAGTTGAAAGTCTGTGTTGCCCAGCGACAGCCCCAAAACATCACTGCTCTAGAGGAGATCTGCATGGAGGAATGGGCCAAAATACCAGCAACAGTGTGTGAAAACCTTGTGAAGACTTACAGAAAACGTTTGACCTGTGTCATTGCCAACAAGGGGTATATAACAAAGTATTGAGAAACTTTTGTTATTGACCAAATACTTATTTTCCACCATAATTTGCAAATAAATTCATAAAAAATCCTACAATGTGATTTTCTGGAATTTCTTTTCTCATTTTGTCTGTCATAGTTGACATGTACCTATGATGAAAATTACAGGCCTCTCTTATCTTTTTAAGTGGGAGAACTTGCACAATTGGTGGCTGACTAAATACTTTTTTTCCCCACTGTACACTTTGTATTCAGGAGAAAAAGATAATTGCTTTGCAACAGTTTTTGCAGTATTACTTTAGTGCCTTGTTGCAAACAGGATGCATGTTTTGGAATATTTGTATTCTGTACAGGCTTCCTTCTTTTCACTCTGTCAATTAGGTTAGTATTGTGGAGTAACTACAATTTTGTTGATCCATCCTCAGTTTTCTCCTATCACAGCCTTTTAACTCTGTAACTGTTTTAATGTCAGCGTTGGCCTCATGGTGAAATTCCTGAGCGGTTACTTTCCTCTCCGGCAACTGAGTTATGAAGGACGCCTGTATCTTTGTAGTGATTGGGTGTATTGATACACCGTCCAAAGTGGAATTAATAACTTCACCATGCTCAAAGGGATATTCAATGTCTGCTTTTTATCTACCAATAGGTGCCCTTCATTGTGAGGCATTGGAAATCGCCCCTGGTCTTTGTGGTTGAATCTGTGTTTGAAATGCAGATGTATTGGACAATCTCACAGCTAAATATGGCATAGAACCTGAACATTTATATTAAACTCCAATCAAGATTAAAGACCAATAAACTGAGGAACAGCCTCTCTCCTGTGTCTCTGAAGCACAATCTCCATATCTCCATATCTTTGACGATACACAACTAATCTTCTCCTTTCCCCCTTCTGATAACCAGGTGGCGAATCGCATCTCTGCATGTCTGGCAGACATATCAGTATGGATGACGGATCACCACCTCAAGCTGAACCCTGGCAAGACGGAGCTGCTCTTCCTCCCGGGGAAGGACTGCCCGTTCCATGATCTCGCCATCACGGTTGACAACTCCGCTGTGTCCTCCTCCCAGAGTGCGAAGAGCCTAGGCGTGACCCTGGACAACACCCTGTCGTTCTCCGCCAACATCAAGGCGGTGACCCGCTCCTGCAGGTTCATGCTCTACAACATCCGGAGAGTACGACCCTGCCTTACACAGGAAGCGGCACAGGTCCTAATCCAGGCACTTGTCATCTCCCGGCTGGACTACTGCAACTCGCTGTTGGCTGGCCTCCCTGCCTGTGCCATTAAACCCCTACAACTCATCCAGAATGCCGCAGCCCGTCTGGTGTTCAACCTTCCCAAGTTCTCTCACGTCACCCCCCCTCCTCCGCACACTCCACTGGCTTCCAGTTGAAGCTCGCATCCGCTACAAGACCATGGTGCTTGCCTATGGAGCAGTGAGGGAACGGCACCTCTGTACCTTCAGGCTCTGATCAGTCCCTACACCCAAACGAGGGCATTGCGTTCATCCACCTCTGGCCTGCTGGCTCCCCTTCCTCTGCGGAAGCATAGTTCCCGCTCAGCCCAGTCAAAACTGTTCGCTGCTCTGGCACCCCAATGGTGGAACAAGCTCCCTCACGACGCCAGGACAGCGGAGTCACTCACCACCTTCCGGAGACATTTGAAACCCCACCTCTTTAAGGAATACCTGGGATAGGATAAAGTAATCCTTCTATCCCCCCCAAATTGTAAAGTGGTTATCCCACTGGCTATAGGGTGAACGCACCAATTTGTGAGTCGCTCTGGCTAAGAGCGTCTGCTAAATGACGTTAATGTGCCCTTGAGCAAGGCACTTAACCCTAATTGCTCCTGTAAGTCGCTCTGGATAAGAGTGTCTGCTAAATGACTAAAATGTAAATGTAAATGTTTGCCTACTCACACGTGTGATAATTCCCTAAGGTTCTCATCCTCTTCAACACACCATCACAATATGGAGTGATTCAAAGCTGCAAGTTAATTTGCAGTATGACCAATAGAAAAATGCTATCAGATTTTGGAACCAGTCTTTTTGGACTCCTATGGGATTCTATCCAATAAGATTGAATCTTGTAAGATTCTATAGGCTTGAATCTTATAGGATCCTATAGGATTCCAATACAAGAATCAAATAGAAAACTCCTATCAGATTTTGGCACCAGTCCTATTGGACTGCTATGGGATTCTATCCTATTCATAGGTTGCACCTTCGTCACTCGGTCAGTTCATGCCTTTGTTGTGAACGTTCTCAATCCGCCCTCTACTAGGCGGCACAATAGTGGTGCCCTAAAGTTGTGATAAGCCCAGTCATTCTGGACAGAGGCTAACGACTGTTTAGTCTAAATTACACTATAGCGCCTGAAAATACGATGACATTGCTAAAGTAGTCAAATGTTTAGTAGGAAACAACTTTGCCAATATTATCATCTTGTCAAATTTACTTTAGACATATGACAATGTTGAAATCAGCTAGCAAAGTTAGTCAAAAATAGCTAGCAATGCTAACGTTAGCTAACTCAAATCCAGTGACCTTCCCTCAATCTTAGCTAACTAGCTAACGTTATACTGAAACTAAGGTCAGTCTGGTGACATCAAAATGATGACAAAAGGGTGGCGCAGTGGTCTAAGGCACTGTATCGCAGTGCTAGCTGTGCCACTAGAGATCCTGGTTCAAATCCAGGCTCTGTCGCAGCCGGCCGCGACCGGGAGACTCATGGGCGGCGCACAATTGGCCCAGCGTCGTCCAGGGTAGGGGAGGGAATGGCCGGCAGGGATGTAGCTCAGTTGATAGAGCATGGCGTTTGCAACGCCAGGGTTGTGGGTTCGATTCCCACGGGGGCCAGTGTAAAAAAATATATATATATGTATTCACTAACTGTAAGTCGCTCTGGATAAGAGCGTCTGCTAAATGACTAAAATGTAAAATGTAAAATGTAAATGGTTTTCCTACAAATTATTTGCCTCCTTTTGAATGGCATTGTATTTCCAAGCCACTGTAATGCACTTTTTTCTTTATTGGAATCCTATAGGATTTTTTTACTAGGGGTTGGAGACCCCTGTTCTAGACTGAGAGCCTTCATCCCCTCCCTCCTCTTTCTCAGACGGAAACATAGAAACTAGTTGATAAAGAGAACTGAAAACTTTTCATGTGAAGCTGTTGTCAAGATATCAGGTTTTTTCTTAGAAAAAAGGGTTCCAAAAGGGTTCTATGGCTGTCCCCATAAGATAACCCTTTTTGCTTCCAGGTAGAAGCCTTTTTGGTTCCAGGTAGAACTATTTTGGGTTCCATGTAGAACCCACAGAGGGTTCTACATGGAACCAAAAAGAGTTCTACCTGGAACCAAAATGAGTTCATCAGAGGGTTCTCCTATGGGGGCAGCTGAAGAACCATTTTTGGTTCTCGATAGCACCTTTTTTTCTAAGAGTGTAGGTTATGTCAATGAGGAGCAGCTTTGTACTGGGAATAAGATGATTGCAAGATGGCTGACTGGCACTGACTCACACAATGAAAGGCTGTGTGTGTGTTACTGACCTGTGGTGTGTGTGTTGTCAGTGTCTTCAGACTCTCCAGTCCTTCCTTGAGGCTCTGTACTTGGCTCTCCAGCTGCTGTTTGTCCTCCATACTCTTCTCCAACTCTGCCTCCCGCTGTTTCATTTCTTCACACATCTTAAGCAGTTGCTGCAAACACAGAGGAGATACAGTTAGCCACATGTGCTTATTAATATGCACATATGCCAACCTACCCTTAATTAAACGCCCACACCAGTAGAAAATAAATCCACTTTTTTGAGCTGAAAGACGATGGCCAGAGCTTACCTATGATGTTGCACAACGGTTTAAGTCAATTTAAGTCATCGTTTTAGTCAAAGTATGATATATTTGGGCTTGAAGTGACAGATCCGAACTGCCCACTTCATGCAAATCCATGTGAATATGATATGACATACAAATTATTTTCAGCCTTCGTTTCATTTCAGGGATGGGCTGTATTTTAATAGCCAAACCAAAGATGATGGATATACTGACAAGATACATGTCTCTCCGCCCTAACAATGGGAGTCGTTGACCACAAAGCGGCACGGCGGGCTGTCTTGCTCCCGCCTATCCTTTCTTTGAATTGGTGGATACATCTCATTATTGTAATCCTTTTTAAATATTCAATGAGTGTTGTTGACGTCAACTGCCTGTATTCAATGGAGAGAGAGGCTTTGCTACTAGCGTCATGCCATGAATATGCATAGCCATCTCGAGACAACTCAAATATAAAGTGTTTTTTCTCAAAGTTGCCAGGATGCCACGTGTCCTACTAATATCAGTACATTCGTAACTTAACCATTACAAAACGTATATTGAATCAAATAAACCTCACGTAGCAAATAAGCCATAATTTATTTGTTGACCAAATTCGACACTTTCTCATTGACGTCCATACAAAAACTCCTTGCTTGGTGGGCGAAACATCGAAACAATGCCACATGCTGGAGGAAGACAGATTTTCCTCTTCCTCTGGATTTCCTGATGGGCCGACCCCCAGGTGGTGAAGTTAGGCAACAACAAATAACCTCTCCCTCAACATCAACAAAACAAAGGAGCTGATCGTGGACTACAGGAGACAGAAGAGTGAGCACGCCCCCATCCTCCTCCGCAGTGGATAGAGTCAAAAGCACGTCACTGAGGACCTGAAATGGTCTCACACATGGACATCGTGGTGAAGAAGGCACAAGAGCGCTTCTACAACCTCAGGCGGCTGAAGAAATTTGGCATGGCCCCTAAGACCCTGACAAACTTCTACAGATGCACCACTGAGAGCATTCTGTCTCGCTGCATCACTTCCTGGTACGGCAACTGCACCACCCTCAACCGCATGGGTCTCCAGAGAGTGGTACGGTCAACCCAACGCATCATCGGGGGCATGCTGCCTGCCCTCCAGGACATTTACAGTACTCAGTTTCAAAGGAAGGCCAAGAAGATCATTAAGGACCTCAGTCACCCAATCCATGTACTGTTTAGTCGGCTACCGTCTGGCAGATGGAGTAGTACAGGTGCATCAGTGCCAAGACCGAGATACTAAAAACTGCTTCTATTACCAGGCCATCAGACTGTTGAACAGCCATCACTAGCCATCTACCAGGTGATGCACACTCACTCACACAAAATACACACAAGTTATCACACACACACACCTCATACTCACAACCACACACACATACACACACACACAGCAAACGCTGCTATCCCATATCATAGAGACATTGAACCACTGGGCACTTCCCATTTCACACTGAGTATTTAAATATTGTATTCCTGACATAGCTCATTCTAATATTTCTACTACTGTACTTTATATTTAGTTACACTGTTTACACACACCACATATCTGTTTATATACTGGATTCTTGACATAGCTAACTCTAAATACTGAGTGTACAAAACATTGGGAACATGATATTACGTCTTTTATACAGGATTAGTTAATGTTTGATCATTCAGAGATGCATAAGGATTTGGAGGATGAGGACATTCCATGTATTTATTTCTGTCACTGGTGGGTGCCAGAAGGTATGCGGGCCAAGATAGCTGGGGGACCACTGGTGCTAATCTTAGAAGGAGTACGTGATGGAATATCCTGACTAGGGTGCAACACAATACCATATAGGGTGATCCTATATGTGGTGAGGAGTGACACTCAATAATGGTTGGCAACTGTTGGATAGAATTATCTTGCAAATAAGTATATAAGCTAAGAGATTTCCTTTGTTCAGCCACTCAGGGGCCATTTGCTATGTGAACACGGTACCGCAATATGAAATACTTTGAATCAACTCTCCATGTAAGTGTTTAACTATTCTCTTGCATCCTGAATTCCTCAATACCCCAAAACTCATCATAACAGATTGGCGTCTAGACGAACAGGATGCAGTTTACAGCCGAACTAACAGGTAAGCAGGCTTTCATTTTATTTATTATGTCAAATTCTGCTTATCTGTGGTAAAGCTGAGCTGTAACGAATGTCTAAAATTCAATATTTATTTGAGGGGAATAGATGAGTGGTATTCAAGTAAATAACCAGATGTAAGGTGAAACATCAAATTAGACAATGACATGGTGCTATGATTCTAAACAGGGTTTGGCCAGAGTAATGAGTAAAAACGGAGAAGAAGGAGAGTGGGTTTCACAAGATTGGGCGTAGGGTCTTTTAATGTGTACATTATAAAGATAGAGAGTAGTGAGGTTTGAGTCCTTTAATGTTAAAAAACATTATAAAGTTGTTAAGAGATTAACGTCCTCAACAAGACGAGATAATAAAGATAAAGTTTGTGAGGTTTGAGTCCTTTGGTGTAAGAATCATCATAAAGTGTTAGATTTGTTAAGAGGTTCAAGACCTCAACAACATTTGTTAAGAGGTTCAAGTCCTCAACAAGATTTGTTAAAGGGTGGAGTCAATGTGTTAGAGGTTAGAGTCCTTTGGTGTTTATAAACATCATAAAGAATGGGTTTGAGGCCTATGTTCAGTCCTCTGAGAGTTAGAGTACCTTGGTGAAGGGATAATTACTCCTTTGTGAATTACTCAAAACGGCCAGGACAGAGAGCAGATACGATTGAGCATGTTGAATCATGGCACCAATGACAAAATAGGCAAAGAACATTTTAATAAAGATCAAGTTGGGGATTTGATTCAAGTATTTGATTTGCTAATATTGCATGAAATAATAAAAGCAATGGATAGCCAACTTAGTAGACCGGTATCTGGAAAGACAGTCACCATTAAGAATAAATCAGAGCTTCATTTACCTCAAAGAGAGCGAAAGGAAATTACGAAATTATTACTGACAAATCCGCATTTAAAACAAGTCTCTTTTAAAAGTATTGGAAATCAGACAATGTCCGAATGGATGTTAAGTACATTAGGGTTTTTCCATGTGGAACCATATATCAGTGATTTATCAGCATGGACAGATAATGAGCATCCTCAAGAAGGTATTTTTAAAAGGGATAAGTTACAGATAGCGCAAAAATATATCATTGACAATATCGCCGTAAGCAACACTAAATGGGATTTAGATTATATGATAGAGGCGTATAAAGCATGCGATTTAATGAGCGCACGATGGCCTGGAAATATAATTAATAAGGAGCAAAAGTCAGCTAACGAAGTTAAGTAATTGAATGAAACAACATAGGTTATTTTATGAACAAAGAGCAGAAAGTACTTTCAATCTGAAGAGTGCATAATAAATTATATAAATGTGTATGATAATTTGATATTTTACATTTTAGTCATTTAGCAGATATAAGTTTGGATAAGAAGTTTCGATATATAACAGAATTAGGTCATAGAATATCAAGGAGTGGTATGGAGAGCATGAGTTTATTTTAGAGTAGTGGAAAAGTCTATGTTTTACTGGGAGGCTTGACTTTGACAGGGTTTCCTGAAGGTTAGAGAACCAGTGAGGATCCCATGACAGGAAGGTCAGTGTCCGGGAAAATAAAGTTGTTTTGTTTTTTTGGATCCGCTGGGAGTATGTTTGAAGAAGTTGATTTGTTAAAACAAAGGGATTGTTTGATGTGAGTACCTAAGGATTTCTAACGTTCTATATGGATTATGTGAAGATATTAAAATATGATTAATTTTATGTGTGTGTAATCGATTACTAGGGAGTTGATAAAGTAACAATTAGAATAATATTTCTATATTAACTTGCTTACCCAAACGTAGACATACGTAAGGGATGGGAAATAATAAATAAAGGTTTTCTGAGTTGGTGCCGTTGATGGATTGATATAACGACTTGTGATACAAGATTCATTAATGTATGTAAAACTCATAAGCTGCATGTGGGACAAAGGACACGCCATGTGTTATTGGTGTCACGAGTTAGTGACAGAGGGTCGGTGTGCCAAGATAGATTGGGGGCCACTGTTGCTAATCTTAGGAGTGGTACGTGAGGGACTGGCATGGATAGGGTGACACATGATACCAAGAATGTGAATGCTATTGTATTGGATGAGTGACACTCAATAATGGTTGGCAACTGTGTGGGACAGAAGTAGATCGGAAGGGAATTATATAAACTGAGAGATTTTGTATGGAAGTCATTCATATGACAAGAGGCTACGTCCGTACCACCTGTCATTTAATCCAGTACTGAAATAAATATGAATCAAATCTCCAGCTGAGTATCGACTGCTCTCTTGCATCCTGAACTTCTCAATACCAGAAACTCATCGTAACAGATTGGCGTCTAAACGAACAGGATGCAGTTTACAGCCGAACTAACAGGTAAGCAGACTTTCATTTTTTTTATTATGTCAAATTCTGCTTATCTGTGGTAAAGCTAAGCTGTAACGAACGTTTAGAAAATCTATATTTTTAATGGGGACGATGAGTGGTGTTGAGGTATGCAAGGGATGTAAGGAGAAGGTTAAAATTAGACAATAATAGGGTACTATTATTCTAAGCAGGGTTTGTTCAGAGTAAAGACCAAACACAACAGAGGAGAAGGAGAGTGGGTTTAACAATAATTGGGTTTGAGGCCCTTAATGTGTAACAGCATTATAAATGATTGGGTTTGAGGCCCTTACTGTTTAACAGCATTATAAATGATTGTGTTTGAGGCCCTTAATGTTTAACAGCATTATAAATAATTGGGTTTGAGGCCCTTAATGTTTAACAGCATTGTAAATAATTGGGTTTGAGGCCCTTAATGTTCAACAGCATTATAAATGATTGGGTTTGAGGCCCTTACTGTTTAACAGCATTATAAATGATTGGGTTTGAGGCCCTTACTGTTTAACAGCATTATAAATAATTGGGTTTGAGGCCCTTAATGTTTAACAGCATTATAAATGATTGGGTTTGAGGCCCTTAATGTTTGATAACATTATAAATGATTGGATTAAAGGCCCTTGATGTGTACAAATTAAGGAGGGTTAATCCTCTGAGAGGTAGAGTACTGTGATGAAGAGAGAATTAGTCCTGTGTGAATTACTCCAAACGGTCAGGAAAGAGAGAGAGAACAATAAATCATACTGCATAACGACTCAGAGCAGATACAAGTGAGCCTGTTGAACTATAGCACCAAAGACAAAATAGGCAAACAACATTTTAATAAAGAAGAAGTTGGAGATTTGATTCAAGTATTTGATTACTAATATTGC
Organism: Coregonus clupeaformis; assembly: GCF_020615455.1. NCBI lineage: Eukaryota > Metazoa > Chordata > Actinopteri > Salmoniformes > Salmonidae > Coregonus > Coregonus clupeaformis. The sequence goes on from NC_059193.1 coordinate 36,424,819, forward strand.
ATTGACTAATTTAAGTAATAAATGGCCAACTTGATAGACCGGTATCAAAAAAAAAAAAAAAAACAGTCACCATTAAGGGTAAATCGGAGTATCAATTACCTTGAAGAGAGAGACAGGAAATGACACAATTATTACAGGCAAATACGCATTTAGAACAAGTCTCCTGTAAAAGTAATGTAAATCAGACAATGTGCAAATGGATGTTAAGTAAATTAGGATTTTTCAATGTGGAACCATATCTTAGTGATAGGTCAGCATGGACAGATAATGACTATCCTCAAGATGGAAGTTTTAAATGGGATATATTTTATTTTTTTAGGGGGTAGATCAGCTTTAATATTGCAGATAGATTGTAACTTCCATCAATGTAATTGTCTGCATCACTTCCAATCCCCCATGTTTTTTTTTCTTCTCGCAAATATATATATATATATATATATATATATATATATATATATATATATATATATATACACATACATATATACATATACATATATACATATACATTTCCTTAAAAAAATATTTCCCTTCATTACTTTCCAACCCCACCACCCATTCCCTAATTGGAGTAAACTAGTGAACAATAATGCTTAGGCCTCTACTTCCGGCTTATATGTACTATATACATTTTATGGACACACTCAATTTTACAAGAATTCTATTTTGTTTGTTTTTACTCCTGAACTTCCTCAACCTCTCCGATCATTTTCATGATGTCCATACGGTTTGCTTCTATATGCCATATCTTTCAAACTGTGCTCTTTCACAACAGCTCTCAACCTATAACCTATATACTTATTATGGACACAGTATGCTTACATTATTAGTTATATTGTTGTTGTTAGTTGTTATTAGTCCCATCCTTCAACTCCATTCAACACCACCCATCTACATCCATATTGGATTTCTATTTGACATATGTTTTTCAACTGTACTGTGATGTTTTACAAAAGATCTGAACCTTTCTATTCTCATTGTTTCTACAGATTGCAAATTGAAAATATATTTTTTTGCTAAAAGTATTATTATATTATTGATCGATTGACTATGACTTTTCAGATCACCCAGTAATGCTATCTGCAGGGTTAGCTCCAGGTAAATATTGCAATCCTTTAGCCATTCCTAGACCTGTGTCCAAAAACAAACTACAAATGGAAAGTACCAAAAATGATCTAATGATTCTGTCTCTTCGCAGCAAAATCTGCAGAGCTGGGAAGATTGAATCCCCTATATAAATAACATTCTATTGGTAGCAAGAATTTTATATAATAATTTAAATTAAAAAATTATATGTTTTGAATCCAGCGCCATTTTGCGTATCAGTTCATAAACACTATGCCATGGGATCGGTACGTCAAAAATCTCTTCCCAACTATTTTGCAATCTATATGGGATGGCTGTCAATCCTTTGGTCCTTAAATTAAACTGGTATACTTCATTATTTATCACAGTTTTCTTTAACCAATTATGTTCTTTAATGCAAGGCCGACAAACAAGTTTCTTACATTTTCCCCCTTCCACTTTCCCTCTTCCATTTTTGCGGTAATGTTGCAATTATTTGGTTGTAATTTTGGGTAGAGCAGACATTTCCATTTGTTTTTGTTAGCTGCATGTGCGACAACTCCACCAGTCCTACCGATGATATCATTTACGAAGATTATACCTTTTTGTAAAAAAACTGTTTTTGAAATAAACATTTTGTCAAAAAACTGTTTTTAAATAAATTAGTATATTTGAGTTTAACCACAATATTTGTTGCATTATTTGTTCTGTCGTTTCTGGAGGATTAAATTGAAATTGCAACCAACTTTCTATGGCTTGTTTTAGAAGTAGTGATATTTGGGCGATGATTTCCTTTTTAAATAACTGAAAATGTGAGGTTGTAATCTGAATAAAGGGAAAAAGGCCATTCTTGAACATTGGGTGAGACAATCTTACTAATTTGCTAGAGAACCAGTTCGGATTTAAGTATATCTTTTGTATGACTGAAGCTTTTAGTGATAGGTCTAACGCTTTAACATTTAATAATTTCTGTCCTCCGAATTCATATTCATTATATAAGTAGGCCCGTTTAATTTTGTCATGCTTGCCGTTCCAAATAAAATTGAATATTTTTCTCTCACATAATTTAAAAAACTGTTTGCTAGGCGTAGGCAAGACCATAAGCAAATAGTTAAACTGGGATAATACTAAAGAGTTAATCAAGGTGATTTTGCCACAAACTGAAAGGTATTTACCTTTCCATGGTAGCATGATATTATCTGTTTTTGCTAACTTTCTATTAAAATGTATTGGAGTGAGATAATTTATTTCATTTGGGATATGTATTCCGAGTATATCCACATCACCATCACACCATTTTATTGGTAAACTACATGGTAATGTAAAATTTTTATTTTTTAGTGATCCAATATGTAATATAGTACATTTATCATAATTTGGTTGTAATCCAGAGAGGTTAGAAAATGTATCTAGATCCTCTATGAGGCTGTGGAGGGATTCAAGTTGTGTATTTAAAAGAAAATATGAATCATCAGCGTACAATGACACTTTTGGTTTTAAGCCCTGGATTTCTAATCCTTTGATATTATTGTTGGATTAGATTTTAATAGCTACCATCTCGATGGCCATAATAAATAGATATGCCGATAGTAGACAACCTTGTTTCACTCCTCTTGACAGTTTAACACTTTAGGAGAAATAGCCATTATTTACTATTTTACACATAGGGTTACTATACATGATTTTAACCCATTTTATAAGAGATTCTCCAAAATTGAAATGCTCCAGGCATTTATATATAAACCCCAGTCATACTTTATCAAATGCCTTTTCGAAGTCTGCTATGAATAGCAGGCCTGGTTTCCCAAATTTTTCAGTGTTCTATTAAATGGATAAATTACAAGTAGCGCAAAAGTATATCATTTATAATACAGACATAAGCAACCCGAAATGGGATTTAGATTTAGATATGAAAGAGGTGTATAAGGCATGGCTGGTAAATATAATTAGGACGGAGGAAAAGTCAGTTAGGATATTATGTAATTTGGCAATGGAGCAACATAATCTACCTAAATGAAAAGAGTCAGTCCACATGGGGTATTACTAAAATCAGGATAACATATATGTTTCCTATAGCTAAAGCAGATAACTTTGAGGTCAGACGGTGGCACGAGGTTTGCAAGGTATTGTGGTCACAAAGGTCTGGTAGGGCCTTCGAAACGGCAGAAAGAAGGTTTAGAGGTCATACAGGACGAATATACAGTGGGGAGAACAAGTATTTGATACACTGCCGATTTAGCAGGTTTTCCTACTTACAAAGCATGTAGAGGTCTGTAATTTTTATCATAGGTACACTTCAACTGTGAGAGACGGAATCTAAAACAATAATCCAGAAAATCACGTTGTATAATTTTTAAGTAATTAATTTGCATTTTATTGCATGACATAAGTATTTGATACATCAGAAAAGCAGAACTTCATATTTGGTACAGAAACCTTTGTTTGCAATTACAGAGATCATATGTTTACTGTAGGTCTTGACCAGGTTTGCACACACTGCAGCAGGGATTTTGGCCCACTCCTCCATACAGACCTTCTCCAGATCCTTCAGGTTTCGGGGCTGTCGCTGGGCAATACGGACTTTCAGCTCCCTCCACAGATTTTCTATTGGGTTCAGGTCTGGAGACTGGCTAGGCCACTCCAGGACCTTGAGATGCTTCTTACGGAGCCACTCCTTAGTTGCCCTGTCTGTGTGTGTCACATTGTATGATTTTTAAGTAATCCATTTGCATTTTATTGCATGACATAAGTATTTGATCACCTACCAACCAGTAAGAATTCCGGCTCTCACAGACCTGTTAGTTTTTCTTTAAGAAGCCCTCCTGTTCTCCACTCATTACCTGTATCAACTGCACCTGTTTGAACTCGTTATCTGTATAAAAGACACCTGTCCACACACTCAATCAAACAGACTCCAACCTCTCCACAATGGCCAAGACCAGAGAGCTGTGTAAGGACATCAGGGATACAATTGTAGACCTGCACAAGGCTGGGATGGGCTACAGGACAATAGGCAAGCAGCTTGGTGAGAAGGCAACAACTGTTGGCGCAATTATTAGAAAATTGAAGAAGTTCAAGATGACGGTCAATCACCCTCGGTCTGGGTCTCCATGCAAGATCTCACCTCGTGGGGCATCAATGATCATGAGGAAGGTGAGGGATCAGCCCAGAACTACACGGCAGGACCTGGTCAATGACCTGAAGAGAGCTGGGACCACAGTCTCAAAGAAAACCATTAGTTACACACTACGCCGTCATGGATTAAAATCCTGCAGCGCACGCAAGGTCCCCCTGCTCAAGCCAGCGCATGTCCAGGCCCGTCTGAAGTTTGCCAATGACCATCTGGATGATCCAGACGAGGAATGGGAGAAGGTCATGTGGTCTGATGAGACAAAATAGAGCTTTTTGGTCTAAACTCCACTCTCTGTGTTTGGAGGAAGAAGAAGGATGAGTACAACCCCAAGAACACCATCCCAACCGTGAAGCATGGAGGTGGAAACATCATTCTTTGGGGATGCTTATCTGCAAAGGGGACAGGACGACTGCACCGTAATGAGGGGAGGATGGATGGGGCCATGTATCGCGAGATCTTGGCCAACAACCTCCTTCCCTCAGTAAGAGCATTGAAGATGGGTCGTGGCTGGGTCTTCCGGCATGACAACGACCTGACACACACAGCCAGGGCAACTAAGGAGTGGCTCCGTAAGAAGCATCTCAAGGTCCTGGAGTGGCCTAGCCAGTCTCCAGACCTGAACCCAATAGAAAATCTGTGGAGGGAGCTGAAAGTCCGTATTGCCCAGCGACAGCCCCGAAACCTGAAGGATCTGGAGAAGGTCTGTATGGAGGAGTGGGCCAAAATCCCTGCTGCAGTGTGTGCAAACCTGGTCAAGACCTACAGTAAACATATGATCTCTGTAATTGCAAACAAAGGTTTCTGTACCAAATATTAAGTTCTGCTTTTCTGATGTATCAAATACTTATGTCATGCAATAAAATGCAAATTAATTACTTAAAAATCATACAACGTGATTTTCTGGATTATTGTTTTAGATTCCGTCTCTCACAGTTGAAGTGTACCTATGATAAAAATTACAGACCTCTACATGCTTTGTAAGTAGGAAAACCTGCAAAATCGGCAGTGTATCAAATACTTGTTCTCTCCACTGTACATATACTAGAGAGTGTGTGGAAAATGAATATAAGATGACATTTACAATAATCAAACAAAACCAAAATGTCGATGATTAGCAAATATAATTATGGAATATTTCGTTGCAGCAGGGGAACGATAATAATCGAGGGAGATAGAGAGAGGGAAATTGGACTCCTTCCCAACCGCACTCTAATTCCCAGAATAAACCTAGAGAGGAGTAGCCGGGTGATCTTTTCAACAAGATTGAAGGTGTCCTTTAAGTAAACAGAAAGTCCAGCGTATCGAAATTCGTGAAAATATGTAAATTGATTTGTAGGATATTATTTATCAACATTCATTTATAATAAGCATTACAACTATTATGGCGTTCATGGGAAGAGACCTTTTAAGTAACGTCGATGCAACCATTTTTTGTTCCATTAAACTAATTATCATTGCAGAGATAAGGTGATGTAGTGAAGGAATTTCATTTTGTATTATGTAGTAGTGGTTTGTGGATATAATTTATTAATGCTATGATTTAGTAAATGGGTGAAAGAGAGAAGTGCTAGTTGTGTTATATCGGGATGTAAAGGACGCAGAGGGTAATGTGGAGCACATATCTAGATAGTTGAATATGGAACGTTCTTTGACAATTTGTAATTATTATTATTACATTTTATAGTTTGTTTAAACACCAATGAGTTTTGCAAACAGTTAATTAAATCCAAAAACGATAATCTGTTTCTGGTACGTTGAACAATGTGAGGTAGTTGTTACTATTAGGCTGATGGAGTAGTAAACATTTTTTTGTAAGTTATGTAAGTTATTAAACAATAGGTTGTTATTTAAAAACATAAATGTAACAAGTTGAGATGATTACATTACCAAAAAGGGGTTATAGGTTTAGAGAGAAGGTGTAGTCAACTCAATGAAACATGGTATGTTAAGGAAGGCATAGGAGATCACGTCTAAAAAAAAAATGTATAGACACTTGGAATGTCATTGATTCTTTATGCGTAGTAAGTGATTATATTTGTGAATGTCTCAAATAGTACATTTAGAGGGGTGACAGGAACAATCTAAGGGGTAAGTTATTCAGTAACGATACCATGATGATTTGATATGGGATAAAATTAAGCGGATTTTGGAGGTGATAATCATTGTGAGACTTAAAAGGAATGAGGTATAAAGAGTAATCATTTAAAAATACTTATTGTAAACTCAAAGAACCTTGAGTGCTTTTCATATTTTGAGAGATTGTATGTAATCTCCTTCTGGAGTAGTTATGAGAGATTGAAACAAACTATTATTGAGGTGAGGTAGGAAGGTGTATATCTGCATCATGTTTTGTGTGAAATTAATATTTTTGGATTGCTGATTATAATTGAATGTTGACGAAATGTATACTTTGTCTTCCAGGAAAATGGGGATTTCCTTATCCCTCATTGGGATGTTTCAAACGTCTGTGGGATAAGTGGAGCAGTTAGTAAAAAAAAAAAGTATTATAATTAGGTCGTAAAAGGGAGCTACCAAATTAAATAAGGACTGGCTATTTTTGTTTGTTGTTTTCCAATAGGGTTTTTCAAATAACCACACACAACCCACCTATTACAATGGTTATATATGGTTGTTATTTTTATTTTAGGGGGTTTTAACGGCTCAAAGATGATAAGTCTTAAAGGAGCACACACATGGAGCTTTATTACGTTTTTTTCTTTTATGAGTGAGTTTTGGGTAAACATGTGATTTCTTTTGAGAAGAAATGTCATGACGACTTACTGTACACTTGGGATAAAAAAACATTTATGAAATGTTTTGACTGTTGTTAATGATTAATTTATACTATAGAATGGAACACTTCTTGGAAGGGTTTGGATGACCTCTGAACTCTGTCCTGACTTTCTAGTGTGAATTGATCACCCACACTGGAAAGCCAAGAGGCATGAATGAGTAATTTAAGGTAGTTTATTATACAGAGTTGATGGTAATTTAAAATACGGGAGTGTGACGGGAGTCCACGGGAAGTGAGGATGGAGAGAGATCTGTTCAAATACAACATTTCTCATGTTGTTGGTATACTGGTTGGCAAATGGACAAGACAGAATGGGGGGTAGAGATGGGGGTGACTCGGATGAGATGTTGAAGTTGGGACATTGTCATGGGCATTCATTTTTAACTATGAAGCTGTCTGAAGAACATAATGAAGAGACGCCAGAAGATTGAGTGCCGGTGAAGGAAGGGGTTGGTTAGCTGTGTCGATAATACATTTGGATTTATCTAAATTTGGTAGTGTGGATATGAGGTTGATGTGGGAGATATATACACTGTTAAATTAATAGTACTAAGAATGCATTGAGATAATGATCTGTAGTTATTCTCAGGATGAGGAAGGTCATACTAGAATTAGGGAAATTTATACTGTATGTTAATATAAGTGTACATTCTGACAGTTGTAATGTGTGATAAAGTTGAGGGATTTAATTTTGAGTGATAGGGCCAATGTGAATCACTAATAATTGTAATTCTAAATTTGATTGAGATAACTAATTTGGTTTTGGTTATGATTCATAAGATGACTGATTGATTTAAGTAAATCATTAGTATATATTAGTAACTAAAGATGTTGAAACTCTTTTCAGTATGACTGGTATTACTTGTACAATTGTGAGATAACTGTCTTAAATAGATATTATGGTTAAAACAGCGATACATTATTTTAATGTGTTAGGTTACACTTATATGATTTATTTCAAGTAGGCATTTTTGAATCTTACTGTTTGAAACATATAAGTTAATGCAAGGATTGTGCCTGATATCATGAACATGTTCAGTATTAGGTTACTGTATTCACATATTAGTCACTATATATATTTGAAGTATTTGGAGGTATTGATATGGGACTATTAATTCCCAAAGAGGGGGGATTGATGTGTATTTTTAGAGTGGTACATATCTCTGTTGCTAGGCAAGAACTTAATTGGTTCCTATCATGGGGTTTGTTGTGTGTGACATAAGAATGTTTATGCTATTTTTATCTGATCTAGGATTGAATTCCTCAATCCAAACTAGTCCAAGGCTGCACTGATTTATCAGTGACTGAAACCAGAGTGTTATCCTTTGTATCTCTCCTCAGGTATATTATGGGAACAGAGTCAGGGTTGAACAGAGTTGGACATGGTACCTATTAACAGTCATGGGTTTTCAAGCAAATGGGTCTGAAATGTCACTCATTGAACAATATGCAATTGATAATCACATACCATTGGATGATATTACAGTAGACAAAGGGGGAATGTATGTGATTATAGGGGGTGCTGCATGTTGTACATATTTGCCATCAGAATGGGAAGGTTTTGGGAATTTAACTAAAGCTATGGGAAATATTAGAGAAATACAGGATGGGATTAGTGATTACAGCTAGAGATTTAACTGAGAAATTGTCATGAATCAATGTATTTTCTGGGATGATGTCATGAGGTTGGGAATTCATTTGTATGTTTGTTTGTTTGGTTTAAGTAATGTTATATCTGTGGAATTTTATTTACAACAGAAAAAGAATGAAAATGGGGGATTGATATTACGTCTTCTATACAGGATTAGAGCTGTATAAGGATTTGGAGGATGAGGACATTCCATGTACAGTGGGTGAAAAAAGTATTTAGTCAGCCACCAATTGTGCAAGTTCTCCCACTTAAAAAGATGAGAGAGGCCTGTAATTTACATCATAGGTATACGTCAACTATGACAGACAAATTGAGAAGAAAAAAATCAAGAAAATCACATTGTATGATTTTTAATGAATTTATTTGCAAATTAAGGTGGAAAATAAGTATTTGGTCACCTACAAACAAGTGCGATTTCTGGCTCTCACAGACCTGTAACTTATTCTTTAAGAGGCTCCTCTGTCCTCCACTCATTACCTGTATTAATGGCACCTGTTTGAACTTGTTATCAGTATAAAAGACACCTGTTCACAACCTCAAACAGGCACACTCCAAACTCCACTATGGCCAAGACCAAAGAGCTGTCAAAGGACACCAGAAACAAAATTGTAGACCTGCACCAGGCTGGGAAGACTGAATCTGCAATAGCTAAGCAGCTTGGTTTGAAGAAATCAACTGTGGGAGCAATTATTAGGAAATGGAAGACATACAAGATCACTTATAATCTCCCTCAATCTGGGGCTCCACGCAAGATCTCACCCTGTGGGTCAAAATGATCACAAGCAAAAATCCCAGAACCACACGGGGGGACATAGTGAATGACCTGCAGAGAGCTGGGACCAAAGTAACAAAGCCTACCATCAGTAACACACTACGCCACCAGGGACTCCAATCCTGCAGTGCCAGACGTGTCCCCCTGCTTAAGCCAGTACATGTCCAGGCCCATCTGAAGTTTGCTAGAGTGCATTTGGATGATCCAGAAGAGGATTGGGAGAATGTCATATGGTCAGATGAAACCAAAATATAACTTTTTGGTAAAAACTCAACTCGTCGTGTTTGGAGGACAAAGAATGCTGAGTTGCATCCAAAGAACACCATACCTACTGTGAAGCATGGGGTTGGAAACATCATGCTTTGGGGCTGTTTTTCTGCAAAGGGACCAGGACGACTGATCCGTGTAAAGGAAAGAATGAATGGGGCCATGTATCGTGAGATTTTGAGTGAAACCCTCCTTCCATCAGCAAGGGCATTGAAGATGAAACGTGGCTGGGTCTTTCAGCATGACAATGATCCCAAACACACCGCCCGGGCAACGAAGGAGGGGCTTCGTAAGAAGCATTTCAAGGTCCTGGAGTGGCCTAGCCAGTCTCCAGATCTCAACCCCATAGAAAATCTTTGGAGGGAGTTGAAAGTCCGTGTTGCCCAGCGACAGCCCCAAAACATCACTGCTGTAGAGGAGATCTGCATGGAGGAATTGGCTAAAATACCAGCAACAGTGTGTGAAAACCTTGTGAAGACTTACAGAAAACGTTTGACCTGTGTCATTGCCAACAAAGGGTATATAACAAAGTATTGAGAAACTTTTGTTATTGACCAAATACTTATTTTCCACCATAATTTGCAAATAAATTCATTAAAAATCCTACAATGTGATTTTCTGGAGAAAAAAAATCTCATTTTGTCTGTCATAGTTGACGTGTACCTATGATGAAAATTACAGGCCTCTCTCATCTTTTTAAGTGGGAGAACTTGCACAATTGGTGGCTGACTAAATACTTTTTTCCCCCACTGTATTTATGTCTATCACTGGTGGGTGCCAGAAGGTATGCGGGCCAAGATAGCTGTGGGGCCACTGGTGCTAATCTTAGAAGGAGCACGTGATGGAATATCCTGACTAAGGTGCAACACGATACCATATAGGGCGATCCTATATGTGTTGAGGAGTGACACTCAATAATGGTTGGCAACTGTTGGATAGAATTAGCTTGCAAACAAGTATATAAACTAAGATATTTCCTTTGTTCAGTGAGTTCAGATAGCAATTGGCCACTCACGGGCTGTTTGCTATGTGAACCCGGTACTGCAATATTAAATACTTTGAATCAACTCTCCATGTAAATCCTGAATTATATGATGCCAGAGAGAACTCATCATAACAGAACACCTGCTCTTTCCATGACATAGACTGACCAGGTGAATCCAGGTGAAAGCTATTATCCCTTATTGATATCACCTGTTCAATCCACTTCAATCAATCCTTGAGACAATTGAGACATGGATTATGTACAGTATGTGTGCTCTTCAGAGGGTGAATGGGCAAGACAAAATATTTAAGTGTGTTTGAACGGGTGGTAGTAGGTGCCAGGTTCACCAGTTTGAGTGTGTCAAGAACTGCAACGCTGCTGGGTTTTTCACACTCAACAGTTTCCTGTGTGTATTAAGAATGGTCCACCACCCAAAGGACATCCAGCCAACTTGTCAACTGTGGGAGGCATTGGAGTCAACATGGGCCAGCATCCCTGTGGAACACTTTCGACACCTTGTAGAGTCCATGCCCCAATGAATTGAGGCTGTTCTGAGGGCAAAAGGGGGTGCAACTCAATATTAGGAAGGTGTTCCTAATGTTTTGTACACTCAGTGCATCTACTGCTGTACATATCATTCTTAGTATATCTTCTGTAAATTATTCCGGTGTACGTATAGATTGCATTTTGATTACTGTTACAGTGCTATTTGGGTAGTTAATTGGATTTGTCCCAAGGTTTTAGATTTCTTGTATTATAATTTATTTGTACATTTCAATTATTTGTGTACTTGTTTGACATTTTACTGCATTGTTAGGAGCTATAACATAAGCATTTCACTGCAGCCGCTATAACATCTGCTAAACTAAGTACGCAACCAATAATCTTAAGATTTTATTTGAAATGTTCAAACTTCTGTTTTGGAAATGTAATAACCATCTGTCTATTCAAATAAGCGGGACAACATAACACGTTATTTTTGCGCAAATGCTTGATTTTTCATGATATTAACTAACACCGTGACCCAGCAACTGATGGGAGCAACACATTTCTTGCCTCTGAGGGTTGTTTATCTTACCAACAGTATGATGTTTGTTTTCTCTGAGGGGGAGATTTTATTAGAATACCCATCCTGCTGGTATTGCTTTCTATACAGCATCTAGGACAGCAGTGTGATCAGATTCTAGAGTGCCTCTCTCTTTCTATGATTCTCTGTATATGGGTATTGGTATCTAGAGCATGTATGACAGTGACCAGATTTCAGATAGCCTCTCTTTTTCAATCTGCATCCTTGAGGAGCCCCAGAGAATGTATTAGATTCTATTCAACAAAATTGCATGTGTATGTGCATGCGCGTGGGTGCAGTAAGGCTGTAGTAGTAATACCTTTTGCATGCCCTGTAGTGCCTGTTGTAGAAAGGTTAGTTGTTGCTGCCTGCTGGCGTCCTCTTCACTCTGTTGTGGAGGTGTGTGTTCTTGGTTCTTGCCCTGCTCCTGCTTCAGCAACTCCACCTCATTCCTGTAGGCGTCAAGCTGACAGCGCAGAGAGCCATTTTCCTCCATTAGGGCTTCCGCCTGGGCCACAGGGCCTATACACACACACACACACATACTTTTTACTATCCTTGTGGGGACCGAACAGTTGATTCCCATGCAAAATCCTATTTTCCCTAAACCTAATGCCTTAACCTAACCTTAACCCTAACCTTAACCCCAAACCTAACCCTAATTGTAACCCTAATTGTAATCCTAAACCTAGCCCCTAATCCTATAATAGCTTTTTTTCCTTATGGGGACCGGCAAAATGTCCCCACTTGTCCAAATGTTCCTTGTTTTATTATCCTTGTGAGGACTTCTGATCCCCACAAGGATAGTATAACCAAAAACACACACACGATATAGGAGAGCCAAAGACATAGAGAAATCAACACATAGTATAGAGAGCCTTCAAATGTATGTACTGATGATCTGAGGACATACTGTAGCTCTACTGGAGAGGCTTTGAAATCCCAACCTGTCCTATTGAACAGTCAGGAGAGACAGTGTGATTAGAACTACTAATTAAATCCTAACCTGTCCTATATTGAACAGTCAGGAGAGACAGTGTGATTAGAACTAATAATTAAATCCTAACCTGTCCTATATTGAACAGTCAGGAGAGACAGTGATGAGAACTACTAATTAAATCCTAACCTGTCCTATATTGAACAGTCAGGAGAGACAGTGTGATTAGAACTACTAATTAAATCCTAACCTGTCCTATATTGAACAGTCAGGAGAGACAGTGTGATTAGAACTACTAATTAAATCCTAACCTGTCCTATATTGAACAGACAGGAGAGACAGTGTGATTAGAACTACTCATTAAATCCTAACCTGTCCTATATTGAACAGACAGGAGAGACAGTGTGATGAGAACTACTCGTGAAATCCCAACCTGTCCTATATTGAACAGACAGGAGAGACAGTGTGATGAGAACTACTCGTGAAATCCCAACCTGTCCTATATTGAGACAGTGTGATGAGAACTACTCATTACATCCTAATTTGTCCTATTGAACAGACAGGAGAGACTGTGTGATTAGAACTACTCAGCCCCTGTTCCTTTGGGCTTTGATATGAGTCTTTGTTCTCCAATGCTGTCTGAGGGGTCGTGTGTGATGTAATGAGAGGGTGCTGCATTCCATACAGAACCAGGCTAATAATGACTAGCCATCTTTTAAATTAGCATGCCTTTGCAGGACTTGACATTCATTGTTTGGAGAGGATCTCAAAAACGCAATCTCAAAAATTGTGTTATTGTTAGCGATTTTATTTATATTTTGGTAAATTCCATTTTCTAGGTTTCCAAGTTTTTTCAGGTTTTCGCTCTCAAAATCACACTTTTTTTATATGAAAAAATCATTAATAATATTCTAAGTCCACAACAATGCTTAAACCACAGCAGGAGACCACTTTTGAGGTCCAGGAACACGAAAAAAAATGGATGGTGTTGTTGCTCTTTAATTTAATTGCACACCTAGCAAGAGACCATTGTGTTTGGCTAGCTGTGTTTTTGAACTGTACAATGTACAGTGTAGGTTTCATGTGATGGCAGAGTTTGCTAAACAAATGCCCCGCGATTGATAGAAATCATCATAATATCTTTCTGCCAGGTAGGCCTACTTTGCAATCAACATTTAATTGGAAAGGTTTTTTGGGAAAGCCTTTAGAAATGTTCATTCAAACAGTGCATGGTGACTGAATTGTTCATCGTAAAGATTCTAGAACTAGGACTTCGGACCAAACTTTTTTAATACCTGGTCTGCATACCCAGTAGGGTTTAATATTTTCCTGGTATTTTACAAAATGTTCCATTCAGAGAAGAAATCACTTTTCTCCCGGGTAACCTGGCATTTCCCGCCCAAACCGAAAGTGTCATTCTCAAGCATATAAAGCATATAAATATGTTTACATTTGATAAGAGCTTTGATCGGCATGAAAGCTCTAGCCTGATGCTACCTGAGCCTGATGAGCCATCTATTAAATACATTGTATGAGCCCTACATTAAGTACATTTTATGAGCCTAAGCCCAAAAAAGCCCAAATGATTGTGCCATTATACAATACATATATGATATACAGGCTACCGCACATTACGCACAACATAAAAACATAAATGCCCATAAATGTAGCTATTCTCTTGGGTAGATAAATCAAACAAGCTAATGTTTTGTACACTCAGTGTATACCTTTAATAATATTTCCCCTAATGTTTAAGCGACCTGCCTATCTCCTCTTTCTCTCTCTATTGTTGCTTCATTCCTTCCTCGCTTTCAACAGTTAAATGAAATAAGTTTTGGTCCTTATCTTCATCATTGTAATGACATGCTTGAATAATATAGAACTAGAATAAGATGCATATACATCAGTCTTGAACAGGATTATCTATTTTGTATGCAATTTGAATGGAATTGATTGAGAGAGAGAGACTGCAATAGAGTGCTCGCGTGCGCACTGATTGCAAGCAACGATATTCAAGTGATAGGCTGCAGCTGCAATAATACAAAAAATCTTTACAATTAAAAAATAAGGTGACCCCTGTGTAAATTAGACACGCATTCAGTCGTTATATTACTGTAGCATTTTTCTGTCACAAGAAAAAAAGTGATTTTGATGATACATGCATTTTGAACTGCGCTCCATACTGAGATGCGCTGTCTGTCCCCACCCTGAACGTTGACAATTGATCATGCAGATAGCAGAGAGAAGGCCATAGAGAAGCAAGATTTAGACATCGCATATATACTGAACAAAAATATAAACGCAACATGCAACAATTTCAACGATTGTTGCACCTGGGAGCCAGACCCACCCACTGGGGAGCCAGACCCAGCCAATCAGAATGAGTTTTTCCCCACAAAAGGGCTTTATTACAGACAGAAATACTCCTCAGTTTCAACAGACCGTGTGGCTGGTCTCAGATGATCCCGCAGGTGAAGAAGCCAGATGTGGAGGTCCTGGTTACACGTGGTCTGCGGTTGTGAGGCCGGTTAGATGTACTGCCAAATTCCCTAAAACGACGTTGGAGGCGGCTTATGGTAGAGAAATGAACATTAAATTCTCTGGCTACAGCTCTGGTGGACATTCCTGCAGTCAGCATGCCAATTGCACGCTCCCTCAACTTGAGACATATGTGGCATTGTGTTGTGTGACAAAACTGTACATTTTAGAGCGGCAATTTATTGTCCCCAGCACAAGCTGCACCTGTGTAATGATCATGCTGTTTAATGAGGTTATTGATATGTCACACCTGTCAGGTGGATTATCTTACCAAAGGAGAAATGCTCACTAACAGGGATGTAAACAAATTTGTGTGCAAAATATGAGAGAAATAAGCTTTTTTTGCCTATGAAAATTTCTGGGATCTTTTATTTCAGCTCATGAAACATGGGACCAATACTTTACATGTTACGTTTATTTATTTTCAGTATAATTTAACAGTTCCATTTCACGTCATGCTGTTCATATAAATTATTTATTATTATTTGCTGGTTTCTCGCAGGAAAAGGTAGTGGTTTTGGCGGGAAATATGGTAGATCTCAGTAACCCGGTTCCCGCTATTCAACACTAATACCCATTGTTGCATACCAATTGCTGTTTGAATAAATATTGATAATAATTGCGCACCAAAAACGAACGTGACCAGCACATTTTTTTTTTCCACTGGCACCCTAGCGACCAATAAAAAATTGGTGTCGCACTGCCAAGTCAAAGGGTCGCAAAATGTTAGTGTTTTGGTTGCAGTTTTGAGCCTTGTGAGAGAGTTTGTCTGAGGAGACGTGTGGAATGTAATGAGAGGGTGTGTCTGAGGGGAAGTGTGTGATGTAATGAGAGGGTGTGTGGAGGGGACTATGGTACAAAATTACGATATTATGTTTTAATACTGATTAAGTGATGGCTAAGTGATAAAACCAACAGCCACATTCCATTCTATGATTAGTGGTGCACGTGAGGGAGATGTCTCCGGTCAGACTGAGCCTGCATTTCATAGACTGAATTGGTGTCTGTGTGTGTAAGGTACCACGGATGAGATCTGTTATAAATAGCTGATAAGAAGAACCTTGTCTAGGGGGCCAAACCCTGGTTTCTATACAATGAGAACAGTCTCATTATTGCAATTCTTAATCGATAATAAAGATTGATTGTTTAAAGAAATCCAAAAGTCTCTCTCTTTTGATTAGAATACTTCCACGACAATTTGGCGACGAGGATGGGATGATAATCTTCATTTTGCTGATTATTCCCGGGGAAATCCAGGTTAACCGTGCACGGGAGTTGCATTAGATGCAGCTGGGAAAGCCACACTCCACTAGATGGCGCAGATCAGATCCCCGCCTGGCTGGGAGCGTCAGCGGAATGGATACGTCATTCCGAACAGAGACAGATAAATAGAGAGAGACTGGACACACCTACTCATTCAAGTTATTTTTTAATTTTTTTTTTTACTATTTTCTACATTGTAGAATAATAGTGAAGACATCAAAACTATGAAATAACACATATGGAATCATGAAGTAACCAAAAAAGTGTTAAACAAATCAATAAAAATAAAGAAAAACCCTTGAATGAGTAGGTGTGTCCAAAATTTTGACTGGTACTGTATAACGTCATAAATCTTAGGTACTCACATCAACCACTCCATGTGCGTTTTCAACAACTCTCCCTCGCCACAAAGCAGCTCTGCAAACATACTCCCAACGGAACCCAAAAACGTTGGTTTCCTGGACGCTGCCCGGCAGGTCATGGGAATACTGCGCCACATGTATCCTCAACGGTTCTCTAGCCTCCCACAAACTATAGACTTTCCGCTACTTTCTAAAATAACATCCTGCACTTAATAATACCTCGTAATATTACTATGATACGGAACCCAAAAATAACGTTATATATCTAAACTTATTATCCAAATCTAAATCAGCTTAATAACACATTTCTATATATTATTGTCCAGATTTTAATCTTATTATGCAATTATTCGTTCAGTAGTCTTCAGGCTTCGTGTCCTAAGAGTTCAGTTTTCCTTCCCCTTTCCTCACAGACATTATTTTAATATTTTTCTTCAACTGAAAAAGTCGGTGTCTTTTCTTGTCTATCTTACTACGACATTCTCCCATTCTTGCTCAAGTTCATTTACAATCATTCAATTTATTTAATTATTTGTATTTTAACAATGTTGTTCACACCTATTTTAACGTCTTACTTAAATCCTATCTACTTCCTGCAATGGAAAAAATGCACTTCACTTAATCACCAGCCTACCTGATTTTACACATACTACCATTCAAATGTTTGGACACACCTACTCATTCAAGGGTTTTTCTTCATCTTTCCTATTTTTTACATTGTAGAATAATAGTGAAGACATCTACTATAGGACACCAATAATGAGAAGAGACTTGCTTGGGCCAAGAAACGCGAGCAATTGACATTAGACTGGTGGAAATATGTCTAAATTTGAGTCCAAATTTGAGATTTTTCGTTCCAACCGCCGTGACTTTGTGAGTGAAAAGATGATCTCCGCATGTGTATTTCCCACCGTAAAGCATGGAGGAGGAGGTGTTATGGTGTGGGGATGCTTTGCTGGTGACACTGTCTGTGATTTATTCAGAATTCAAGGCATACTTAACCAGCATGGGTACCACAGCATTCTGCAGTGATACGCCAACCCATCTGGTTTGGGCTTAGTGGGACTATCTTTTGTTTTTCAACAGGACAATGACCCAACATACCTCCAGGCTGTGTAAGGGCTATTTTACCAAGAAGGAGAGTGATGGAGTGCTGTATCAGATGACCTGGCCTCCACAATCCCCTGACCTCAACCCAATTGAGATGGTTTGGGATGAGTCAGACCGCAGAGTGAAGGAAAAGCAGCCAACAAGTGCTCAGCATATGTGGGAACTCCTGCAAGACTGTTGGAAAAGCATTCCAGCTGAAGCTGGTTGAGAGAATGCCAAGAGTGTGCAAAGCTGTCATCAAGGCAAAGGGTGGCAATTTGAAGAATCTCAAATATGAATATATTTTGATTTGTTTAACACTTTTTTGGTTAGTACATTATTCCATATGTGTTACTTCATAGTTTTGATGTCTTCACTATTATTCTACAGAAAAACCCTGGAATGAGAAGGTGTGTCCAAACTCTTGACTGGTACTGTATATACAGTGGGGAAAAAAAGTATTTAGTCAGCCACCAATTGTGCAAGTTCTCCCACTTAAAAAGATGAGAGAGGCCTGTAATTTTCATCATAGGTACACGTCAACTATGACAGACAAAATGAGGAAAAAAAATCCAGAAAATCACATTATAGGATTTTTAATGAATTTATTTGCAAATTATGGTGGAAAATAAGTATTTGGTCACCTACAAACAAGCAAGATTTCTGGCTCTCACAGACCTGTAACTTCTTCTTTAAGAGGCTCCTCTGTCCTCCACTCGTTACCTGTATTAATGGCACCTGTTTGAACTTGTTATCAGTATAAAAGACACATGTCCACAACCTCAAACAGTCACTCTCCAAACTCCACTACGGCCAAGACCAAACAGCTGTCAAAGGACACCAGAAACACAATTGTAGACCTGCACCAGGCTGGGAAGACTGAATCTGCATTAGGTAAGCAGCTTGGTTTGAAGAAATCAACTGTGGGAGCAATTATTAGGAAATGGAAGACATACAAGACCACTGATAATCTCCCTCGATCTGGGGCTCCACGCAAGATCTCACCCCGTGGGGTCAAAATGATCACAAGAATGGTGAGCAAAAATCCCAGAACCACACGGGGGGACCTAGTGAATGACCTGCAGAGAGCTGGGACCGAAGTGACAAAGCCTACCATCAGTAACACACTACGCCGCCAGGGACACAAATCCTGCAGTGCCAGACGTGTCCCCCTGCTTAAGCCAGTACATGTCCAGGCCCGTCTGAAGTTTGCTAGAGTGCATTTGGATGATCCAGAAGAGGATTGGGAGAATGTCAGATGAAACCAAAATATATTTTTGGTAAAAACTCAACTCGTCGTGTTTGGAGGACAAAGAATGCTGAGTTGCATCCAAAGAACACCATACCTACTGTGAAGCATGGGGGTGGAAACATCATGCTTTGGGGCTGTTTTTCTGCAAAGGGACCAGGACGACTAATCTGTGTAAAGGAAAGAATGAATGGGGCCATGTATCGTGAGATTTTGAGTGAAAACCTCCTTCCATCAGCAAGGGCATTGAAGATGAAACGTGGCTGGGTCTTTCAGCATGACAATGATCCCAAACACACCGCCCGGGCAACGAAGGAGAGGCTTCGTAAAAAGCATTTCAAGGTCCTGGAGTGGCCTAGCCAGTCTCCAGATCTCAACCCCATAGAAAATCTTTGGAGGGAGTTGAAAGTCTGTGTTGCCCAGCGACAGCCCCAAAACATCACTGCTCTAGAGGAGATCTGCATGGAGGAATGGGCCAAAATACCAGCAACAGTGTGTGAAAACCTTGTGAAGACTTACAGAAAACGTTTGACCTGTGTCATTGCCAACAAAGGGTATATAACAAAGTATTGAGAAACTTTTGTTATTGACCAAATACTTATTTTCCACCATAATTTGCAAATAAATTAATAAAAAATCCTACAATGTGATTTTCTGGATTTTTTTTTCTCATTTTGTCTGTTATAGTTGACGTGTACCTATGATGAAAATTACAGGCCTCTCTCATCTTTTTAAGTGGGAGAACTTGCACAATTGGTGGCTGACTAAATACTTTTTTTCTCCACTGTATATATATACACACACAGTGCATTAGGAAAGTATTCAGACCCCTTGACTTTTTAAACAAATATATATTTTAAAAAACCCCGGAAATATCACATTTACATAAGTATTCAGACCCTTTACTCAGGACTTTGTTGAAGCACCTTTTGCAGCGATTACAGCCTTGAGTCTTCTTGGGTATGAAAAATGTATGCACTCACTAAACTGTAAGTCGCTCTGGATAAGAGTGTCTGATAAATGACAAAAATGTAAAATGTATGACAACACAAGCTTGGCACACCTGTATTTGGGGAGTTTCTCCCATTCTTCTCTGCAGATCCTCTCAAGCTCTGTCAGGTTGGATGGGGAGTGTCGCTGCAAAGGTATTTTCAGGTCTCTCCAGAGATGTTCCATCGGGTTCAAGTCCGAGCTCTGGCTGGGCCACTCAAGGACATTCAGAGCCTTGTCCCAAAGCCAATCCTGCATTGTCTTGGCTGTGTGCTTAGGGTCATTGTCCTGTTGGAAGGTGAAACCTCGCCCCAGTCTGAGGTCCTGAGAGCTCTGGAGCAGGTTTTCATTAAGGATCTCTCTGTACTTTGCCGTTCATCTTTCCCTCGATCCTGACTAGTCTCCCAGTCCCTGCCGCTGAAAAAGCCCCACAGCATGATGCTGCCACCACCATGCTTCACCGTAGGGATGGTGCCAGGTTTCCTCCAGACGTGACACTTCGCATTCAGGCCAAAGAGTCCTTCAGGTGCCTTTTGGCAAACTCCAAGCTGGCTGTCATGTGCCTTTTACTGAGGAGTGGCTTCCATCTGGCCACTCTACCATAAAGGCCTTATTGGTGGAGTGCTGCAGAGATGGTTGTCCATCTGGAAGGTTCTCCCATCACCACAGAGGAAGTCTGGAGCTCTGTCAGAGTGTCCACCGGGTTCTTGGTCACCTCCCTGACCAAGGCCCTTCTCCCCTGATTGCTCAGTTTGGCCGGGCGGCCAGCTCTAGGAAAAGTCTTGGTGATTCCAAACTTCTTCCATTTAAGAATGATGGAGTCCACTGTGTTCTTGGAGACCTTCAATGCTGCACACATTTTTTGGTACCCTTCCCCAGATCTGTGCCTCGACACAATCCTGTCTCAGAGCGCTACGGACAATTCCTTCGACCTCATGGCTTGGTTTTTGCTCTGTCATGCATTGTCAACTGTGGGACCTTAAATAGACAGGTGTGTGCCTTTCCAAATCATGTCCACTCATTTGAATTTACCGCAGGTGGACTCCAATCAAGTTGTAGAAAAATCTCAAGGATGTTCAATTTCGAGTTTCATAGCAAAGGGTCTGAATACTTATGTAGATACGATATTTCTGTTTTTAATTTTTAATACATTTGCAAACATTTCTAAGAACTTGTTTTCTCTTCATCATTATGGGGTATTGTGTGTAGATTGAAGAGGGAAAATAATTATTTAATCAATTTTAGAATAAGTCTAACGTATTATTGATTGACATCATATCTCAACTCGGAACATCTATTGCCTGCAGTAGCTACCAACTAGAGCGTTAGAGTGTCTACCAACTGTGTGCAATCTCTCTCATAAACACAAACTGGAGAAGCCCATTATACTGTCTCTGCATGGTATCCTCTCCAACTTAATTTGTCCATTTAGAGAGTGAATGAGCTGGTGACTGTTTCCTTTCTAAAGTTCCGACTCCATTCACATTGTGTGTGTATGTTCACACTGAGGCTGGAGAGGAATTCAAAAAACACCTCATTACCAACACTGAGATATAGAGCTGAGCCACATATATATTTTTTTAACTGGAGAGAAAACACAGCAACCATATCCAAAAAGTGTGTATGTTGTCAGTGTCCTTCCTGTCAGGAGCGTGTGTGGATGTGTAGTGTGTGTGTGTGTACCTGATTCGTCATGGTCGTGTGTATCCTCCATGTCATCGTCAGACATCTCCATTTCCTCCTCTCGTCTGATCCCCATCAGCTCTTCATTCTGCATATTTCTGATCTCCTGGAGGGAAAGAAAACAACATAACAAAACAGGATTATGACTGAATGTTCCTCATGAACACACTCCTGAGTAGCCTGGCTGGATTAAGCCTTTCTTTGGCACTCACTTACACACTGCTTGAAGGAAAGCTGTTCCTAGACCTGTACCAAGCACACTTAACAAATTAAGTTGTATAAATACAAAATATCTGACATTGGGGTTAAAATCTCATTGATCAACATCTCAACTAAATATTGCCCACATTTCCATGTTGAAATGACATGGTGCGCCCAGTGGCTCAGGTTTACTGTTCTGTTCCACACACATACACGCACGCACACAGCATCGAAAGACATTGACTTTCAAGCCAATATAAATAAACTCCCTGAAAATAAGAGAGAGGGAATAGAGCTCTAATATTCCTCTAATGACTATATCTCAGAGGGACTCAATGTCTGACAACATCAGTAGAACAATAGAAGATTGGCCCTGGTGACGACAGTAATTATGTCCAGTAAAACAATGGCCCTGGTGACGACAGAGATGTCCATTGACAGTAGGATATGGCAGGGTAAACCTGCGTCATTAACATTGAAATGTGTAGTCATTTAGCAGACAGTCTTATCCAGAGTGACTTACAGGAGCAATTAGGGTTAAGTGTCTTGCTCAAGGGCACATCGACAGATTTTCACCTAGTCGGCTCGGGTATTCGGACCAGCGACCTTTCGGTTACTGGCCAAATGCGCTTAACAGCTAGGCTACCTGCCGCACCTAAGCCATTTACTCTTACAACAGAAGGTGATGCATGTGTGTTAAGAGCTCAGTTTTAGGTATCAGCATTAGCATGTTTATGATTCTGTAGGGAATAGGGTTGCTGGATCACAATAACTGAATATTCACATCCAACAGTATAGTGTTAATATGTATCTAAACACTCAGAGGTAGTTCCAGTTCTCAGTATGAGTTGTTAACTCTCCAGAGTTCTATTCCCGGTGTCATTAGCATTTGCATAGCTCTGCAGGGGATTGTACTGTATTATTGTACTGTAATGTAACTGTGCTTTTCATATGTGAATATTCAAACAGTTTAGAGTTGCATGTTTCAATTCCATGTTGTGAAAAATAAAAGCTGTCAGTCTCTTTTAGTAAGGAGTGATATCAGGGGTCTATACACACACACTGCAATACATGCATGCACACGCACACGCACACACACACACACAGTTTAGATTGTCTGTAACAAATGGCTTGAATAGGGAACACATTCAAATTCTCCTCACTTTACAGAACACCTAATCACTGTCACAGGCAAACTGCATGAAGAGTTTGTAATGAATCTGTTCCACTAGCTTATAATCTATCTCCTGCACTAGGCGACACACCATCTCCAGCATGTGATCCATGGTGACTGTGTCAGTGTTGCTGTGCTGTGAGACAGAGGTTAGGCTGTTAATTACACACAACATATGCTGTTTACACACTGACGCCATCAGAGATTTCTACCCAGATCAAACTTAACCGTTTGGGCCTAAAATAACAGCAGTGCCACAGCAGTGGAACACCCTCCATTAAAGAGATGGTCTGAACAGGCAACACATTAAAATTCTCCTAATTTTACAGAATACCTACTCACTCTCACAGGCAAACTGAAGTAATTAATGTGGCGTTTGTCAGATGGAAAATAACTAACAAAATACAGAGAACAAATCTTGTCAGGTTTCATTAGTTAATATCCCTTTAATTCATTAATTCATTAACCCATGTATCTCAAGATGGATGACCTCAATTTTGCACTGAACAGAATATTGGTTATTTGCTTACTATTTGACAAAAGCACAGTCAGTAATGAGAGAGTGAGCTTAGAGTGGTGTGTTGTGTTATGTGCATACAGTAGATACTGGACCACGGTACTCTAGTTGAGTTAAAGGGTGAGTCTACAGTTACCTGTTCCTGGCAGTGAGACTGAGCACTCACTGGGCTGGACTCCCTTCAGAGGAGAAAGGGGTGAGTAGCCTGGACCTGGGCCTGACCAGAGCTCCTACTCTGGGACTCAACTAAATAGAGAGCCTGGGTGTAGCCTAGCATTCAGCCTAGCGCTTAGGCCAGTGTTTATTAAATTGATAGTAAAATAATACACTTGGAAAGTGAATTGCGTGGATTGTAAACACAACTGGAGATACATCATCATTTTTGGAGACATGTTATTGACCCTGTAGCTAGTAAAAGAATATAGGGGCGGTTGCTAACATTATATAACTTTGGCTAGCTAACTAACTTGGATAAATGTGGGCAAAATTAATTCACTATTTACAGCTAGTTAGCTACCGCACCTCTCTTTGATAGCAAATGTGTGCTGGATTGAAAACTGGTAGGTTTAAATGGTAATGGCACTAATGTTTGCATTTTGACATTTGTGACGTAGCCACTTTCCAAGCATACAGGGCATTAGGCCAGCTCCTAGGCCATAGTGTTTGTAAGGCTAGCTCTAGCATTTACCTTACTCCTTAGGCTAGTACAAGCTAAGACTTAGGCTAGTGTTGAGCCTAATTCTGAAGTTGGTGTTTGCTTTAATACCCTTAAGACAACACCATAAACTCAAGTAGTTCAAGTAGTTGAAGGGAGGGAGTGAGGATGCTCACATAAACAACAAAGTCATATTTAGACTATACTTCACAAAATTAATAGAAGATGTGAATAATTGTGAAAAAGTAAAGTACCAACCTCTGCTTGCTTGCGCCACACGTCCAGGTTCTTGCGTTGAGCTTTGGAGAAATGGTCCCATGCCTTTTGTTTGGAAGCAGCGTGGAATACAGACACAATCTGCTCAACTGTGGCGGGGGATGCAGGGGCCAGTTACAGTCCATAGAGAGAGAGGACAGGTGGGAAGGAGCAGAGTAGTGAGAAAGTGGAATCAGGTAGGAAGGCACTTAATTGTATATATTTTTTGCTCTATTGTAAAGTACGTTTTGGGTCCGTATCTAGAGCGGAGAGGTCCGCTGAGGTGGGGTGACGTGGAGAAGGACCCGTCCTAAAACTGAAAGCTACAGGAGGACCAGACGGCTACCAACACTCACACACACCCCTGCCCTGACCATGGCCTCGCACTAACCCTATCCTCCTTCTCTGCTCTCCTCCACAGGGATATAAACTCTCAGTAGAGACTAACAGTAGATAGTGACAGTAGATAGAATGGATTCTTTAAAGAGAAATAGGGAGGCCTTCTAATGAAGGAATCAAAGTAGAGAGAGAGAGAGAGGAGAGAGAGAGAGAGAGAGAGAGGTGATGGAGAGATGGGAGAGCAGCTTTGATTCGAGGATGAGAGGGAGCAGGAGGGCTGCTGGGAGACACGTGTCTGTTTATCAATCCATTAAATATAATAATAATAATAATAATAATAATAATAGTAATAATAATAATATATGCCTTTAATCCAACGCGATTTAGTCATGTGTGCATACATTATACGTGCGGGTGGTCCCTGGAATCAAACCCACTAATCCTGCCGTTGCAAGCGGCATGCTCTACCAACAGCTAGGGTTAGTCTTAATAACAACCATCCATTGACTAATTATTGGAACGTGTGTGTGTGTGTGTTTTATTATCACTCACCTGTTGATGTCAATGCAGCATCCACACAAACATAGATCATCGGTCAGACAATACTTATACCAATGTGATATGGTCCCATATCAATGGCAAGGGCTGTACAATAACTCACAACATACAATATATAAAAACGTGACACTGTGAAGCCCAAAGAGAAGGCATGAAGACTTCCCCAGTGTCACTGCAGCTGAAGATGGGAAACTCCATCACTCTGAGGCACTATGCTCCTATGGTGTGATACAATGCATCTCTCTATTGTTGTGTATGGGGACAGGCCATGTTGAGGGACTCTCTTTTTGTCAAAGGGTCTTAATGAACCCAGAGGGGAGTCAATAGGGCCACTAGAGTTGGCAGGCCTTGGCAGGGAGGGAGGTAGAGAGGGAAGAAAGGGTGAAGTGAGAGGAGTGTGTCTAGATCAATAGCGGCTTCTCAGAATCCTTTAATTTGATGGAGGAGATTGATGGGGAAGGCAGGGGAGAGCAAAGTGTACAAGGTTGTGGCCTCACCTTTTATGGGTGTGTGTGACTCAGAGAGAAAGCTGTTGGATAAGTGTATGTTCTTTGTTATAATGTGTAGAACTACAGCTAGGGCTATGTGTGTGAAGATGCCAGCATTTCTAACTGAGGCCTTTCACTTTCTGTGAGGCAGGAAAATCTCCTAGATGAAATATGCAGCGGCATGTTGACTGAGTGACTTCCACCAAATATGGACGCAGATCAAAATCCAGCTGTGAAATGATTGTCATCTATAAAGATCATCCTGAGTGAAATACGAAGCAGGGCATTGTGGGTAATAAATAATTCTGCAGCTAATGGATATCATTTAACTGAGAGGAGATTTCAGTTCAAATGGCACCATATTCCCTATGCAGGGCACTACTTTTGACCAGAACCAATAGGTATAGTATAGTGCACTATAAAGGGAATTGGGTGCCATTTGGAATGCATCCTCGGTTTGAATAACCTGCTTGAGAGCAGGAAGGAACATTGTTAAGGGCTTTTTCTAATGGTACCATTCAATACAAGGTGACAGCTACCAATGCCAAATGGAGGAATGTGTGATATTGCATTATATTGCATTTGGAAACAGAATGGATTCTAAACTGCAGCTGTGAGAAAGCCTGGTAAATATGAATGTAGCTTTTGTTTACGTAATGACAGTGTGAACTTGTCTCCCGGGACCCCAAACTCTGTGTTGACATTTGTATGGGTGGAACCCACAGAGAGAAAAAAAAAACGAATGAATAGAAATAAGTGTTTGTATGGATTATTGTGATGGAGGAGAGTGGCCTTTTAAAGAGGGAGGTAGGTAGAGAGGGAGGGAGGGAGAGAGAGAGAGAGACCCACCTTGCTCTAGCCATGTGGTGCGTCTCAATATCCATACTAATACACTACCCAATGGGCACAAACTGGTTGAATCAACGTTGTTTCAACGTAATTTGTCAACGTATTGTGACGTGGACTCTACGTGAAAAATACATTGGATGAAATTTCAGATAAAGGATTATCTCATCATAGTAACCAAATTTCAACATAGACAAACCTTGTATAAAATATGTTGAATTTGTACCTTTAAAACAACATCAAACCTTAAACGTTATTTCCACTATCAGAATAAAAACTATAGGCTGGGCAGCACCTCCTACTGGATAATTGATCTATCTACAGCTACACTTTGGTCTCCCATCCAGGGTTTTAACTAAGCCCAGCCCTGTTTAGTTATGATATTTGTCACTGACTATTACCAATGTGCTGTTTGTCTACAAATTAATAACTGATATGTTGGATACACGTCTCCATCTCAACCAAAAATCTAAGTTAAAGAATAGGACTAAATCAAATAGAAGTTTATCTAAAGTGCATTTTTGATTTGATTTTGTCCAATTCTTTAACTTAGATTTTTGGTTGAGATGGAGATATCAATTATTAATTTGTAAACAAACTGGAATTAAACCCAGACTAAGTCAATGGCACAGTGCCTTCAGAAAGTATTAACAACCCTTGACTTTTTCCACATTTTGTTGTGTTACAGCCTGAATTTAAAATTGATTAAATTGAGATGTTGTGTCACTGGCCTACACACAATACCTCATAAGGTCAAATTGGAATTATGTTTTTCCAAACTTTTCCAAAATTAAAATGAAAAGCTGAAATGCCTTGAGTCAATAAGTATTCAACTCTTTTGTTATGGCAAGCCTAAATAAGTTCAGGAGTAAACAAGTCACATAAAAAATTGCATGGACTCTGTGTGCAATAATATTGTTTAACATTATTTTTTAATGACTACCTCATCTCTGTACCCCACACATACAATTATCTGTAAGGTCCCTCAGTCGAGCAGTGAATTTCAAACCCAGATTCAACTACAAAGACCAGAGATGTTTTGCAATGCCTCGCAAAGAGGGGCACCTATTGGTAGATGGGTAAAAAAAAAGCAGACATTGAATATCCCTTTGAGCATGGTGAAGTTATTAATTACACTTTGGATGGTGTATCAATACATCCAGTCTCTACAAAGTTACAGGCGTCCGTCTGTTGCCGGAGAGAAAGGAAACCACTCAGGGATTTAACCATAAGACCAATAGTGACTTTAAAACAGTTACAGAGTTGAATGGCTGTGATAGGAGAAAACTGAGGATGGGATCAACAACATTGTAGTTACTCCACAATACTAACCTAAATGTTTGCAATAAGGCACTAAAGTCAAACTGCAAAAAATGTGGCAAAGAAATTCACTTTATGTCCCAAATACAAAGCATTATGTTTGGGACAAATCCAAAACAACACATCACTGAGTACCACTCTTCATATTTTCAAGCATGGTGGTGGCTGCATCATGTTATGGGTATGCTTGTCATCGGCAAGGACTAGGGAGATTTTTTAGGATCAAAAGTAAAGGAATAGAGCTAAGCACAGGCAAAATCCTAGAGGAAAACATGGTTCAGTCTGCTTTCCAACAGACAATGGGAGACAAATTCACATATCAGCAGGGTAATAACCTAAAATACAAGTCCAAATATACACTGGAGTTGCTTACCAATACGACATTGAATGTTCCACAGTGGCCTAGTTACAGTTTTGACTTAAATTGGCTTGAAAATCTATGGCAACACTTGAAAATGGCTGTCTAGCAACGATCAACAAGCAACTTGAAAGAGCTTGAAGAAATTAAAAAATTGTAATGTGCAAATATTGTACAATCCAGGTGTGCAAAGCCTTTAGAGACTTACCCAGAAAGACTCACAGCTGTAATCATCACTGCCAAAGATGATTCTAAAATGTATTGCCTCAGGGGTGTGCATACTTATATAAATGAAATATTTATGTATTTCATTTTCAATAAATTTGCAAACATTTCTAAAAACATGTTTTCAATTTGTTATTATGGGGTATTGTGTGTAGATGGGTGAGACAAATACATGTAATCCATTTTGAATTCAGGCTGTAACGCAACGAAATGTGGAATAAGTGAAGGGGTATGAATAGTTTCTGAAGATAAATCTCTTTAAAATGTTGATATTTGGTTGTGCTGACAACCAAACACAATTCAATATCACTTTTGAAATACAATAAATAGCCTATTAACTTGCAGACAAGTTCACTAATTATATTTTGTATTCACGTCTCCAACTCAACCAAGAATAAAATATAAAGAATAGGATTACGCCAGTGGCTCAGATGGAACTATGCAAGCAGTAGATACATAACCTTTACATTTTGATATTTGGTTCCATTGTCAACCAAAAACAATTCAATATTACTTTTGTAATACTCTAAATAGTGTAAAGTTAAGGTTTTTTACAAACTAATGTAACATTCAACCCTAAAATGAGTAACACATTCATGGCCACATTTTGAGGTTACTGTAACTATACATTTCTTCGTATGTAATCATATAAAGTGTGCATGTTAAAGATAGCATGCATAGGTCATCGCAGGTCTGTGGAGATCTTCACAATTGCTGTAATAATCTGCAGAGAATCTCGAACGGCATTGATCACTTGCACCATGTAATTTTAATGTAAACTCAATTGCAATCCAGGTCATTTGGTTCTGCTATTAGATAAAGCACAGCCATAACACATTCATCTGTTGCATAAATAACCCAAATATCTGCCATTGTATACCCATTTGAACTTTGCAGTGCTTTTAAATGGTTGAAAGCGCAGTGATAGACATTTGGGTGACAACTAAACCAAAAATAATACATTGATGTCCATTGGAATTTAGTTTTGCTTTTAAATGGTTGAAAGCATAGTGATAGCACATTGGAAATTCAACAAACTTTTGTCTGTCTTTTTGAGTTGGTGAATATAGTTTGTAATCTCATTGATTAACGTCTCAACCAAATATTACCCAATTATCCACGTTGAAATGACGTTGTGTGCCCAGTGGGTACTCAGTATGCACACTACTGTAGGTGGTGTATCACCAAATATATCTGAACTCATACATGCTCTATTGCCCTTAGCATTGGCAGTTGTGAAGCTAAAACCAGACTGTCAAAGGTGTGTTGGGTAAGCTATAGATTGTATCTTTGGCCTTTTTTAATCATCATTATGACTCATTTAATTTCTTCCTTCAGTTCCAGTTGTTAACGTGTAGAGAGGTGTTACCTACAGTGAGGGAAATAAGTATTTGATCCCCTGCTGATTTTGTATGTTTGCCCACTGACAAAGAAATTATCAGTCTATAATTTTAATGGTAGGCTTATTTGAACAGTGAGAGACAGAATAACAACAAATAAATCCAGAAAAACGCATGTCAAAAATGTTATAAATTGATTTGCATTTTAATGAGGGAAATAAGTATTTGACCCCCTCTCAATCAGAAAGATTTCTGGCTGAGATTAGGATCACACTCTTAAAGGGAGTGCTCCTAATCTCAGTTTGATTATTCGCAAATGGAAGAAACACAAAATAACTGTAAATCTCCCTCGGCCTGGGGCTCCATGCAAGATCTCACCTCGTGGAGTTGCAATGATCATGAGAACGGTGAGGAATCCGCCCAGAACTACACGGGAGGATCTTGTAAATGATCTCAAGGCAGCTGGGACCATAGTCACCAAGAAAAAATTTGGTAACACACTACGCCGTGAAGGACTGAAATCCTGCAGCGCCCGAAAGGTCCCCCTGCTCAAGAAAGCACATATACAGGCCCGTCTGAAGTTTGCCAATGAACATCTGAATGATTCAGAGGAGAACTGGGTGAAAGTGTTGTGGTCAGATGAGACCAAAATCGAGCTCTTTGGCATCAACTCAACTCGCCGTGTTTGGAGGAGGAGGAATGCTGCCCATGATCCCAAGAACACCATCCCCACCGTCAAACATGGAGGGGGAAACATTATGCTTTGGGGGTATTTTTCTGCTAAGGGGACAGGACAACTTCACCGCATCAAAGGGACGATGGACGGGGCCATGTACCGTCAAATCTTGGGTGAGAACCTCCTTCCCTCAGCCAGGGGATTGGAATTCCAGCATGACAATGACCCAGAACACACGGCCAAGGCAACAAAGGAGTGGCTGAAGAAGAAGCACATTAAGGTCCTGGAGTGGCCTAGCCAGTCTCCAGACCTTAATCCCATAGAAAATCTGTGGAGGGAGCCAAAGGTTCGAGTTGCCAAACGTCAGCCTCGAAACCTTAATGACTTGGAGAAGATATGCAAAGAGGAGTGGGACAAAATCCCTCCTGAGATGTGTCCAAACCTGGAGGCCAACTACAAGAAACGTCTGACCTCTGTGATTGCCAACAAGGGTTTTGCCACCAAGTACTAAGTCATGTTTTGCAGAGGGGTCAAATACTTAATTCCCTCATTAAAATGCAAATCAATTTATAACATTTTTGACATGCATTTTTCTGGATTTTTGTTGTTGTTATTCTGTCTCTCACTGTTCAAATAAACCTACCATTAAAATTATAGACTGATCATTTCTTTGTCAGTGGGCAAACGTACAAAATCAGCAGGGGATCAAATACTTTTTTCCCTCACTGTAGATTTAGTAGAAGGATGAAAAGTGTGATAAAAAATACAACAAAAAAACAGGCTATTTACACGGACACACACAGAGTACTCGACCGCACTGCTACGCCATCTTGGACATCTCACAAGGGGACATACAGGAATATATAATCTACCAACGTGGGAAAAGAAGGCTTTAGGGACAAACGTGAACTTACCTTCTTTATCCACTTTCAACCCTTCCTCGAACATACTGGTGTAAAACAACATGCTTTTGTTTTACTATCAATTTTATGTTTGAAATGTCCAGTGTGAGAATATACTGTCTGAGAAATATCAATGATGAGATAATGAGGCTGCATGAACTCTATGCCAATCTGTGATGTTCACCACTGAAATGTCATGCAGCTAACTATAAAGCCATCAGAAACTGTATAAAAGTCTGCATCTCTCCACCACCCAGTGAGTGTGTGTGACAGTTGTGTTAAATCTTTGTTCCTTGTGGCACGCCTGTCAGAGCTGTGAGATACAGAGAGGCTGTCACAGTGCAGGTTGAAGCAGGTTTATAACTGTATTTTCTGCTCCCTTTGGGATGTTGTCTAAGGTGAACAGTAGTTATGTCTCACAGACAGACAGACAGACAGACCAGACAGGAAATTGTTGTTCTGACACAGGTACATGTGGTTCTGACTGACCCAGGGTTATGTTTAGAGGCGTCTGTGCTCAGCTCTACTACCTAGAGACCTAGAGGAACAGTCAGTCTCATTAGTGAATCTGCCAGACAGAGGCATGGAGAGGGGGAGAGAGAGATATAGAGAGAGCGATGAAGAGAGAAATGGGTAGAAAGAGAAGAAAGATGGCGAGAGAGAGAGATTGAGAAATGGAGAGAGAGAAGAGGCCACTCTGGGCCTAATGATGATGGGCTAAGAGAGGTAGCTAACAGCCCCCTAAATAACCTGTTCAGTGGTATTGCAGTATTGTGGAATAATTTTAATGTTAAGGTAAGATTTGAATGGAGAAAGGTGATCCGAGAGCAGCGCTGCTTTTCTTTTGATCCTATCAGCCACATGGTCTAACGATGCACTTAACGAACATTCTCTACATGCTTGTTTGGGAAACACTCTTAAAAAGTGCATCGTGGCGCTGTGGTCTAAGGCACTACATTGTAGTGCTAGAGGCGTCACTACAGACCTGGGTTCGATCCCAGGCTGTATCACAACCGACCGTGATCGGGAGTCCCATAGGGTGGCGCACAATTGGCCCAGCATCGTCCGGGTTAGGGGAGGGTTTAGCCGGGGGGGCTTTACTAGTCTCATCCGTTCAACGGATGACCTTGGTCTTACGTTGAACGGTGTTTCCTCCGACACATTGGTGCGGCTGACTTCCGGGTTAAGAAGCGCAGTACAGTGGACGTATGACTCGACCTTCGCCTCCCAAGCCCATTGGGGAGTTGCATCGATGAGTCAAGATCACAATTGGGGAAGTGGCGCCGGAGAAGATGGCTGCCGTTTTACAGCCCTCTAACCAATTGTACTATTATGTGTGTTTTCTCACGTTATTTGTAATTTATGTTTCTGCCACCATCTCCTATGACCAAAAAGAGCTTCTGGATATCAGAACAGCGATTACTCACCACGTATTGGACGAAGATTATTTATTCAACGAGTCAGACGCGAAGGATAACCTACATACACCCGACAAGGCCCAAATCCCCGTCATTCACAGGAGAAAGAGACAGAGATATCGTGGACGTAGGTCGGGGTGCCTTGTAAGGAACCGACGGCGAGCGAGTAAACTACCTCTTCCATCAATCCTATTAGCCAATGTTCAATAATTTGAGAACAAACTGGACGACCTAAGATTACGGTTATCCTACCAACGGGACATTAAAAACTGTAATATCTTATGGTTCACTGAGTCGTGGCTGAACGACGACATGGACAACATACAGCTACATTGGCAGGATAGAACGGCTGACTCCGGTAAGACAAGGTGTGGCGGTCTGTGTATATTTGTAAACAACAGCTGGTGCACAAAATCTAATACTAAGGAAGTCTCGAGGTTTTGCTCGCCTGAGGTAGAGTATCTCATGATAAGCTGTAGACCACACTATTTACCAAGAGACTTTTCATCTATATTTTTCGTAGCTGTCTATCTACCACCACAAACCGATGCTGGCATTAAGATTGCACTCAATGAGCTATATAAGGCCATAAGTAAACAGGAAAACGCTCATCCAGAGGCAGCGCTCCTAGTGGCCGGGGACTTTAATGCAGGGAAACTTAAATCAGTTCTACCTAATTTCTCCCAGCATGTTAAATGTGCAACCAGAGGAAAAAAAACTCTAGACCACCTTTACTCCACACACAGAGACGCATACAAAGCTCTCCCTCGCCCTCCATTTGGCAAATCTGACCAAAACTCTATCCTCCTGATTCCCGCTTATAAGCAAAAACTAAAACAGGAAGCACCAGTGACTCGGTTAATAAAAAAGTGGTCAGATGATGCAGATGCTAAGCTACAGGACTGTTTTGGTAGCACAGACTGGAATATGTTCCGGGATTCTTCAGATAGCATTGAGGAGTACACCACATCAGTCACTGGCTTCATCAATAAGTGCATCGATGACGTCGTCCCCACAGTGACCGTACGTACATACCCCAACCAGAAGCCATGGATTACAGGCAACATCCGCACTGAGCTAAAGGGTAGAGCTGCCGCTTTCAAGGAGCGGGACTCTAACCTGGAAGCTTATAAGAAATCCCGCTATGCCCTCCGATGAACCATCAAACCGGCAAAGAGTCAATACCGGACTAAGATTTAATCGTACTACACCGGCTCTGACACTCGTCGGATGTGGCAGGGCTCGAAAACTATTACAGACTACAAAGGGAAGCACAGCCACGAGCTACCCAGTGACACAAGCCAACCAGAAGAGCTAAATCACGTCTACGCTCGCTTCGAGGCAAGCAACACTGAAGCATGCATGAGAGCACCAGCTGTTCCGGATAACTATGTGATCACGCTCTCCGTAGCCGATGTGAGTAAGACTTTTAAGCAGGTCAACATTCACAAGGCCGCAGGGCCAGACGGATTACCAGGACGTGTACTCCGAGCATGTGCTGACCAACTGGTAAGTGTCTTCACTGACATTTTCAACATGTCCCTGACTGAGTCTGTAATACCAACATGTTTCAAGCAGACCACCATAGTCCCTGTGCCCAAGGACACTAAGATAACCTGCCTAAATGACTACCGACCCGTAGCACTCACATATGTAGCCATGAAGTGCTTTGAAAGGCTGGTCATGGCTCACATCAATTATCCCAGAAACCCTAGACCCATTCCAATTTGCATACCGCCCCAACAGATCCACAGATGATGCAATCTTCTATTGCACTCCACACTGCCCTTTCCCACCTGGACAAGAGGAACACCTACATGAGAATGCTGTTCATTGACTACAGCTCAGCGTTCAACACCATAGTGCCCTCAAAGCTCATCACTAAGCTAAGGATCCTGGGACTAAACATCTCCCTCTGAAACTGGATCCTGGACTTCCTGGCGGGCCGCCTCCAGTTGGTAAGGGTAGGTAACAACACATCTGCAACGCTGAACCTCAACACGGGGGCCCCTCAGGGGTGCATGCTCAGTCCCCTCCTGTACTCCCTGTTCACCCATGACTGCATGGCCAGGCATGACTCTAACACCATCATTAAGTTTGCTCACGACACAACAGTGGTAGGCCTGATCACCGACAACGATGAGACAGCCTATAGGGAGGAGGTCCGAGACCTGGCCGTGTGGTGCCAGGATAACAACCTCTCCCTCAACGTGATCAAGACAAAGGAGATGATTGTGGACTAAAGGGAAAAAAAGAGGACAGAGCACACCCCCATTCTCATCGACGGGGCTGTAGTGGAACAGGTTGAGAGCTTCAAGTTCCTTGGTGTCCACATCACCAACGAACTATCATGGTCCAAACACACCAAGACAGTTGTGAAGAGGGCACGACAAAGCCTATTCCCCCTCAGGAGACTGAAAGGATTTGGCATGGGTCCTTAGATCCTCAAAAAGTTATACAGCTGCACCATCGAGATTATCCTGACTGGTTGCATCACCGCCTGGTATGGCAACTGCTCAGCCTCCGACAGCAGGGCACTACAGAGGGTAGTGCGTACGGCCCAGTACATCACTGGGGCCAAACTTCCTGCCATCCAGGACCTCTATACCAGGTGTTGTCAGAGGAAGGCCCTCAAAATTGTCAAAGACTCCAGCCACCCTAGTCATAGACTCTTCTCTCTGCTACCGCATGGCAAGCGGTACCGGAGCGCCAAGTCTAGGTCCAAAAGGCTTCTCAACAGCTTCTACCCCCAAGCCATAAGACTCCTGAACAGCTAATCATGGCTACCCGGACTATTTGCACTGCACCCCCCCACCCCCCTCTTTTACGCTGCTGCTACTCTGTTTATTATTTATGCATAGTCACTTTAACTCTACCCACATGTACATATTACCTCAATTACCTCGACTAGCCGGTGCCCCCGCACATTGACACTTCACCGGTACCCCCCTGTATTTAGCCTCCCTACTGTTATTGTATTTTACTGCTGCTCTTTAGTTATTTGCTTTTATTTTTTTTACTTAGGACTTTATTTTTTTTAAATTCTTTAAAAATGCATTGTTGGTTAAGGACTTGTAAGTAAGCATTTCACTGTAATGTCTACACCTGTTGTATTCGGCGCATGTGGCAAATACAATTTTGATTTGATTTAAAAAATACAAATACATAATTAGCTCGTAAATAACGATGGATCTGGTACGATCAACATATTACAATTGCTGGCTTTAAATGTGTATTTGTAGTTTTAACTGCATCAAGTACAGTAGGCCTAGGACTTACAATTAATGTTAGAATTTGATTGACAGACTTGATATGAGGTATTAACTTAAATTTTTTCTCCTTTTAAAGAGTACGTTGTGTATCCACACAGCTTATATGATACTGCTCCACATGTGAACATGTAATTTATGCTTTTTAGACCTGTTTTCAAGTTTAATGAATAAAAGTCTTATTCTGAAGGTCTAGGATCTACTCATGGGGACAGCAGTGAACACCCTTAATTAAAAGATACATTTAATACAATTATTCAAAAAGGGATCAAATACTTGCTTTTGTGATGTTAGGATGTGTCAACGAATATAAAACAGTGAGTGACGGGCTGTATCTAGGTGGTCAAAGCTTTTGACACAGCATGTATCCCCAATGTGACAAAATGCGTTCATTGAGTCTGACACAAGGTGGTCCGTTTCTCAGGGTTTCCAACTGTGTGTCGAAGTCTTGATACGGTCTGTATCGGACCTGGACACAATTGGATACTCAAGGACGTATGTTGTGTTGGAATGTGAGTCAAGACCTGTCCAATCTTGATACAGGGGTATTTTGCATAGTATTTGTGTATGTGTATGTGTAAGTGTATGTGTATGTGTGTGTGTGTGTGTGATGTGTCAGCATGTTGGGTACTCACATTGTGCCAGGATGCCAGATAGGGCAGTCTTGAACTTGTCCTTGGCCTCCTCCATCTCCTTCTCGTGGGCGGCCTTTTGACTCATCAGCTGGCGGATGTGGCTGTTGGACGACTGGATCATGGAATAGAAGTTGTTGGCGTTACGACGGTTCACCTCACCGCGTTCCACCCAGCTCAGCAGCACACGCACCGCCTCCGCAAACGTTGCCTCATCTGAGGAGATGGTTAAAGGAAAGATTGCACAAAATGATCTCCACAACTAACCACATTGATAAATAATATCTTCATTAAATATTCTTATTTCAAACATAAGGTATATAACTCCTCGAAAATAGGGTAACACTTTATTTGGATAGTCCATCTGTAGTAACATTTCAACTATCTGCTAACCCTAACCCTAGCCCTAGCCCTAATCCTTACCCTAAACCTTTTTCTAAACCTAATCCTAACCGTAACATCAGCAAGTGGTTGCATATCAACAGATTGTTTGTTGATAGTATGATCATCTGTAGAGCATCTATCCAAATAAAGTGTGACCGAAAATAGACATTAATTTTCTAACTTTTTAACTCACAGGCAGAACTTTAGCTCTTTCTTACTCTGGGCAAAACTGGGGGGAAAAACAAGGCTGTATTAGTTGAGCGGTAGCTAGCTAGAAACAGTAGTTAGCAGAGTCTGGTTTGCAGTGGTGTTGGCTAGCTTAGGATTCGTTTCCTTTACACTACCAATAATGAGTCAACTGAAACAAAAGTATATAGCTACTCCTTTGATTATAATCACAATGCAGACAGTTCACTAAAGCTTTAGAACAACATAAAGCATGCCAATGTGCAATGCTGATGGGGATGTCCCCAAATGGATGAAGAGTGGACAGGTTCATGAAACAACTCTTACCACCAAGTTACCTCTTCTTGGAACAGGTGCTGCTACTCAAGCAGTAGACATTCAGATGTGTCAGTGCTCCACACTGGTCAATACCACCCTACCTTTACCACTGTGTAAAATGTCAATGGTGTGGGCAGCATTTTTACTTAAATATTTCGTAATAGCCTTGTTACCTTTTATGGAAAGCCCTCATCTGTCGTGAACCATTCCATAAAAAGCCTTACTACCCACACCCTATCTCACTATCCATAACATGTAAATATTGACACACCTTTTATAATTTAAAAGAAACCCATCAATGAATCCTACATACTCTATGGCATTGTGTGTTACAGGCTTCAGAAATAAGGTCCCATACAGATAGCTAAATTAATAATAGCTGTCTAGTTCTGTTAGATAAGGAAAGATTGATACGATTATAATAATTAATAAGAAAGCCTGTAAGCCTTGAAATAGGCAAGGTGATTCGACATGAACAATACATTGTTAGCACGCCAGCTAGCTAGCTTAGATAGCAATATTTGCAAATACTCTAGCCGCTAACTAGCCAAAACCAATTCCCATACTTCTCGATCATAAAACAATTAATG
The DNA here is from genome assembly GCF_020615455.1 of Coregonus clupeaformis. Classification (NCBI taxonomy): domain Eukaryota; kingdom Metazoa; phylum Chordata; class Actinopteri; order Salmoniformes; family Salmonidae; genus Coregonus; species Coregonus clupeaformis. The sequence continues at coordinate 36,463,314 of NC_059193.1, forward strand.
GTATATCTGTCCTCAACTCTAGAAAGTCACTTAAGTTTGTCTCCGAGCAAAATATTATGTTACAGAAGTGTTATCTTAACTACAGGGCAGTGGATGGCAGCGATGTGACTATCCTGTTTCAAAAGCCTTTGTATGAACACCAGTGGTTGTTTAGCGTTATTCATGTTTTGGGTTGTAGACTGATATGTTGATTTCAAGAGACAAGAGTGTTATTGATTTTCAATGTTAAAGGGATACTTCGGGATTTTGGCAATGAGGCCCATTATCTATTTACCATGAGTCAGATACACTTGTGGATACCATTTTTATGTCTCTGTGTCCAGTATGAAGAAAGTTAAAGGTACTGTAGTTTCGCGAGCCAATGCTAACTAGCGCAATGACTGGAAGTCTATGGGTATCTACTACCACACGCAAGCACGCACGCACACACACACAGGACATCAGATGATTTGTATGAATAATCCATCTCTGCTTTCGATATTGAATCAAGGTGTCATAACTTGTCATAACCAGAACTCCCTGTGTTGTTACTCTGTTATATAATGTAGGTTTCCAGGCTCTCCACAGTCACTAGTCCTCCCTAGTTCAATCAATCAATCAATTTTATTTTATATAGCCCTTCTTACATCAGCTAATATCTCGAAGTGCTGTACAGAAACCCAGCCTAAAACCCCAAACAGCTAGTAATGCAGGTGTAGAAGCACGGTGGCTAGGAAAAACTCCCTAGAAAGGCGAAAGCCTAGGAAGAAACCTAGAGAGGAACCAGGCTATGAGGGGTGGCCAGTCCTCTTCTGGCTGTGCCGGGTGGAGATTATAACAGAACCATGCCAAGATGTTCAAAAATGTTCATAAGTGACAAGCATGGTCAAATAATAATCAGGAATAAATCTCAGTTGGCTTTTCATAGCCGATCATTAAGAGTTGAAAACAGCAGGTCTGGGACAGGTAGGGGTTCCATAACCGCAGGCAGAACAGTTGAAACTGGAATAGCAGCAAGGCCAGGCGGACTGGGGACAGCAAGGAGTCACCACGGCCGTTACTACAAGTCCATTATTAATACACATACTCAGTCAATATCAATACTACTCAGTCACTGACAATGACCAGGGCTATTAGAAAATCATATTTGGACTAAATGAGCGTTTAGCTGTGAGGCTGTGGCATCTGATGAATATAATTATCACTTTCATTTTCATACAATGAGTCTACACAGCTAGAGAGCTTAGCGGCTTATCAAAAGAACAGACTTTGACGAGGACCCAAATATTCACAACACCCACATATAGTAAGTTCATAGGGATGTGTTGAAGAGATGTGTGGATACTAAAACATCAGGCTGCTGCCTGGCTGTCCATCTCTTTTTCACATCTAGCAGTTTCTCAGCTAAACTGAAAGTAGAGAAGCAACATGTATTACTTGGCCAGTTAAAATGCCACTGCTCTGTGTAGCAGTTAATGGAGAAAGTGTAAAAGTGTTTGGTCTAATATAGCATGAGGCCAACTGTCTCTGCTAACATAATCACTAATTAACACAACATTATGTTGAGCTACTTCCTACTGGAATCCTCACATTCACAAATCTTTAAGTACAAGTTGTGTGGGAGGTGATATTTGTTTACTTCAGCAGTTTATAGTAGTGGGCAGTGGTGGAAAAAGTACTAAATTGTCATACTTGAGTAAAAGTAAAGATACCTTAATAGAAAATGACTCAAGTAAAAGTGAAAGTCACCCAGTAAAATACTACTTGAGTAAAAGTCTAAAAGTATTTGGTTTGAAATACACTTAAGAATAAAAAATAAAAGTAAAAGTATAAACCATTTCAAATTCCTTGTATTAAGCAAACCAGACGGCACAATTGTATTGTTTATTTTTTTTTTACAGATAGCCAGGGGCACACTCCAACACTCAGACATAATTTACAAACGAAGCATTTGTGTTTAGTGAGTCCGCCAGATCAGAGGCAGTAGGGATGACCAGGGAAGTTATCTTGATAAGTGTGTGAATTGGACCATTTTCCTGTCAAAATGTAACGAGTACTTTTGGGTGTCAGGGAAAATGTATGGAGTAAAAAGTACATTATTTTCTTTAGGAATGTAGTGAAGTAAAAGTAAAAGTTGGCAAAAATATAAATAGTAAAGTAAAGTACAGATACCCGCAAAAAATACTTAAGTAGTACTTTAAAGTATTTTTACTTAAGTACTTTACACCACTGGTAGTGGGGAAGCCTGTGGTTTATGCTGTCCATTTTTAAGTAAATAATAATAATAATATGCCATTTAGCAGACGCTTTTATCCAAAGCGACTTACAGTCATGCGTGCATACATTATTTATTTTTTTGTGTATGGGTGGTCCCGGGGATCGAACCCACTACCTTGGCATTACAAGCGCCGTGCTCTACCAGCTGAGCTACAGAGGACCAAGTATATACAGTGAGGGAAAAAAGTATTTGATCCCCTGCTGATTTTGTACGTTTGCCCACTGACAAAGACATGATCAGTCTATAATTTTAATGGTATGTTTATTTGAACAGTGAGAGACAGAATAACAACAAAAAAATCCAGAAAAACACATTATCTATTGATTTGCATTTTAATTAGGGAAATAAGTATTTGACCCCTCTGCAAAACATGACTTAGTACTTGGTGTCAAAACCCTTGTTGGCAATCACAGAGGTCAGACGTTTCTTGTAGTTGGCCACCAGGTTTGCACACACATCTCAGGAGGGATTTTGTTCCACTCCTCTTTGCAGATCTTCTCCAAGTCATTAAGGTTTCGAGGCTGACGTTTGGCAACTCGAACCTTCAACTCCCTCCACAAATTTTCTATGGGATTAAGGTCTGGAGACTAGCTAGGCCACTCCAGGACCTTAATGTGCTTCTTCTTGAGCCACTCCTTTGTTGCCTTGGCCGTGTGTTTTGGGTCATTGTCATGCTGGAATACCCATCCATGACCCATTTTCAATGCTCTGGCTGAGGGAAGGAGGTTCTCACCCAAGATTTGATGGTACATGGCCCCGTCCATCGTCCCTTTGATGCGGTGAAGTTGTCCTGTCCCCTTAGCAGAAAAACACCCCCAAAGCATAATGTTTCCACCTTCATGTTTGACGGTGGGGATGGTGTTCTTGGGGTCATAGGTAGCATTCCTCCTCCTCCAAACACGGCGAGTTGAGTTGATGCCAAAGAGCTCGATTTTGGTCTCATCTGACCACAACACTTTCACCCTGTTCTCCTATGAATCATTCAGATGTTCATTGGCAAACTTCAGACGGGCCTGTATATGTGCTTTCTTGAGCAGGGGGACCTTGCGGGCGCTGCAGGATTTCAGTCCTTCACGGCGTAGTGTGTTACCAATTGATTTCTTGGTGACTATGGTCCCAGCTGCCTTAAGATCATTGACAAGATCCTCCCTTGTAGTTCTGGGCTGATTCCTCACCGTTCTCATGATCATTGCAACTCCACGAGGTGAGATCTTGCATGGAGCCCCAGGCCGAGGGAGATTGACAGTTATTTTGTGTTTCTTCCATTTGCGAATAATCGCACCAACTGTCGTCACCTTCTCACCAAGCTGCTTGGCGATGGTCTTGAAACCCATTCCAGCCTTGTGTAGGTCTAAAATCTTGTCCCTGACATCCTTGGAGAGCTCTTTGGTCTTGGCCATGGTGGAGAGTTTGGAATCTGATTGATTGATTGCTTCTGTGGACAGGTGTCTTTTATACAGGTAACAAACTGAGATTAGGAGCACTCCCTTTAAGAGTGTGCTCCTAATCTCAGCTCGTTATCTGTATAAAAGACACCTGGGAGCCAGAAATCTTTCTGATTGAGAGGGGGTCAAATACTTATTTCTCTCATTAAAATGCAAATCAATTTATAACATTTTTTACATGCGTTTTTCTGGATTTTTTGTTGTTATTCTGTCTCTCACTGTTCAAATAAACCTACCATTAAAATTATAGACTGATCATTTCTTTGTCAGTGGGCAAACGTACAAAATCAGCAGGGGATCAAATACTTTTTTTCCCTCACTGTAAACACATATACAAGCATGCGCGTACACACACACATACACACAACCATCAGTCAAACACAGCGGATGGGGCTTTTCAGTGTACAGCTTTTTTTTTAAATCCACAGAGACAGATTCATACTCAGAGTCATCAGACTTATTAACAATATCAACATCAAACTCTGCTGTCACGCCTAGTCCTGCTCCCTCCCTCCGGCGCTCGACGTCGCCAGTCTACTAACCACCGGTCCTGGCAACCCACATTGCGCACACCTGGCAACCATCATTGCGCACACCTGCTCCCCATCGTTACGCACACCTGGACTTCATCCCCACCCTGATTACTCTCCCTTCATATAGCCCTCAGTAGCCTCTGTCATCAGGCAGTATTGGTTTTGGTTACGTTCAGTACGCGTCTCCTGTGCTGTATTATCGTCATGTTTATTATTATTAAACTCACCTTCTGCACCTGCTTTCTGACTCCCTGTGTATATGTTACATCTGCAGTGTATCAGGAGGATTTCTCAAAAAAACAAAACTGAACACAAAGGAGGACCACAGTGGAACACTGTACATTGTGACAGACAAGATTGTGTGTACTGTGTGTGTGTGTATCCCCTGGTCTCATGGACCCACCTTTGATCTTGTTCCCCAGCTGGCTACACTCATGCTCTGAGTAGTGGACGATGGGTGGAGGGGAGGGGGGTCTGAAACGGTCCTCCTCCATCCTCCTGCGGTGCCTCTCTTCTCTGGCATACATGCGCTGACGACACTCCCACTCATACAGGTCGTCTCTGGCCTGGGCAAAATCCACATGGAGCTGCCCTGTGTCCTTCTTGTCTGTACTGGACCCGAGACGGATATGGTAGCCTGCAGGAAGAGAGGGAAGGATGGAGAGAGAGGGGGGAGAGTTAGGGACAGGGAGAAAGAGGCGTACAGGGAGAGAGGGAGTGAGAGATGGAGGGGAGGACGATGTGTTAGAACCAGGTGGGAACATAATTGGATGACATTTCACTCTGCTAAATGCACAGGTGAAGGGTGGTAAAATGCCATAAATACCCAGAAACCACTTTCTGTCAGGCACCTGCATCTCTATCCTGATTCCTAACATCCTCTATTTGGGTTGAAATGATCTGCCCATACACCTGTCTCTCCTCTTTTTTTATCGGTTTGTTCCTATGTCACAGCTGCATCCCAGCTAAAGTAGCTTTGGCCGGTTGCAGTAGAAAACGCCTCTACTCTCTGTAAACAAATTCATAAAGGAGACTTTAAGAGACTAATTGCTTCTCTAGTGACACCATTGCAAACACCTCTCTCTCTGTCTTTCTCTTCACCTCTATTTCTCTGTCTGCTCTCGCTCTCTCTTTCTTTCTTTCCCGTGCCACTCATTTACACTAATGGCTCTTTGTGGATTTTAAATGCTTGATTCTTAATTGATTGGTTTAAATGATCGGTGTGTGTCTGGGCCATGTGTGTGTGTTTCTCCTCTCTCTGTAATGATACCCCAGGTGCATTGCATGAACATAAAGACACCACACACACATACCACTCTCTCCCTTCAGGGGAGGGGGTAAAGAGAGCAAAACAGAGAGTGGTCACGGATGTCTGTCCTCCCAAAAGAGAGAAATGAACGTGGGCTTGCGGTTGACTTCTGTCTGCTCTCTGCTTCAGGCTCCCAGAAGTGGTTAAATATTTAATAGGACCGCTAGGCTGTAACTGTGATAGACTGGTGGCCTGTAGGACTGATGGGCGTTGGGAAATGAGCCTTGTTATTTATGGCCAAACCTGCAGAGCATAATATATGGGCCTGTTCTCCAGTCTCACTGAAGAGAAGAGCTAGGCCAAGTCACTGGAGACGGCAGAACACACACATACTCCCAATCACACTTTGAGACACACACATCACAAAGTAAATAATGTAAAGGATATTATTAGAGAGGCCAGTGTTAAATGTACTTTGTAAGGCTGTGATATATGTCCTCTAGTTTGCATAAAGAAAGAGATTTAAGATGTGGCTCGAGTCTAGTAGCTAAGAAAATACCCTCTCCTGTCCATAACTAGTGGAAGTTTTCTATCTGGAGAGGCAGGACATTTATTCCAATACACCACTAGTTGTCTCCTCATTACCTCAATAGTAAGGGTATCTGGGACATATATTCCACAACACACCTAGTTGTCTTCTCATTGACCTGCATAGGGTCTCTAACTGGAGCGGGGGGACATTTATTCAACAGCTCGGCATGATGTTTAATAGGAAACGTACCGGACAAAAAGAGTGCTCTGTCCACGGTGAACTCTTCGACGAATCGGATGTGGCAGAAGTTCTTCTTGCTCTTGCGGATGGTGATGATCTCACCCAATTGGCCAAACACCTCCACGATGAGCGCCTCGGTGGCGTTCTCTGGTAGACCGCCCACAAACAAAGTCTTACAGCCGGGAGGGCGCTCCCTGATGGCCGGAGAGGGGAGGTCTAAGCAACATAAAGAGAGAAAAAGTTGTATATATTAATTGGATGAATGAGCACATTCAGGTTGACACCAGGAAAGGAGAGAACCACTACTAATACTCCCCTTTAGCTAGCTCAATTAGCTTCCTGCGGATTGTTTGGTAACAGCTAATTAGCCTAATAGACTATATCTACTAAATGTTACCTATACGGGCTGTTTCCCCTTTCTGTTTCCCCTGTCAATCAAAGAGCAATCAGCGTAATTTTTTTTATTAAGATAAATATATTCCATTCTGTTTTAAAATAAATAGTTGCAATGAAACTGTTAGTGAACAACTTTTTATTTTTGGACACTCCATTCTGATTTTTGGCATTAATCTCTCTCATCCCACATCATGCTCTGCAAAACTAAATTAACCTCTACCGGATCGGTGTCCGTATACGGGACGGTTGAGCTAACGTGCGCTAATGTGATTAGCATGACTGTTGTAAGTAACAGCAAACTTTCCAGGACATAGACATGTCTTATATGGGCAGAAAGCTTAAATTCTTGTTAATCTAACTGCACTGTCCAATTTACAGTAGCTATTACAGTGAAAAAATACTTTGCTATTGTTTGAGGAGAGTGCACAACAACAAAAAACATATCACGGCAACTGGTTTGATACATTCACCTCTGAAGGTAAATATGTTAGGCCTACTGCTGCTAGGTAGCTCTCTCTCTGCTCTCTCCCTCCCCTCTGTCTGTTTTGATTGCAGGAGTGAAGTCTGGTGTGCGGGAGTCAGGGTTCCAGCTGCAGCTCATTCACCATAATCACCTCAGCCTTAAAGACCCGGTCAAACTTGCCACTCATCGTCAGATCATAGTCAAGACGACCATATTATTGGAACCTGACTCCTGCTTCCGCTTCACTCCTGCCACCACCACCACCCTGCTTTCCACTACCGGATCTCCCTTTTGGACTCACCACGGACACTAGGACGTTACGGTACCACTCCTGCTCAGAACCTGGATATGTTACCCTCCCTGTAAACCTGGACTTGCTCTTCCCCTATTTTTGGAAACCTGGACAATTGCACGTTGTAAATAAACCTGTTAAACCTTCTCTGGCTCAGTGTAGTTGTCTGCATTTGGGTTCGTATCTAGTTAAATCGTGACAAAATAATGTACTTACATTCAGTAATCTTGTTCTGATTTGTCATCCTAAGGGTCCCAGAGATAAAATGTAGCATAGTTTTGTTTGATGAAATACATTTTTATATTAAAATGTAGGAACTGGGTTCTACAGTTTGAACCTCTGCTGTCTCTGGCCCGGCCACCTAGATGTGTGAAAGTTAGTGTATAAGCTAATGATTCATCATGTATGACATTCCTGGGAGTGTGTAAACATACATTTTGTATTACCATATCATTTATGTATGTTCTCTATAGTTATGTACTTGAAAATGTATCAATTGACAAATTCAGCACATTTGGGCAGACTTGATACAAAATAGTCCACTATTGCAATGCTTCACTGGATCAATCAGAAACTTTGGGCACACACTGCTGTCATCTAGTGGCCAAAATATAAATTGCGCCTAAACTGCAATATTATATTGTGGCCTTTCTCTTGCATTTCAAAGATGATGGAACAAAAAAATATATAGTAAACACATGTTTTTTTGTTTGTATTATTTTTTACCAGATCTAATGTGTTATATTCTCCTACGCTAATTTCACATGTCCACAAAATTCAAAGTGTTTCCTTTCAAATGGTATCAAGAATATGCATATCCTTGCTTCAGGTCCTGAGCTACAGGCAGTTAGATTTGGGTATATCATTTTAGGTGAAATTGAAAAAAATAGTCAGATCCTTAAGAGGTTAACATGCAACTGACTAAGTAAAAAACGTAATCAATAAAAGTGCTTTTAGAACATCCAGGCGGTTATTATTCAATTGGAAATGACAAAGTATGTCATATTGGCCCTCCTGTAGCTCAGCTGGTAGAGCATGGCGCTTGCAACGCAAGGGTTGTAGGTTCGATTCCCACGGGGGGCCAGTATGAAAAATGTATGCACTCACTAATTGTAAGTCGCTCTGGATAAGAGCGTCTGCTAAATGACTAAAATGTCATTGCCTGTTTTGCAGTTGCTCCTAAACAATGCTAGAAATTCCATTTTAATAGAATTTTTTTGAAACAATGCCACCCGCGCAATATTAGGAGTTGAGAAATAAACGCGGTAGCACTGGAAATCTGGGATACCCCTCTTTTTAAATGTAGCCATCACAACTGCTTTAATATATGTTTTCACCGTGATCGTAGCCAGGGTTGGGGAGTAACGGATTACAAAAAAAACTGTATCTGTAATCTGATTACAGTTACTTTTGAAAAAATGTATGATTACTTCTAGGATTTGTTTTAATTCAGAAAGGATTAAAACTGCACAAAGTGTGAGTACACGTCCTCTTTTCATTTGAATGTGTTGGAGAAATTTCTTGAGCTGCACTGAGAATTAGAAAAATATGAAAGCCAATGGTCCAATATTCTAGAAAACTGCTGTGCATATGTGTACACATTTTGGACTATGATAAACGCTTAACAGGACGACAGCAGTGGTGTAGCCTATGGGTGATACGGATATCACTTATATTGATATCTACAAAGCGACATTGATGTGAATCACACTGCTGGTCTCTCATTTAGCTATTTGCACCTTACGGATTGTGGTTGTTGTGGATGGCGGTTCACAAATATATACATGTGTATTTTATCCCAATAATGGTTCAATTGAAGAAGTTTAAGCTGCCTATCAATCATTGTTTTTGCGACCAGTGGACAGCCAGTGAAAAATGCGCTCTTTCAACAGCTGCATGCATAGTGCGGATCCGAGCCTATGGAATAAAAGTTTGAGTGAGTTCGTACCTTCTAAACTCCTCCATGGTATTTTGCTCCATGCTGTCAAAAACAAGTTTAATTTAAGACCACGAGTGGGGATTTTATTGCTCAATCTAATTTGTGCAGATAATTTAAAAAATGTGTCACAGGCCTAATGGACACATGCTCAAACTCGCACACTTTTGATAAACAAAGGGGCAATCTGTAGTTGCTACATCCATTTTTAGACTTATAAATTAATTATATATACCCATTGATTCTTGAAGAATATAACTTATACATGCCTCATGATCTTAGTTCAACTATCACACCATATGAGAACCCAAAATATAAGATAATTTTTATCCAATGTTTGTAAACATTGTTAATGTTAACAAACTCTGTATAGCCTCAAAACATGGTTAAACAATAATGTTGATATCATGGATGGTCGGTCCTTGCATCCATAGCTCTGTCTATTAATCTGAGAGTGGTTACGTTTCTCCAGCCCCATCCCTCAGCTCTTTACCAAAACAGAGGTGGGGTGCCGCTTTGTTATTTTGTCAACTGTGGATTTGCCCTTTAAATAGCTGGAAATAATCGAGATATCAACGTGTCACCAACAAAAACGTAACCATTATGCCTATAACACATGCAGCCATTTTGGACAGGTAACTTGTAGCTGTAATGGATTACATTTAGAAAGTAACCTACCCAACCCTGATTGTAGCTAGAAACAGGCCTAATATTCATTAATTATTGGGGAAGTAAATACAGTTTGACTTTCCTTTCCAATTAAACTCTCTGGCCCCAGGACCGAGTTTTGGAAACCTTGCTCTAGGGGGTTAAAACAAAAGGAAAATGACAAACTATTTCATCAACAATAGAAGTTTCATGTGAAATTGGAATTTTGTATTTAGAGGCATTATTAGCATAATGTACATGCCTATTTGATGTTATACAATATTAATCATTAAAGAATATATTCAGAGGCTTCATGCTGGGAAAATCTATTAAAGTATTTTTATGAAAAATTACATTTGGAAGTCTTAACCATGACTAACATTCATGAGCTAACTTTCTGCAAAAACAGAAACATGCTTGGATTTTCTATATCTAATGTTATTTTGAAACTATAGTGAGATAAATAAGAATCCATTGCCTTTAGCCAGAGAGCTGGTTGATTCTCTCATGTGAATGGACATTCATTGCTTGACAGACCTGAATAATCTAACACAGATTGTTGATGGAATGAATCCCCAATAGGTCAGACATTTCATTATTAAGAAATGTGATGAGCATCATGGTCTATCTCACTACATGTCTGTACTACCATCTGTATTCTGAAGTCTTGTGGTCACAGACCAGCAGACCGCGGGAAGTAGGTGTGCTGCGGGTGCTGTAGCACCCCCTGAAAAATCAGAAAAATATATATGTATGCACTACCGTTTAAAGGTTTGGGGTCACTTAGAAATGTCCTTGTTTTCCATGAAAAAGTACATGAAATGAGTTTGAATAGGAAATATAGCAAAATGAATATGAAATGTAGTCATTGACAAGGTTAGAAATAATGATTTTTAATATAAATAATAATTGTGTCCTTCAAACTTTGCTTTTGTCAAAGAATCCTCCATTTGCAGCAATTACAGCCTTGCAGACCTTCGGCATTCTAGTTGTCAATTTGTTGAGGTAATCTGAAGAGATTTCACCCCATGATTCCTGAAGCACCTCCCACAAGTTGGATTGGCTTGATGGGCACTTCTTACGGTCAAGCTGCTCCCACAACAGCTCAATAGGGTTGAGATCCGGTGACTGTGCTGGCCACTCCATTATAGACAGAATACCAGCTAACTGCTTCTTCCTTAAATAGTTATTGCATAGTTTGGAGCTGTGCTTTGGGTGATTGTCCTGTTGTAGGAGGAAATTGGCTCCAATCAAGTGCCGTCCACAGGGTATGGCATGGCGTTGCAAAATGGAGTGATAGCCTTCCTTCTTCAAGATCCCTTTTACCCTGTACAAATCTCCCACTTTAACACCACCAAAGGACCCCCAAACCATCACATTGCCTTCACCATGCTTGACAGATGGCATCAAGCACTCCTCCAGAATCTTTCCATTTGGTCTGCGTCTCACAAATGTTCTTCTTTGTGATCCGAACACCTCAAACTTTGATTCGTCTGTACATAACAATTTTTTCCAATCTTCCTCTGTCCAGTGTCTGCGTTCTTTCGCCCATATTAATCTTTTATTTTTATTGGCCAGTCTGATATATGGCTTTTTCTTTGCAACTCTGGATAGAAGGTCAGCATCCCGGAGTCGCCTCTTCACTGTTGACGTTGAGACTGCTGTTTTGAGGGTACTATTTAATGAAGCTGCCAGGTGAGGACCTGTGAGGCGCCTGTTTCTCAAACTACACACTCTAATGTATTTGTCCTCTTGCTCAGTTGTGCACCGGGTCCTCCCACTCCTCTTTCTATTCTGGTTAGAGCCTGTTTGCGCTGTTCTGTGAAGGGAGTAGTACACAGCGTTGTATGAGATCTTCAGTTTCTTGGCAATTTCTCGCATGGAATAGCCTTCATTTCTCAGAACAAGAATAGACTGACGAGTTTCAGATGAAAGTTATTTGTTTCTGGCCATTTTGAGCCTATAATCGAACCCACAATTGCAGATGCTCCAGATACTCAACTAGTCTCAAGAAGGCCATCTCAAGAAGGCCAGTTTTATTGCTTCTTTAATCAGCACAACAGTTTTCAGCTGTGCTAACATAATTGCAAAAGGGTTTTCTAATGATCAATTAGCCTTTTAAAATGATAAACTTGGATTAGCAAACACAACGTGCCATTGGAACACAGGACTGATGGTTGCTGATAATGGGCCTCTGTACGCCTATGAAGATATTCCATTAAAAATCAGCCGTTTCCAGCTACAATAGCCTTTTACAACATTAACAATGTCTACACTGTATTTCTGATCAATTTGATATTATTTTAATGGACAAAAAAATTGCTAGTGACCCCAAACTTTTGAACGGTAGTGTACAGTATATGTTATATTTCAGATTCTTCAAAATAGCCGCCCTTTGCCTTGATGACAGCTTTGCACACTCTTGGCATTCTCTCAACCAGCTTTATAAGGTAGTCACCTGGAATGCATTTCAATTAACAGGTGTGCCTTGTTAAAAGTTAATTTGTGGAATTTATTTCCTGCTTAATGCCTTTGAGGCAATCAGTTGTGTTGTGACAAGGTAGGGGTGGTATACAGAAGATAGCCCTATTTGATAAAAGACCAAGTCCATATTATGGCAAGAAAAGCTCAAATAAGCAAAGAGAAATGACAGTCCATCATTACTTTAAGACATGAAGGTCAGTCAATATGGAACATTTCATGAATTTTTAAAGCTTCTTCAAGTGCAGTCGCAAAAACCATCAAGTGCTATGATGAAACTGGCTCTCATGAGGACCGCCACAGGAAAGGAAGTCCCAGAGTTACCTCTGCTGCAGAGGATAAGTTCATTAGAGTTAACTGCACCTCAGATTGCAGCCCAAATAAATGCTTCACAGAGTTCAAGTAACAGACACATCTCAACATCAACTGTTCAGAGGAGACTGCATGAATCAGGCCTTCATGGTCGAATTGCTGCAAAGAAACCACTACTAAAGCACACCAATAAGAAAAAGAGACTTGCTTGGGCCAAGAAACACGAACATTAGACCGGTGGAAATCTGTCATTTGGTCTGATGAGTCTAGATTTGTGATTTTTAGATCCAAAAGCTGTGTCTTTGTGTGATGCAGAGTAGGTGAACGGATGATCTCCGCATGTGCGGTCCCCGCAGTGAAGCATGGAGGAGGTGTGATGGTGTGGGGGTGCTTTGCTGGTGACGCTGTCTGTGATTTATTTAGAATTCAAGGCACACTTAACCAGCATGGCTACCACAGCATTCTGCAGCGATATGCCATCCTATCTGGTTTGGGCTTAATGGGACTATCATTTGTTTTTCAACAGGACAATGACCCAACACACCTCCAGGCTGTGTAAGGGCTATTTGAGCAAGAAGGAGAGTGATGGTGCTGCATCAGATGACCTGGCCTCCACAATCACCCGACCTCAACCCAATGGAGATAGTTTGGGATGAGTTGGACCGCAGAGTGAAGGAAAAGCAGCGAACAAGTGCTCACAATATATGGGAACTCCTTCAAGACAGTTGGAGAAGCATTCCTCATGAAGCTGGTTGAGAGAATACCAAGAGTGTGCAAAGTTGTCATCAAGGGAAAGGGTTGCTACTTTGAAGAATCTCAAATATAAAATATATTTGATTTGTTTAACACTTTTTTGGTTACTACATGATTCCATATGTGTTATTTCATACTTTTGATTTCTTCACTATTATTCTACAATGTAGAAAATAGTAAATATAAAGAAAAACCCTGTAATGATTAGGTGTGTCCTAACTCTTGACTGGTACTGTATACATTTTTCAAAAATGTCTAAAAACCTGTTTTTGCTTTGTAATTATGGGGTATTGTGTGTAGATTGATGAGGAAAAAAACAATGAAATACATTTTAGAATAAGGCTGTAACATAACAAAATGTGGAAAAAGTCAAGGGGTCTGAATACTTTCCGAATGCACTGTATATGCCCTGTTTATTTATACTACGGTTCTGACTTGGTGTACAGGGAGAATACTGTAAGAATGGCACATGTTCTGAATTCTGTCGCTGTACATTTCAAAAGTGCTGAACAAATAGTTGTATTGACTATGTCCGTCTTAGCTCTCTCATTAATGTCTTAATCGAAATTACAGATTGCCTCTTATCTGCTCGTTGTCCCCTTGTGCTATAGTTTGTTCATCTCAATTGTCAGTAGAAACCACATTTGTTTAAGCGAGTCAGCCATATCAGCTATGTTTTTTGAAAAGGCAGTAAATGAGGCTGAATGAACTGTTTCGCTGCCAGACAAGGCTCCGCTGATAGCCAGGTGTAGCAGTGGTAAGGATTCACTCCATGGTGCTGAAAATAAAGCTCTGCTGTTGAGACAGCTGTATATAGGCCCTAACCGTTTATGGGCACCGTTTGTCACCGTTATAGTGCAATTAATGTATTGTTTAGTGTTGTGTTGTGTAGTGGCTTTAGTGGCATGGATCTAAAAAATTAAAATAAAATGGGCGTTTGCCTCACCAAGATTTACCTGCGAATATCGCCACTGGAAACATGGATCTAAAGATAAAATGAAGCACGGTTCTAAAGGTAAAGTGGAAACAGGTTTCTAAAGGTAAAGTGGAACAAGGTTCTAGAGATAAAGTGGAACAGGGTTCTAAAGGTAAAGTGGAAACAGGGTTCTAAATGTAATGTGGAACAGAACTCAAGAGGCAAAGTACAACAGGATTCTAAAGGTAAAATGGAACAAGACTATAAAGTAAATATTGAATATTGTTTGAAAGGTAAAGTTGGAACAGGGCCATATGTGGAATAGTGTATACATATTATGTTCAGTACAGCAGAGTTTTAAAAGTGATGTGGAACAGACCCTGAGTGACTTTTCTTCATTTGAACTTCTCTTTGGTTTTAGAGCTGTCATCCTGTGACAGTGACGCTTCACACTGAACACACACAGTGAAGACACATACCATCAATCCAACATAAAAGCCTTGTGTGCTTAAGGAAGAGAGGTGGAGCGACTCCAGACTGTGTTTTCTGTTTTCTGAAGGAGTCCGAATTCCCAAAGGCTCACAAGACAAAGAGCTTTTGTTTTAGTTCAGGCTGAAATGGATCCCTCCCAAATCTGACAAGTGAGTTTTCTTTGAAAAAGTCTCCAGACATAAACTTTTCTCTGAGATTAGATATTATAGCTGTCCCAGTATTGTTCTCTTTCTGAGAGAGACAGTCTAATGATTTCAAAAACACTGTGGAAAAGTAAAATGTCACAGGAGACCTCATAACACGAATATGAAATGTATATGTTCATCTTAGAGAACACTGAATAGGCCATACTTGGACAATATTTAACAGATTATTCTGATATGTTCATTTCTGCAACATAAACATTTTTAAAACAGCAACGGTATATTTGTTTGCCTCAGCACAAATAATTCACATTAACATAACCTGAACCAAGCAGATTTATACTGAGCACGTCCATGTCCATAGATTCAGCTCTCTTCTAAACAGATGACTATGTAAAGGTGTGTAGCTATACAGTATGTAAAGTTGAACATTAAATGTATGTGGTGTATGGTGACATGATGAGATGGTCTACAGCCTGACAGGAGCTCAAAGACACAGAGGTAGTCAGGTAATTAACTGGACCAGACCCCAAAAGGAGGAAGGGATGATTGGAAAAGGGGGAAGAGAGGAGGCGATAATGAGTGCAGTAAGGGAGGGAGCTTTAAACCTGCTGCCTGGCATATTTTATACACCACAGTGCCCTGTCTTCACAGAGGTCACTCTTCCAATTACAGCTGGAGTCTCCCCGTCTCTCTCTCTCTCTCTCTCTCTCTCTCTCTCTCTCTCTCTCTCGCCCTCTCTTTCTCTCTGAGGAGATTTGAATGCAGATCAGAAATAGTGTCTCCCTCAATGCAGTGAGTCTCACACAAGCCCGAGTTTCATACAATCCATTCCTGACTGGCTTTTTAGCTGTCTGGTGCTGTCCACGTGTGTCTGTGAGGTACAGTGGGGAAAAAAGTATTTAGTCAGCCACCAATTGTGCAAGTTCTCCCACTTAAAAAGATGAGAGAGGCCTGCAATTTTCATCATAGGTACACGTCAACTATGACAGACGAAATTAGATTTTTTTTCTCCAGAATATCACATTGTAGGATTTTTAATGAATTTATTTGCAAATTATGGTGGAAAATAAGTATTTGGTCAATAACAAAAGTTTCTCAATACTTTATTATATACCCTTTGTTGGCAATGACACAGGTCAAACGTTTTCTGTAAGTCTTCACAAGGTTTTCACACACTGTTGCTGGTATTTTGGCCCATTCCTCCATGCAGATCTCCTCTAGAGCAGTGATGTTTTGGGGCTGTCGCTGGGCAACACGGACTTTCAACTCCCTCCAAAGATTTTCTATGGGGTTGAGATCTGGAGACTGGCTAGGCCACTCCAGGACCTTGAAATGCTTCTTACGAAGCCACTCCTTCGTTGCCCGGGCGGTGTGTTTGGGATCATTGTCATGCTGAAAGACCCAGCCACGTTTCATCTTCAATGCCCTTGCTGATGGAAGGAGGTTTTCACTCAAAATCTCACGATACATGGCCCCATTCATTCTTTCCTTTACACGGATCAGTCGTCCTGGTCCCTTTGCAGAATAACAGCCCCAAAGCATGATGTTTCCACCCCCATGCTTCACAGTAGGTATGGTGTTCTTTGGATGCAACTCAGCATTCTTTGTCCTCCAAACACGACGAGTTGAGTTTTTACCAAAAAGTTATATTTTGGTTTCATCTGACCATATGACATTCTCCCAATCCTCTTCTGGATCATCCAAATGCACTCTAGCAAACTTCAGACGGGCCTGGACATGTACTGGCTTAAGCAGGGGGACACGTCTGGCACTGCAGGATTTGAGTCCCTGGCGGCGTAGTGTGTTACTGATGGTAGGCTTTGTTACTTTGGTCCCAGCTCTCTGCAGGTCATTCACTAGGTCCCCCCGTGTGGTTCTGGGATTTTTGCTCACCGTTCTTGTGATCATTTTGACCCCACGGGGTGAGATCTTGCGTGGAGCCCCAGATCGAGGGAGATTATCAGTGGTCTTGTATGTCTTCCATTTCCTAATAATTGCTCCCACAGTTGATTTCTTCAAACCAAGCTGCTTACCTATTGCAGATTCAGTCTTCCCAGCCTGGTGCAGGTCTACAATTTTGTTTCTGGTGTCCTTTGACAGCTCTTTGGTCTTGGCCATAGTGGAGTTTGGAGTGTGACTGTTTGAGGTTGTGGACAGGTGTCTTTTATACTGATAACAAGTTCAAACAGGTGCCATTAATGCAGGTAACGAGTGGAGGACAGAGGAGCCTCTTAAAGAAGAAGTTACAGGTCTGTGAGAGCCAGAAATCTTGCTTGTTTGTAGGTGACCAAATACTTATTTTCCACCATAATTTGCAAATAAATTCATAAAAAATCCTACAATGTGATTTTCTGGAATTTCTTTCCTCAATTTGTCTGTGATAGTTGACGTGTACCTATAATGAAAATTACAGGCCTCTCTCATCTTTTTAAGTGGGAGAACTTGCACAATTGGTGGCTGACTAAATACTTTTTTCCCCCACTGTATGTGTGTGTGTTTGTGTGTGGGCGTGCGTATGGTTGTGTGCGTGTCTGTCTGTCAGCAAGGTGTGTGTACCCATGTCACGTTCTGCTAGGCTGGAGAGTTTATTATAAGCTGTCAGATTGTAATGTGGTGTCAATATGGCCTGCAGAGCTTCCCTGGGCCAGTTCAGTTAGACTGAGATACCTTGACACCTTTCCATTCCCTTGCATGTTATACCAGACCCCTGGAGTCAATAGTGGCATTTACAATGCATGAGGGGAGAAGAGAATGCATATACTGTAGCAGCATAAATGAACTGTGATGAGAGAGATGAACCCCTAAGTGGTCTCAGTCATAGTCAGCACTAAGGTAATAGAGAAGGTAGACGGGCATGTTTTATACGCCACAGAGGTCTCTCTCTCTCTCTCTCTCTCTCTCTCTCTCTCTCTCTCTCTCTCTCTCTCTCTCTCTCTCTCTCTCTCTCTCTCTCTCTCTCTCTCTCTCTCTCTCTCTCTCTCTCTCTCTCTCTCTCTCTCCTTGTCTAGTAGAGGTAAATAGACTTACTGGGGTTGGGGGGGAAGAGGGTGCAGCTCTGGCAGTGAATTATCTCCTTGACGATAGGCAGATCGTGGGGCAGGGTGGGTGGGGGCACCATGCCGAGGCCGGGCATCATAGGGTTCATGGGAGCGATGCCCGTCATCATGCCAAGGCCTGAGTCTAAATCTGTAGGAAATGCACACAACAACACACATGAGAATGGAGTAACACACACATACAATATTTCCACAGGGATCAGTTCAGCCCATGTTGAGTTTTCATGTTTCATTTGACATTGTGGAGGTTCTGTCAACAATGGTGACACACAAGCAGTCTACAAATAACTGAATCCACACTCCATAAATGAACAAAAAAACATCCTGCATATTTAAAGTGGAGCTACAGCTACATGAGCTTCTACTGACTATCCTCTCTGCTGCTGATTAGCTGACCTTTGACTTTCCTGTCTGTAGTCAGAGAGATAGAGAGAGAGAGAGCAAACACAGGAGACTACATTCACAGGTATTGATGTGGAACAGCTGGGTGCACTCATTCACACGAGTTCCCGCACATATGTCCGTCCGCCCGCCCGCCAACCCACACGCACGTAGGAAGTCCAGGTCCGTGTCATCTCTCTCTGTAGCCAATATTGATGACTTTATCTCTGGTATTTGTGATAAGAGGAACCCAGTTGCCTGGGTGATGACTTCTCCAGCCCAGCGAGGCTGTCAATGCAAATAGTCCGGGTGGCCATTTTATGAATTGTTCAGCAGTGTTATGGCTTGGGGGTAGAAGCTGTTATGGAGCCTTTTGGACCTAGACTTGGCGCTCCGGTACCGCTTGCCGTGCGGTAGCAGAGAGAACAGTCTATGACTAGGGTGGCTGGAGTCTTTGACAATTTTTTGGCCCGTCCTCTGACACCGCCTAGTATATAGGTCCTGGATGGCAGGAAGTGATGTACTGGGCCATACGCACTACCCTCTGTAGCGCCTTACAGTCGGATGCCAAGCAGTTGCCATACCAGGCGGTGATGCAACCAGTCAGGATGCTATCGATGGTGCAACTGTAGAACTTTTTTGAGGATCTGGGGACCCATGCCAAATCCTTTCAGTCTCCTGAGGGGGAAAAGGTGTTGTCGTGCCCTCTTCATGACTGTCTTGGTGTGTTTGGACCATGATAGTTTGTTAGTGATGTGGACACCAAGGACCTTGAAACTCTCGACCCGCTCCACTACAGCCCCGTCGATGTGAATGGGGGCATATTTGGCCCTCCTTTCCCTGTAGTCCACGATCATCTCCATTGTCTTGCTCATTTTGAGGGAGACGTTGTTGTCCTGGCACCACACTGCCAGGTCTCTGACCTCCTCCCTATAGCTCTCATTGTTTTCGGTGATCAGGCCTACTACTGTTGTGTCGTCAGCAAACTTAATGATGGTGTTGGAGTCGTGCTTGGCCATGCGGTTGTGGGTGAACAGGGAGTACAGGAGGGGACTAAGCACCCACCCCTGAGGGGCCCCCGTGTTGCGGATCAGCATGGCAGATGTGTTGTTGTCCTTTTGTCCAGGTGGGAAAGGGCAGTGTGGAGTGCGATTGAGATTGCGTCATCTGTGAATCTGTTTTGGGGTGGTATGCAAATTGGAGTGGGTCTAGGGTTTCCGGAATGATGGTGTTGATGTGAGCCATGACCAGCCTTTCAAAGCACTTCATGGCTACCGACGTGAGTGCTATGGGGCTGTAGTCATTTAGGCAGGTTACCTTCGCTTTCTTGGGCACAGGGACTATGGTGGTCTGCTTGAAACATGTAGGTATTACAGACTCAGTCAGGGAGAGGTTGAAAATGTCAGTGAAGACACTTGCCAGTTGGTTCGCGCATGCTCTGAGTACACGTCCTGGGTGGGGGAGTTCTGAGGTACTGGAACGCATGAGAAAGTGGCATAGAGAAAGTGGCTTTTGCATAGTGACTGTCACGTTCGTTGATGAACGGGTCAGACCAAGGCGCAGCGTGAAATGCATACATGTTTATTTGACTTATAAACACAACGACAAAACAAGAAACGAAACGTGAAGTCCAAGGTACACAAACAACATACCTAACACGGAACAAGATCCCACAACCCACTAGTGCCAATAGGCTGCCTAAGTATGGTCCCCAATCAGAGACAACGAGATACAGCTGCCACTGATTGGGAACCACACCGGCCAAACATAGATCTACACATAATAGAACACCAACATAGAAATACACAACATACACACCCTGACTCAACATATACGAGTCCCTAGAGTCAGGGCGTGACAGTACCAGCCCCCCCAACCCCCAAAGGTGCGGACTCCGACCGCACAACCTTTACTTAACAGGGTAGGGGCCGGGTGGGCATTCCGCCTCGGAGGCGGATCCAACAACTATTCTCCGCCTCCCTGTTGCGCCCCTGGTCTGGTCTGGACCTCGGCGCGCTGCTTCCCCTCTCCTTCCTCCCACTATACTCCAAGCCCTGTCTGGACCCTGGTGTGGGAGACCCTGAACCTGGAGAGGGGCTGACGTCTGGGTCTGGATTGGAGCCGCTGACCGGAGCTGGACCGGGCACCGGTGGAGCAGACTGCTCAGGCTCCGGACTGGAGCCGCTGACCGGAGCTGGACTGGACACCAGTGGAGTGGACTGCTCTGGCTCCGGAGTGGAGCCGCTGACCGGATCTGGACTGGACCCCGGTGGGTCCCGCAGTCCTGTCTCTCCATGTTAAATAATCAGCTTCTCAGAGGTTTGTTGAAGGTAATTACAGCTTCCCATCAATCAAATTTCCAGCCAGGAATAAAACATGTGTCATTTGACTGAAGATTCCTCCTGGCCATCAACACATCAGTCCTCCCTCCCTCTCTCTCCTCCTCTTCTCCTCCCTTCCTCCCTCTCCCTCTGTTTTCCAGGGTAAAGCATATTGGGTGTTTGGTGGAGGGAGGGTGACATAGGGTGACACAGGCAGCTGCTGTGAGGCATGCTGGTTATTATTCTCTAATGAGGGGATTAGGCCGAGGCCCCTAAAACACAACCAGAGGGTCCAGTTTCAATACACTGTCAAACATCTCCTTCTCTACTTAACATACTATATCCTCCCTTACTATATCTATGTCATCACATGGAACACAACCAGAGGGTCCAGTTTCAATACACTGTCAAACATCTCCTTCTCTACTTAACATACTATATCCTCCCTTACAATATCTATGTCATCACATGGAACACAACCAGAGGGTCCAGTTTCAATACACTGCCAGACATCTCCTTTTAAGTAAATATGCCCAAGAAGCCGGTGTTTGGAGGATATATTAGCACCGGTGTTGCAAACCGCGCCAATGTATCCTCCAAACACCAGCTTTGAGGGCATTATCACTATTATACAAAGGGTTAACAACGTATTCAAATAATGATTGACATATTTTCATTAAAAAAACTTTATTTTGATGAATTTATTTATACTATTTAATCCTTCCACGAGATATAGTCCCGACACAAATCTAGGGTTGCTACCCAAGCCGGCTGGTCGTTCATTCTATCGGTTCGGTTGCCAGAGACATGACTCAGTCGTTAAGTCTTTTTGTTCTGTACCTATGGACGGGTTCGTTCTAAATGTTCTATTACCATACTGGCTGGAAACTTTCTCATCCCTTGCTTGCTAGCTAGCCAACTACGGCTAACTTACAGTCACGTCAAATGGAATAACAACAAAGTAGCGTTTGTTTAATGTCACGCCCTGGCTCTGGGGACTCTTATATGTTGAGCCAGGGTGTTAGTTTCTATGTTTAGTGTTCTATGATCATGTTTTAGTTCATGTGTTTCTATGTTGGCCGGGGTGGTTCCCAATCAGAGGCAGCTGTGGCTTGTTGTCTCTGATTGGGAACCATACTTAGGCAGCCTGTTTTGCACTTGTCATTTGTGGGATCTTGTTCCGGAGAGGTTTGTGTTTGTTAACCTTAGGACTTCACGTATCGTTTTGTTGTTTTGTTATTGTCATTAAGTACTCATTAAAAGATGTACGCATATCACGCTGTGCCTTGGTCCGTTGTTTATGACGATCGTGACAGAAGATCCCACCAAATAAGGACCAAGCAGCGTGTCCAGGAGCAAACGCCGGAGGTAACGCTAGTGGATGTCCTCCTCGGTTGGGGGAAGATCACCGAGGAGGAGGCCGTCCGCTACCGGAGGGCGATGAGGGAGGATGCCCAGGCAGGAGAGGAGAAGCGGCGCCAACCGGGCCGTCATCGGACAGGCGAGAGGCAACCCCAATAAAAAATTTTTGGGGGGCACACGGCATGGACGACGGGGATGCTGGAGGCAGCTACAGGACGTATCGGTAGGAGGCCACCAGGTTACGGGGGCTATTGGTCATGAGGGAGCAGGAGTTAGTTGGTCAGAGGGAGGAGCTACTGGAGGCGATAAGGGAGAAGGAGAGTGTAGAGGCACGGCGAGAGGAACTGAGTAGGCAGCAGAGGGAGCGGTGGTTAATGAGGAAACCCAGTCCCGCTCCTCGCACCAAGCAAGTGGTGTGTGTCACCAGTCCGGTCCGGCCCGTTCCTGATTCCCGCACAAGGCCAGTGGTGTGTGTTCCCAGTACGGTCAGGCCCGTTCCTGCTCCCCGCACTAAGTTAGTGGTGCGTGTTCCCAGTACGGCCCAACACGTTCCTGCTCCCCGCACTAAGTTAGTGGTGCGTGTTCCCAGTCCGGCCCGACCCGTTCCTGCTCCCCGCACTAAGTTAGTGGTGTGTGTTCCCAGTACGGCCCAACACGTTCCTGCTCCCCGCACTAAGTTAGTGGTGTGTGTTCCCAGTACGGCCCAACCCGTTCCTGCTCCCCGCACTAAGTTAGTGGTGCGTGTTCACAGTACGGCCCAACCCGTTCCTGCTCCCCGCACTAAGTTAGTGGTGCGTGTTCCCAGTCCGGCCCGACCCGTTCCTGTCCCTCGCACCAAGCCAGTGGTGCGCGTCGCCAGCCCGGTCCGTCCTGTTCCTGTCCCTCGCACCAAGCCTGTGGTGCGCGTCGCCAGCCCGGTCCGGCCTGTTCCTGCCCCTCGCACCAAGCCAGTGGTGCGCGTCACCAGCCAGGTCCGGCCTGTTCCTGTCCCTCGCACCAAGCCTGTGGTGCGCGTCGCCAGCCCGGCCCGGCCTGTTCCTGCCCCTCGCACCAAGTCTGTGGTGCGCGTCGCCAGCCCGGTCCGGCCTGTTCCTGCTCCCCGCACCAAGCCTGTGGTGCGCGTCGTCAGCCCGGTCCGGCCCGTTCCTGCTCCCCGCACCAAGCCAGTGGTGCGCGTCGTCAGCCCGGTCCGGCCCGTTCCGTTGTTTATGACGATCGTGACATTTAAGCTATTTTCTAGTGACATTTATTTGGATACATCCATAACAATGAGCAAATGATGCACTATTTTACCTGGCATAGAAAATGTACTCTCTCGTCAGGACACTGTTGTTCAGAGGAGCTAGCCAACAACACAGCTAACACAATCACTTCAAATTGAAGCTGGAAAGACTGCAAACTAGCTGCACTTTGTTTCGTTTGACCTGTTTTCTATTGACATTTCTTTGTATATCCATAAACATTATGCTGATAATTGATTTCGACTGACTGAGAAAAGCTGCTTGGCTGCCTGTCTGTCTCACCCCGACTCCTACACGTTTATTACTATGGGACATTTGGAGATTGACATTTGCAACATTGTTTAAATATTGAAATTCGGAGAGACAGACAGCAAGGTTTATACAAATCTCCGCTATTGAAAACCAATTGCTAGTCTGAAAGAAATGGGAGATAATGTCTAGATACTTTTTACAGTGGAGATCAAGTTTATAAATTGTCTGGCTGGGCTGATGAGACAGTGGATTGCACAGTGAGATGGAACAGAGTAAATAGGCATTTCAACGTCAAAGCTTTAGCCGGTGGTAACTTGTGGAATGGACACCAGCTGGAATGCGGTTTTAACCAATCAGCGTCCAGGATTAGACCCACCCGTTGTACAACTCTACTTAACATACTTTATCCTCCCTTAATATCTCTATCTCATCATAGGGCACACAACCAGAGGCTCCAGTCTCAATGTGCTGCCAGACACATCCTTCTCTACTTAGCATACTGTATCTCTATTTATAGCTCTATACGAGACCCACTTTCAATCTCCTTCTCCACGCTTCTAAAGGTGATCTCCCTCTCTGTACAGTAAAATCAGGGGATCTAATTCTGTGAAATTTCACTCATTGACTTGGCTCTGTATGAAGGTTGAATTGTGTCAATAAAGGTTGTTTTAATTCAAATAAAAAAAGCTCACTACTTCTCTGCCAAAGATCCCCGTCTTTCAACTCCTCCGTCATAGATCTCCCTCTCTCTTCTCCTCTCCAGTCGGAATTTGACGCATACAGCAACATCTCTAGCCTACTTCTCCCAGCCTACAAATGTGCAGCTACAGATCTTTCTCTCTGTGTCTTTATCAGTCCTCACTCTGCCAACAGCACTGGCAGCACAAAGCAGAGCAGAGCCTGGAAACCACTTACAGCTCCTCAACACTAAGTCAGCAATGACAGAGGGCCAAATGCTTAGAGTGGAAGAATAAAATCAACTTGGAACCGTTTTCTTTTTCTTAAGTGTTTATGCAGGTAAATAAATGTTCAAGCCAGAAACACAAGAAGCTCCTTAAATCCACTGCTTCTACTAGTATAATATGAATAGTTCATATATATTATCAGATAAAAACCTAAGAGGCCAAAACATTTGCTTGCCACTTTCACTGTCTGCAGCTTCTATAAGTAAGTAATGTATAATGTACAGTGGGGGAAAAAAGTATTTAGTCAGCCACCAATTGTGCAAGTTCTCCCACTTAAAAAGATGAGAGAGGCTTCTGTCAACTATGAGAGACAAATTGAGAAAAAAAATCCAGAAAATCACATTGTAGGATTTTTAATGAATTTATTTGCAAATTATGGTGGAAAATAAGTATTTGGTCACCTACAAACAAGCAAGATTTCTGGCTCTCACAGACCTGTAACTTCTTCTTTAAGAGGCTCCTCTGTCCTCCACTCGTTACCGGTATTAATGGCACCTGTTTGAGCTTGTTATCAGTATAAAAGACACCTGTCCACAACCTCAAACAGTCACACTCCAAACTCCACTATGGCCAAGACCAAAGAGCTGTCAAAGGGCACCAGAAACAAAATTGTAGACCTGCACCAGGCTGGGAAGACTGAATCTGCAATAGGTAAGCAGCTTGGTTTGAAGAAATCAACTGTGGGAGCAATTATTAGGAAATGGAAGACATACAAGACCACTGATAATCTCCCTCGATCTGGGGCTCCACGCAAGATCTCACCCCGTGGGGTCAAAATGATCACAAGAACGGTGAGCAAATATCCCAGAACCACACGGGGGGACCTAGTGAATGACCTGCAGAGAGCTGGGACCAAAGTAACAAAGCCTACAATCAGTAACACACTACGCCGCTAGGGACTCAAATCCTGCAGTGCAAGACATTTCCCCCCTGCTTAAGCCAGTACATGTCCAGGCCCGTCTGAAGTTTGCTAGAGTGCATTTGGATGATCCAGAAGATCATTGGGAGAATGTCATATGGTCAGATGAAACCAAAATATAACTTTTTGGTAAAAACTCAACTCATCGTGTTTGGAGGACAAAGAATGCTGAGTTGCATCCAAAGAACACCATACCTACTGTGAAGCATGGGGGTGGAAACATCATGCTTTGGGGCTGTTTTTCTGCAAAGGGACCAGGACGACTGATCCGTGTAAAGGAAAGAATGAATGGGGCCATGTATCGTGAGATTTTGAGTGAAAATCTCCTTCCATCAGCAAGGGCATTGAAGATGAAACGTGGCTGGGTCTTTCAGCATGACAATGATCCCAAACACACCGCCTGGGCAACGAAGGAGTGGCTTCGTAAGAAGCATTTCAAGGTCCTGGAGTGGCCTAGCTAGTCTCCAGATCTCAACCCCATAGAAAATCTTTGGAGGGAGTTGAAAGTCCGTGTTGCCCAGCGACAGCCCCAAAACATCACTACTCTAGAGGAGATCTGCATGGAGGAATGGGCCAAAATACCAGCAACAGTGTGTGAAAACCTTGTGAAGACTTACAGAAAACGTTTGACCTGTGTCATTGCCAACAAAGGGTATATAACAAAGTATTGAGAAACTTTTGTTATTGACCAAATACTTATTTTCCACCATAATTTGCAAATAAATTCAAAAAAAATCCTACAATGTGATTTTCTGGATTTTTTTTCCTCATTTTGTCTGTCATAGTTGACGTGTACCTATGATGAAAATTACAGGCCTCTCTCATCTTTTTAAGTGGGAGAACATGCACGATTGGTGGCTGACTAAATACTTTTTTTCCCCACTGTATTTAACTGTGACGATCCCGGCTGTCTGAGTCGGGTCCTGTCTGGTGACTAGTGTTCCTGCTCGTATTCTCCAGTTTCCCGAGGGTTCGGGAACGCTCCGGGGAGCGCTCTGGTTTTCCGCACCTGCATCCCATCAGCAATCTGCACACCTGGTCCTGATCATCACCCTTCTTAGGCTCTGGCCCAACATCCAGTTCCTGCCGGATCGTTAGCCATGAACAGTATGTTGTCAGCGTATCAGTCTCTGAGCCAGTAGTGTTAGTTTTGTTGTTTTGCACCTTTTTGACTTGCTGTGTACTGACCTCCGTTTTGTTCTGTCTGCAGTCTCTCACCCGGAACCTTCACCCAACCTCTGCCTGATGGTCGGCGGCTGCCGAGCCAGTACCGGACCAACCACTGCACCCTCAACAACCCATCCACGCCACCCGCTCTGTTCCCTGGATTATTCAGCTTCACTCGGACTCTATTAATAAACACTCACCTTTGTCTCACGTACCGTGTCCTGGTCTGCTTCTGGGTTCTGGCTTAGTTAACCGTGACAGAACGATCCGGCCAGTAATGAACCCAGCGGACCTGGACTCTGTTCGCCATGCTATTACCCAGCAGGAGAAGATGTTGGGCCATCGTAGCACGGTACTACAGGAGATCGCGTTGTCAGTTCGGAACCTTTCTACCGGTCTGACGGAGGTCCAGAACCAACGCAAGTGTCCGGTGGAGGATCCACTACCGGTTTCACCCATCTCGCCTGCCGCTTCTGAAGCTGTGTCCATCCGTGAGCCCAAGGTTCCGACGCCGGATAAGTATGAGGGAGAGCTGGGAAGATGCCGTTCCTTCCTTATGCAGTGTGGACTAGTGTTCGATCTACAGCCCTACTCTTATGCCACAGACAAGGCTAGGATAGCCTTTGTGATTGAGTTGCTGCGTGGTCGAGCGCTGGAGTGGGCTTCAGCCGTTTGGGAACGACAGGATCCCTGCATGGCTTCATACCAGGGGTTCACGGCCGAGATGAGGAAGCTCTTCGACCATTCCGTCCGAGGGAGGGACGCAGCTAGGCGCCTGTTTTCGCTTCGCCAAGGAACTCGCAGCGTGGCCGACTTCGTGATCGAGTTCAAGACGTTGGCTGTGGAGAGTGGGTGGAACGAGGAGTCTCTGCAAGCGGCCTTTTACCAGGGTCTGTCGGAGCAGCTCAAGGATGAGTTGATCTCCTATCCGGAGCCTAGTGACCTGGACAGCTTGGTAGCTTTGTCTATTCGGGTGGATAATCGAGTCCGAGAGCGAAGGAGGGAGAAGCAATGGGTTCCGTCCAACCGATCAGCTTCTCAGGATCCAGTCGGGTCGCCAAACTGCGCGGCTCGCTAAAGTTGGGAGGACTTTTAGCGAGCCAGTTTCGACCTCTCAATACCTCTGTCAGACCCCGTTTCCCGGCTACCCTTATGAACAGGAATCAGAGCTTAGCGATTAACGCTTTTATCGATTCAGGTGCCGACGGAAGCTTTCTAGATGCCGAGTTGGTGGAACAGCTGGGGCTTTCCAAGGAGCAATTGCCGGAAGCCATTGAAGCTACCACTCTGAACGGCAGTAGTCTGGCACGTATCACGATGAGGACTGAACCGGTTAAGATGCGGTTGTCGGGAATCATTCTGAGATGATTTCATTCTTCATTCTGCCGTCTTCCCATGTTCCTCTGGTCCTTGGATACCCCTGGCTGAAGGAACACAATCCCACGTTCGATTGGGTGACGGGCAAGGTAACGAGTTGGAGCCTTGATTGTCATGCTAACTGTCTCAAGACTGCCTGCCCCCATTCGGTTCCCAGTCAGGTGATTGAGGCTAAACCCCCCAGATTTGTCCCTGGTTCCCGAGACATATCACGATTTGGGGGAAGTTTTCAGTAAGCAGAAGGCTCTGTCACTCCCTCCCCACCGACCATATGATTGTGCCATCAACCTGGTCCCTGGAGCTGTCTACCCCAAGGGAAGGTTATACAGTATCTCCCGACCTGAACGTGAGGCGTTGGAGACCTACATCAAGGAGTCCCTAGCTGCTGGTCTCGTTCGTCCCTCGTCATCACCCCTGGGGGCAGGATTCTTCTTTGTGGGTAAGAAGGATGGCTCTCTTCGACCGTGTATTGATTATCGGGGGTTGAATGACATCACGGTCAAGAACAAGTATCCCCTGCCCTTGATGAGTTCTGCCTTCGACTCCTTACAGGGTGCTACGGTGTTCACCAAGCTAGACCTACGCAATGCGTATCACCTGGTCCGGATCAGAGAGGGGGGACGAGTGGTTGACGGGTTTCAATACACCGATGGGTCACTCGAGTATCAGGTGATGCCGTTTTGGACTGACCAATGCTCCAGCGGTATTCCAGAGTATGGTGAACGACGTCCTGAGGGATATGATCGGTCTCTTTGTGTTTGTTTACCTGGATGACATTCTGATCTTCTCGAAGGAACCTTCCGACCACGTCCAGCATGTCCGGCAGGTTCTGCAGCGATTGTTGGAGAATCGCCTGTTTGTGAAGGCCGAGAAGTGCGAGTTTCACGCCCACACGACATCCTTTCTCGGGTACATCATCTCCAGGGGAGAGATTAGGATGGACCAGGAGAAGGTTAGAGCGGTTCTGGAATGGGCCCAGCCCGGTACGAGATTGCAGCTCCAGAGATTTTTGGGGTTTGCGAATTTCTACCGCAGATTCATCCGGGATTACAGCCGTGTGGCCGCTCCGTTAACTGCCTTGACTTCCAGCATCAGGACCTTCAAGTGGAATCCGGAGGCGGATCGAGCGTTTCTGGATTTGAAGAGGCGATTCACCAACGCACCGATTCTCTCTCAACCGGACACGGCCCGTCAGTTCGCCGTTGAAGTGGACGCGTTCTGATGTGGGAGTTGGCGCCATCCTGTCGCAGCGATGCTCCACGGACAGTAAACTCCATCCCTGCGCCTACTACTCTCGTCGCCTTTCGCCTGCGGAGAGGAATTACGATGTGGGTAACCGGGAGCTTCTCGCGGTGAAACTTGCCTTGGAGGAGTGGCGCCACTGGTTGGAGGGCGGAGCAACCGTTTATTGTCTGGACGGACCACAAGAATCTTGCTTACGTGCAATCGGCTAAACGTCTCAACTCCCGGTCAGGCCAGGTGGGCGTTGTTTTCGGACGATTCAAGTTTGCCCTGACGTTCCGACCTGGATCTAAGAACGGCAAGGCGGACGCCTTGTCCCGGATGTTCTCCAAGACGGAGGAGAGTGGGTCCAAGACCGAGACAATCCTCCCCCGGAACTGCGTCGTGGGAGCAGTTATGTGGAAGATTGAGGAGGAGGTGCTGGCGGCCCTTCGGACTCAGCCCGGTCCCGGTAACGGTCCACCCGGTCGGTTGTTTGTGCCTGAGTCGGTTCGTCCTGCTGTCCTCAAATGGTCCCACGCCAGCAAGATGGCTTGTCACCCTGGCGTGGCTCGGACTATGGCGTTTCTTCGCAGACGTTTTTGGTGGCCTGCCATGGCCGAGGATACTCGGGGTTTTGTTGCTGCCTGTCCAGTGTGTGCGCAGAATAAGAGTACCAATCGGCCCAGCTCTGGACTACTTCACCCCCTTCCTATTCCCCGCGACCATGGTCGCATCTGGCCCTGGACTTCGTCACGGGGTTGCCCGCTTCTGAGGGGAACACGGTCGTTCTGACTATCGTGGACAGATTCAGCAAGTTCGCCCACTTTGTGCCAATTGCCAAGCTTCCCTCTGCCTCGGAGACGTCCGAGATCCTGGTTAGGGAGGTTTTCAGGGTCCACGGTTTGCCCAGTGATATCGTTTCCGACCGTGGCCCTCAGTTTACCTCTGCTGTCTGGAAGTCCTTCTGTTTGGCCATTGGAGCTACGGTCAGTCTCACATCTGGTTTTCACCCCCAATCCAATGGTCAGGCGGAGAGAGCCAACCAGAGGATGGAATCAACGCTACGCTGTCTGGTCTCTTCCAACCCCACCTCCTGGGTCTCTCAGTTGCCTTGGGTTGAGTATGCCCACAATACTCTTCCTACATCTGCCACTGGGATGTCTCCCTTCCAGTGCCTGTATGGCTACCAACCTCCCCTGTTTCCTTCTCAGGAGAAGGAGCTCTCAGTGCCTTCTGTTCAGGCCCATATTCGGCGTTGCCACCGGACCTGGCATCGGGCCAGAAAGGCACTCCTTAGAGTTTCGGACCGGTATCAGCTCCAGGCGAATCGTCGCCGGATTCCCGCTCCCACCTATACCATCGGAGATAGGGTTTGGTTGGCCACACGGGATCTTCCGTTACGGACTGAGTCTAGGGAAGTTGTTACCGAAGTTCATTGGTCCGTTTGTGGTGGAGAAGGTGATCAATCCAGTGGCAGTTCGACTCAAACTACCGAGGACGCTCAGAGTCCATCCCACCTTTCATGTCTCCTGCCTCAAGCCTGTCTTCCTCAGTCCTCTGTTGCCTCCTCCGCCTCCTCCTCCTCCTCCTCGGATGATCGGAGGTGGTCCTGCCTACACGGTGCGTCGCATCATGGATTCCAGACGGCGGGGCCGGGGTTTCCAGTATCTCGTGGACTGGGAGGGGTATGGCCCTGAAGAGAGGAGTTGGATTCCGCGGCGACAGGTCCTAGACGCAGACCTCATCAGTGACTTCTACCGCCTCCATCCTGGCGCTCCGGGAAGTCCGCCCGGTGGCGTCCCGGAGGGGGGGTACTGTGACGATCCCGGCTGTCTGAGTCGGGTCCTGTCTGGTGACTAGTGTTCCTGCTCGTATTCTCCAGTTTCCCGAGGGTTCGGGGAACGCTCCGGGGAGCGCTCTGGTTTTCCGCACCTGCATCCCATCAGCAATCTGCACACCTGGTCCTGATCATCACCCTTCTTAGGCTCTGGCCCAACATCCAGTTCCTGCCGGATCGTTAGCCATGAACAGTATGTTGTCAGCGTATCAGTCTCTGAGCCAGTAGTGTTAGTTTTGTTGTTTTGCACCTTTTTGACTTGCTGTGTACTGACCTCCGTTTTGTTCTGTCTGCAGTCTCTCACCCGGAACCTTCACCCAACCTCTGCCTGATGGTCGGCGGCTGCCGAGCCAGTACCGGACCAACCACTGCACCCTCAACAACCCATCCACGCCACCCGCTCTGTTCCCTGGATTATTCAGCTTCACTCGGACTCTATTAATAAACACTCACCTTTGTCTCACGTACCGTGTCCTGGTCTGCTTCTGGGTTCTGGCTTAGTTAACCGTGACATTAACAGTTACAAATGTGATGACACTAAGACTATATACACATAGTTTGTGTGTGTTGGAGGGGGCAGTGGTTGTTGAGGATATAACAGATAGAACTGCATGAGTCCCCAGGGAACACTCCTGAGAGCCTGTTTATTTATTTTACATTTTAGTCATTTAGCAGACGCTCTTATCCAGAGTGACTTACAGTTAGTGAGTGCATACATTTTCATACTGGCCCCCCTGGCCCCCCGTGGGAAATGAACCCACAACCTTGGCGTTGCAAGCACAATGCTCTACCAACATGCTCTACCAACTGAGCTATGTATTCAGAAGGGTGTACTTGTCAGGCTAAATCAATTCAGAGGGGAGTGTGTGGGTGTGTATGTGTGTGTGTGTGTGTGTGTGTGTGTGTGTGTGTGTGTGTGTGTGTGTGTGTGTGTGTGTGTGTGTGTGTGTGTGTGTGTGTGTGTGTGTGTGTGTTGCTGACTAAATGCTTTCCTTTGGGTGTTTAACATGCATCAGGCTTGACAACTAGTTTGGTCTGTCCACACATCTTCCTTAGTCGCATACACAGCAGTGTGTCTGGAGAACTCTGTCCAATCACAACTCTAATCAAAATCCAAACAAACAAATCAATGACATAATCACTGTGAATAGAGAACGTCAAGTCTCATTAGTGGAGCCCAGTCGGGACAACTGTCATTTCTCGAGCCAAACCGTAAAGCTGAGGCCAACAATGTATCTCCAAAAAGTCTGATTTTAAAACTACCCCTAACCTTAACCATACCCCTAACCTTATGCCTAACCCTAACCCCACCCATGACCTACAATAGCTCTATAATCTACAACCCATAAGCCCTATAGTCAACACAGTCATGTCTCCTGAGTGGCGCAGTGGTCTAAGGCACTGCATCGCAGTGCTAACTGTGCCACTAGAGATCCTGGTTCGAATCCAGGCTCTGTCGCAGCCGGCCGTGACCGGGAGACTCATGGGCGGCGCACAATTGGCCCAGCGTCGTCCAGGGTAGGGGAGGGAATGGCCGGCAGGGATGTAGCTCAGTTGATAGAGCATGGCGTTTGCAACGCCAGGGTTGTGGGTTCGATTCCCACGGGGGGCCAGTAAAAAAAAAATATATAATAATAATCTGTAAGTCGCTCTGGATAAGAGCGTCTGCTAAATGACTAAAATGTAAATGTAAATCACCACCTCAAGCTGAACCTCGGCAAGACGAAGCTGCTCTTCCTCCCGGGGAAGGACTGCTGCTCCATGATCTCGCCATCACGGTTGACAACTCTGTTGTGTCCTCCTCGCCACCTGGTAGGAGAGACCTGTGAGGTAGGACACAATCCAAGAGTGAGCCGCGCCGGAGATGGCCAACTCGGAGAGGGTGGAGAGGAGGATCTGATGGTTCACAGTATCAAAGGCAGCAGATAGGTCTAGAAGGATGAGAGCAGAGGAGAGAGAGTTAGCTTTAGCAGTGTGGAGAACCTCCGTAACACAGAGAAGAGCAGTCTCAGTTGAATGATTGATGAAGTCAAATGGTTGATAAAGTCATCCACAGAGAGGCAGGAGGGAGGGGAAGGAGGATTCAGCAGGGAGGAGAAGGTGGCAAAGAGCTTACTAGGGTTAGAGGCAGAGGCTTGAAATGTAGAGTGGTAGAAAGTGGCTTTAGCAGCAGAAATAGAGGAAGAAAATGTAGAGAGGAGGGAGTGAAAAGATGGCAGGTCGGCAGGGAGTCTAGTTTTCCTCCATTTCCGCTCGGCTGCCCGGAGCCCTGTTCTGTGAGCTCGCAATGAGTCGTCAAGCCAAGGAGCAGGAGTGGAGGACCGAGCCGGCCGGGAGGATAGGGGACATAGAGAGTCAAAAGATGCAGAAAGGGAGGAGAGGAGGGTTGAGGAGGCAGAATCAGGAGATTGGAGGGAGAAGGATTGAGCAGAGGGAAGAGATGATAGGATGGAAGAGGAGAGAGTAGCGGGAGAGAGAGAGCGAAGGTCGCGACGGCGCATTACCATCTGAGTAGGGGCAGAGTGAGTAGTGCTGGAGGAGAGCGAGAGAGAAAAGGATACAAAGTAGTGGTCGGAGACTTGGAGGGGAGTTGCAGTGAGATTAGTAGAAGAACAGCATCTAGTAAAGATGAGATCAAGCGTATTGCCTGCCTTGTGAGTAGGGGGAGACGGTGAGAGGGTGAGGTCAAAAGAGGAGAGGAGTGGAAAGAAGGAGGCAGAGAGAAATTAGTCAAAGGTAGACGTAGGGAGGTTAAAGTCACCCAGAACTGTGAGGGGTGAGCCATCCTCAGGAAAGGGACTTATCAAGGCGTCAAGTTAATTGATGAACTCTCCAAGGGAACCTGGAGGGCGATAAATGATAAGGACGTTAAGCTTGAATGGGCTAGTGACTGTGACAGCATGGAATTCAAATGAGGAGATAGACAGATGGGTCAGGGGAGAAAGAGAGAATGTCCACTTGGGAGAGATGAGGATTCCTGTGCCACCGCCCCGCTGACCAGATGCTCTCGGGGTATGCGAGAACACATGGTCAGACGAGGAGAGAGCAGTAGGAGTAGCAGTGTTTTCTGTGGTAATCCATGTTTCTGTCAGCGCCAAGAAGTCGAGGGACTCGAGGGTAGCATAGGCTGAGATGAACTCTGCCTTGTTGGACCTGGAACTCCACGTGGGTCGTGCGTGCAGGGACCACCGGGTTAGAGAGGCAGCAGCCACGCGGTGTGAGGCGTTTGTATGGCCTGTGCGGAGAGGAGAGAACAGGGATAGACAGACACATAGTTGACAGGCTACAGAAAAGGCTACACTAATGCAAAGGAGATCGGAATGAAATTAACTAAACATCTGGGGAAATGATGCCTCCCTCACTAACCTTTCACTGAAACACTCAAATACAACTCTTCCAACTTCCACTTTAGAAATGATAATTGCTGTAATCTACAGTAGTTCAATGTTTCCAGGAATAGACTACCTTAGTTTATTCAGCTAGCTAACTTGGTACAGTTTTCTTCTGTGAAAACCGCCCAGGGCACCGTATCCTATTATGCCATAGCTAACTAGCATGCTAGCATCCAATAACACACGGTTTAGCACCAATACTTGGTTACAACAAACTACCAATGGATCATTCATGTCCGTGTCTAGTTCCTTTCATAACGCAGAAGTAATTAAACGTTGGCTAGCTAGCACAAAGTCAGTCATGCTAGCTACACAAGAGGACTACACATCTCAAATGTTCAGAAAGTGAAGCTTACGTTGCAAAATTCTCATTGACTAAAATGATACAGTACTGCTAGCTGGTAATGTTGGCTAGCTAGCAGTGGCTGCGGTGTTGACTGTTTGAAAATGTAGCTGGCGAGCTAACCTCGATAATTTCTCTATACTACACCTTTGTATTTGATACCAAGACAACTATGTAGCTAGCTAACTTTACACTAATCAAATCGTTCCGTTGAAATGTATTTAGTTGCTACAGTACTGCTAGCTGGTATAGTTGGCCAGCTAGCAGTGGCTGTGGTGTTGCTACCCTCTAGCTAGCTAGCTTTAATGGTCCAGGTAGTGGGTTAGCTAGCTAGCTTCGTGCTTCACCGGGCTCAGTCGAATACACTACAATACTTACCTACAATAACTACCTACAATAACTACCTGGATAAACTACCTACAATACCTAACTAAAATACCTACCTACAATCTAAATGCATGGTTTAAGCAGTGGCTGCGGTGTTGCTACCCGCTAGCTGGCTAGCTTTAATGGTCCAGGTAGTGGGTTAGCTAGCTAGCCTCGTGCTTCACCAGGCTCAGTCAAATACACTACAATACTTACCTACAATAACTACCTACAATAACTACCTGGATAAACTACCTACAATACCTAACTACAATACCTACCTACAATCTAAATGCATGGTTTAAGCTTTACTCGACACATATAATGAAGCCAAGCTTACCTCCCCGCTTAGAGGAACACAACCTCACCCCATCGCTGTAGTAATTACACTTTCATTACTCAAGTAACAGCTGGATGAGCTGCCACAACTTTAACCTGTGAAGCAGGGCTATGCAGAGCTTCTGCAAATGGCAAGATGCCAAGCCTCTAGTGTGGATTCCAAGGAAGCCCTGTCCCCATATAGCAACATATCCTCTCCTGTGAGGACTTCGAAGAGGCCCCATTTCAATAGAGAAAGCTAGACAAGACAACATGTCTCCACAGTGGAGTCTCTACAGTATCCTGTCGATCCCCACAAGACAACATGTCCCCACAGTGGAGCCTCTACAGTACCCTGTCGATCCCCACAAGGCACCATGTCCCCACAGTGGAGCCTCTACAGTACCCTGTCCCCACAAGGCACCATGTCCCCACAGTGGAGCCTCTACAGTACCCTGTCCCCACAAGGCACCATGTCCCCACAGTGGAGCCTCTTCAGTACCCTGTCCCCACAAGGCACCATGTCCCCACAGTGGAGCATCTACAGTACCCTGTCCCCACAAGGCACCATGTCCCCACAGTGGAGCCTCTACAGTACCCTGTCCCCACAAGGCACCATGTCCCCACAGTGGAGCCTCTACAGTACCCTGTCTGTCCCTACAGCATTTTATGTATTTAACTCAGCTGAGCCTCATCTCCCTGTAGCTACTGCAGGTTGGCTCAAGACAGACTGACAATGTAATGACTTGGTGGCAGGCGGGGCTGCATACCATAGAGGCAATACATCTAATCAAAACGGTTGTTTAATATGTCAAGTGCCTTGGATAATAAAACGTTTCTGGGGAGGTCCCCACTTTGAAAACAAGAGAGAGGAGAAAAATTGGAGGAGGGAAAGCCCTAGAAGATTCCATATGGTCCTAAATATAGTCTGGATCTGTTTGTCTACAATCAGGTTTTATAAAAGCCATGACAAATGCTACTGTAATGTAATGCTAGTCTCTATCTTTCTGGGAGATTGAGAGCAGATGTGGACTCTCCTCACTGCCATCTCCCCTCAAATTGAGACAAAGGCCCAGAAAATGTCCAATTGTGATTGTTCTGTGGTGAGGTCAGTTTATGCTAAGGATCTTCAGAGCGGCACAAAGCCAACACTGTTGACTACATATCTAACACTGTGGTATACTATATAACAGGGTTCTCCAACTGGCGGCCTGCGGGCCAAATTGGACCCACGGGTGAATTTAATTGGCCCCCCAAGTTTTCTGAGCAAAAAAAAACATTGTTGGACATAAAAGACTGTAAAAACACTAGTAAAAACACTAGCAAATCAGCTCCAAGTGATAGAAATTTTGGAAATCTGTTCCAATGTAATCCCACGCATAATAGAGAGATGTATGTTATCATATACAAATATAAGGTTTGAAATTATTATGTTTTAGTCCAATATTATATCTGTTTGGGCTTCATTCAGTCAATTTGCAGTCTACAAATTATTTGTAATTATGTTCTGGCCCCCTGACCATCCGCTCAAGAAAAAATCGGCCCATGTCTGAATCTATTTGATGATCCCTGCTATATATACCTCTATGAGGCACTGGTATATAAACAAAGCTCAATTCAATAAGACAATGAGACCCTGGTGTACATTACAAGTGCTTCCCGGACACAGATTCTCCACTGACCATGCTTTTTATTCCGGGACTAGGTTTAATCTATTATTGTTTATTTGGATTCGCATTAGCTTTTGCAAAGGCAGCAACTATTCTTCCTAGGGTCCCCAAAAAACACAACGCATGACAAGTAACAAAACACTAGTACACTGATAGACAAGGACAGTCACACAAGTGCGATCATGGCTCTGTATAATACTGTGCATTGCCGTGAATTCGTTTTGGACTTGGGGACTGTGAAGAGACCCCTGGCGGCATGTCTTGTGGGGTATGTATGGGTGTCTGTACTGAATGTTATTTGATTATTACAGTAATACTTCTCATAAAAACTAGAAGGGAAGCAGTTAATTTTTCGTCAACCCTCAACCAGGAAAGACTGGAATGCATGTTGTTGATGTTAGTTCTGTATGTGCAGTTAAGAGCAAGGCCTGGTGCTCTGTTTTGAGCCAGCTGCAGCTTTGCTAGGTGTTTATTTGCTGCACTTGCCTATATTACCGGACAGTGATCAAGATGGGACAAGACCAGCGTCTAAACAACTAGTACAGTTGATCTTTGTGTCAAAAACACATAACATATTTTTATAACAGACATATCCCTCCCCATCTTCACAACTATATGATTTGACCATGATAATTGACCATCCAATGTTATACCTAGGACTTTAGCTTCCTCAACTCGCTCAATGGTCACACCCTTTATACAAACTCCAGTTTATGTTTAAGTCTTAGAGAATGTTTGAACCAAATACATTGCACTTAGTTTTAGATGCATTTAAGACCAGTTTAGTATGAATCACCCTTTCTGATACTGACTGTAACTCCTTATTTTGAATTTCAGTGATCTCACTGGCTTTGGGTGCTGACATGTAGAGTGTGGAATCATTTGCATACATAGTCATTCTAGCTTTGTGTACGACAAGTGGCAAATCATTTGTAAAATTTGAGAAGAGTAATGGCCCAAGGCAACTGCCCTGTACATGTCTGATGTTGGAGACGCTTCCATTGAAGAACACTCTCTGGGTTCTATTGGATAAATAACTCTCCAACCATGTGATGGCAGGTGATGTAAAGCCATAGCAATTGAGTTTCTTCAATAACAATTTATGATCAATAACATCAAAGGCTGCATTGAAACATAACAAGTAGGCAAATAATCTGCGGGACCCCAAAAAATGTTAATCCCAAAGTATGTCTGACCGTCCGCTCCCGCCCTCGGCCTGAAAAATGCCAACCGTGCCACAATGATCTCTGCCGGAACCCGCAGGTCCTGCGGGCATCCCACGGGAATGCAGCACTCTTCTCTGGTCCCTCTCAGTCACTCCTCTTTCTCAAAGATGGTCCAATGACACATCTCTATTGTTCACCTAAGTGTATGAAATCAAATCAAATCAAGCTTTATTTAAACAGCACATTCCAGACATGGAATGCAACACAATGTATTATATATATATATATATATATATATATATATATATATATATATATATATATATATATATATACACTGCTCAAAAAAATTAAGGGAACACTTAAACAACACATCCTAGATCTGAATGAATGAAATAATCTTATTAAATACTTTCTTCTTTACATAGTTGAATGTGCTGACAACAAAATCACACAAAAATTATCAATGGAAATCAAATTTATCAACCCATGGAGGTCTGGATTTGGAGTCACCCTCAAAATTAAAGTGGAAAACCACACTACAGGCTGATCCAACTTTGATGTAATGTCCTTAAAACAAGTCAAAATGAGGCTCAGTAGTGTGTGTGGCCTCCACGTGCCTGTATGACCTCCCTACAACGCCTGGGCATGCTCCTGATGAGGTGGCGGATGGTCTCCTGAGGGATCTCCTCCCAGACCTGGACTAAAGCATCCGCCAACTCCTGGACAGTCTGTGGTGCAATGTGGCGTTGGTGGATGGAGCGAGACATGATGTCCCAGATGTGCTCAATTGGATTCAGGTCTGGGGAATGGGCGGTCCATAGCATCAATGCCTTCCTCTTGCAGGAACTGCTGACACACTCCAGCCACATGAGGTCTAGCATTGTCTTGCATTAGGAGGAACCCAGGGCCAACCGCACCAGCATATGGTCTCACAAGGGGTCTGAGGATCTCATCTCGGTACCTAATGGCAGTCAGGCTACCTCTGGCGAGCACATGGAGGGCTGTGCGGCCCCCCAAAGAAATGCCACCCCACACCATGACTGACCCACCACCAAACCGGTCATGCTGGAGGATGTTGCAGGCAGCAGAACGTTCTCCACGGCGTCTCCAGACTCTGTCACGTCTGTCACATGTGCTCAGTGTGAACCTGCTTTCATCTGTGAAGAGCACAGGGCGCCAGTGGCGAATTTGCCAATCTTGGTGTTCTCTGGCAAATGCCAACGTCCTGCACGGTGTTGGGCTGTAAGCACAACCCCCACCTGTGGACGTCGGGCCCTCATACCACCCTCATGGAGTCTGTTTCTCGACCGTTTGAGCAGACACATGCACATTTGTGGCCTGCTGGAGGTCATTTTGCAGGGCTCTGGCAGTTCTCCTCCTGCTCCTCCTTGCACAAAGGCGGAGGTAGCGGTCCTGCTGCTGGGTTGTTGCCCTCCTACGGCCACCTCCACGTCTCCTGATGTACTGGCCTGTCTTCTGGTAGCGCCTCCATGCTCTGGACACTACGCTGACAGACACAGCAAACCTTCTTGCCACAGCTCGCATTGATGTGCCATCCTGGATGAGCTGCACTACCTGAGCCACTTGTGTGGGTTGTAGACTCCGTCTCATGCTACCACTAGAGTGAAAGCACCGCCAGCATTCAAAAGTGACCAAAACATCAGCCAGGAAGCATAGGAACTGAGAAGTGGTCTGTGGTCACCACCTGCAGAACCACTTCTTTATTGGGGGTGTCTTGCTAATTGCCTATAATTTCCACCTGTTGTCTATTCCATTTGCACAACAGCATGTGAAATGTATTGTCAATCAGTGTTGCTTCCTAAGTGGACAGTTTGATTTCACAGAAGTGTGATTGACTTGGAGTTACATTGTGTTGTTTAAGTGTTCCCTTTATTTTTTTGAGCAGTGTATTATTTGTTTTACAATGAAAATAAAAGCTGAAATATTTACTACACAACAAACATAAGATAAAAAACAAAAGAATGACACAAACTGAACGACTAAAAAGCACCATAAGGAAAAGCAAAGCTAAAAATATGTTTTTTTAAGATCTCTTTTAAATATGTCCACAGTTTCAGCCCCCCTCAGGTTCTCTAGCAGGGTATTCCAGAGGCTGGGGGCATAATAACTAAAGGCTGCCTCTCCATGCCTCTTGGTCCTAGGCTTTGGGATAGGTAAAAGGCCAGTGCCAGAGGACATGAAGGACCTACTGTGTACATAACTTAAAGGCATGTCTGACTTGTATTGGGGTGCACAATCGTGGATTGATTTAAAAACCAATAGAATAATCTTAAAATGTATTCTAAAACTCACAGGCAGCCAGTGACATTAAAACTGGTGTAATGTGTGCTCTCCTTCTGGTCTTGGTCAG
Organism: Coregonus clupeaformis; assembly: GCF_020615455.1. Classification (NCBI taxonomy): domain Eukaryota; kingdom Metazoa; phylum Chordata; class Actinopteri; order Salmoniformes; family Salmonidae; genus Coregonus; species Coregonus clupeaformis. The sequence goes on from NC_059193.1 coordinate 36,504,136, forward strand.
TACCCGTCCTGCAGCATTCTGTATGTTTTGCAGTTGACCAATGGCTTTCTTGGGTAGACCATTTACGTTTACATTTTAGTCATTTAGCAGACGCTCTTATCCAGAGCGACTTACAGTTAGTGAGTGCATACATTTTCATACTGGCCCCCCGTGGGAAACGAACCCACAACCCTGGCGTTGCAAGCACCATGCTCCACCAACTGAACTACAGGGGACTACAGGACTACAATCTTATAATATATCTGTGGAGCTAAAATCCTCTGGTGACACACAAATGTAAAGTTGTGTATCGTCTGCATAGCAGTGAAAATCAATGCTGTGCTTTCTAATAATGCTGCCAAGGGGTAACATATACTGTATTACCTGAACAGTACCAGACCCAAAATCGAACCTTGTGGAACGCCACATGTGATATGTATTTTCTCTGAGTTACGTTCACCAAGGGTGACAAAAAAGTATTGACCGGTTAAATATGTCCTAAACCAATTTAGAACTGGACCGGAGAGGCCAACACACCTCTCCAGTCTGTCCAGAAGGACATCATGGTCAACAGTGTCGAATGCAGCACTTGAATCTAAGAGTACAAGGACAGAGAGCTGTTTGGCATCTGTGTTGGCTCTAAGATAATTTATCACTTTAACTAAGGCTGTCTCTGTGCTGTGTTTTGTCACAAATACAATTGGCACTTAAAAAAAAAAAAATCATTTAGCTGTTTGAACACCAATTTCTCCAGAATTTTGCTTAAGAATGGTAGGTTGGAGATTGGACGAAAATTGCTAAGAGCTGAAGAATCTAGATTACTTTTCTTCAGAAGGGGTTTCACCAGTTTTTTGTGCAGTGGGGAAAGTGCCTGTGAACAGGGAGTGATTAACAATAGCTTGCACTTCAGATATGCAATTAAAAACTGTTTTGAAGAAGGTGGTGGAGATAGGATCGAGAAGGCAGGTAGAAGGCTTAAATTGTGATATCACTTTCCTGAACATGTCTGTGTCAACCAGGAAAAATAAATCCATAGTGCCTTTGCGTGGTATGCTAGGGCACATATCATCAAACTTCTCATCAGGTCTTGCTTGACCGATACCGAGCCTAATGTTGGTTTACTTAACTCTGAAATATGTCGCAAACTCATCACATTTAGATGTGGAGAAAAGTTCACATTGGTTTGCGGGGGTAGAGCACTCTCGAATTATTCTTATTAATAGTGATCAAGTTAAGAAAATGAGCCCTTCTGGCATTTCTAATTGCCTTGTTATATATTCCAAGTTGCTCTCTCAGAATATCATAATGGACCTGCAACTTTGACTTTCTTCACTTCCGCTCTGCCTTTCTGCAATAGTTTCCTCACTAATCCAAGGGGCTCTCCGTTTGGAAGTGGCCTTTTCAACTTTACTGGAGCTATGGCCTCAATGGTTGCCCTTAATTTGCTATTAAAGTTTTCAACTAAATCATCACAAGAGGGAGGTAGAATAGGTTGTGGAGTATTGTTCATACACGCAATAAAATCTGGAGCAACTTCAGAGGTAAGATAGCGTTTCTTAATAATGCATTCAGTATTACCCTGTGCTATGGGCAACAAGGTAGTAAAAAATACACAGTGGTGATCAGATAAAGCAACATCAACAATAGAGGATATGTCAATAGAAAGTCTATTGGTAATAACCAGGTCCAGAGTATGGCTGTGGTTATGGGTGAGCCCAGTAACATGTTGGATAAAGTCCATAGAGCTCAAAAGATTCATAAATTCAATGGCCTTGGAGTCAGTCTCTTTGTCAACATGAATATTAAAATCGGCCAAAACAATGATTTTATAATAGTTCTCAAGGACAATAGACAATAGTTCAGATAGATTAGCAAAGAAAGTGGGGCAGTGCTTTGGTGGCCTATACAGGGTTATGGCCAGCACTGGTGGCTGACATTTAAACAGTATAGCGGGGGGGATCTGATAACATATCTGTGGGATCTGCCACTGGCAAACAGCCTACGGTAGAGCCAAGATGGCGACCAATAGTGACTGCTACAGTCTAATGACATGTGTCTATGGTTCACCTGACTGTGTGACACATGATGATGACATATGACTGTGGGCAACTTCTCCTACGATAGAGCCAAGAGGTTCTGAATATATAGCGTTAATGAGAGATTTTAATGACTATAGTCATTATATATTTCAGTTTCGATAATTAGGATTAAGTAAGACTTTCAAAGCTCTTGCCACCCTGCCAACTGTCTGGAACTGAGCTGTGTGAATCATAATAGAGTCATAACTCCATCTGGCTGACTCAGCGCAGCATGTTCTTATTAAAAGAAACACAGAAAATGGCCGACGTAGGCAAACTTGAGCAGGGCTGCAGGATCCACAGATTAGAACAACAGGTCTGCAGCTACACAGACAGAAACCCCCAATTAGATACTGTACCCACACAGACACTAACACTCCAAACATTCCTCCTAATCTGTTCTGCAGCCACACAGACAGACATTACCTCAAAGGGGAACTGTGGTCACCAAAAACACCCCATGTCATAATGTTCACCCACTTACCATCTTATAAAACTGACCTTAACTGAACTGGTTAAACATGGAAGCAAAGCCTCTCGACAGCAGGCACACAACAAATCCTATCCTAACACCCATATCATAAACAGGTACCCGCATACCCCATTGTGCATACCTCACATATCTGACCTAAGATGAACTAGGTCAGATATGTGAGTTAAATGGGGATGAACTTGAACTGGTTACTAAAGGTAGAAGGTTCCAGTTCGGGGGAAATGTCAAGGTGACATGTGCAAAGGTCATGTACACATTGTCACATACATTAAATACATGACACAGACAGAGAACTACAGCAGATGTATGGTTAGGGTTGGATGACCCAGATAAGTAAGGAAGATGTAGGTTTAAATTACACAGATTGAGAATCAGTACCTGGACTGGCTGTCCCGTCATGCTCATGTGAGCTATGCCTACTGCCTATGTAGTGTTAGAAAACTACAGTAGAGGTATGGTTAGGGTTGGGTAATAACTACAGTAGATGTATGGTTAGGATTATAACTACAGTAGAGGTATGGTTAGGGTTATAACTACAGTAGAGGTATGGTTAGGGTTATAACTACAGTAGCTGTATGGTTAGGGTTATAACTACAGTAGAGGTATGGTTAGGGTTATAACTACAGTAGAGGTATGGTTAGGATTAGGGTTATAACTACAGTAGAGGTATGGTTAGGGTTAGGGTTATAACTACAGTAGAGGTATGGTTAGGGTTAAGGTTATAACTACAGTAGAGGTATGGTTAGGATTAGGGTTATACCTACAGTAGAGGTATGGTTAGGGTTAAGGTTATAACTACAGTAGAGGTATGGTTAGGGTTATAACTACAGTAGAGGTATGGTTAGGATTAGTGTTATAACTACAGTAGAGGTATGGTTAGGATTAGGGTTAAAACTACAGTAGAGGTATGGTTAGGGTTATAACTACAGTAGTGGTATGGTTAGGGTTATAACTACAGTAGAGGTATGGTTAGGATTAGGGTTATAACTACAGTAGAGGTATGGTTAGGATTAGGGTTATAACTACAGTAGAGGTATGGTTAGGATTAGGGTTATAACTACAGTAGTGGTATGGTTAGGGTTATAACTACAGTAGAGGTATGGTTAGGGTTATAACTACAGTAGAGGTATGGTTAGGATTAGGGTTATAACTACAGTAGTGGTATGGTTAGGGTTATAACTACAGTAGAGGTATGGTTAGGGTTATAACTACAGTAGAGGTATGGTTAGGATTAGGGTTATAACTACAGTAGAGGTATGGTTAGGGTTATAACTACAGTAGTGGTATGGTTAGGGTTATAACTACAGTAGAGGTATGGTTAGGATTAGGGTTATAACTACAGTAGAGGTATGGTTAGGATTAGGGTTATAACTACAGTAGAGGTATGGTTAGGGTTATAACTACAGTAGAGGTATGGTTAGGGTTAGGGTTATAACTACAGTAGAGGTATGGTTAGGGTTATAACTACAGTAGCTGTATGGTTAGTGTTATAACTACAGTAGAGGTATGGTTAGGGTTATAACTACAGTAGAGGTATGGTTAGGGTTAAGATATAACTACAGTAGAGGTATGGTTAGGGTTAAGATATAACTACAGTAGGGGTATGGATAGGGTTAGGGTTATAAATACATTGGAGGTATGGTTAGGGTTAAGGTTATAACTACAGTAGAGGTATGGTTAGGGTTATAACTACAGTAGAGGTATGGTTAGGGTTAAGATATAACTACAGTAGAGGTATGGTTAGGGTTAGGGTTATAACTACAGTAGAGGTATGGTTAGGATTAGGGTTATAACTACAGTAGAGGTATGGTTAGGATTAGTGTTATAACTACAGTAGAGGTATGGTTAGGATTAGGGTTATAACTACAGTAGAGGTATGGTTAGGATTAGGGTTATAACTACAGTAGAGGTATGGTTAGGGTTAGGGTTATAACTACAGTAGAGGTATGGTTAGGGTTATAACTACAGTAGAGGTATGGTTAGGATTAGGGTTATAACTACAGTAGAGGTATGGTTAGGGTTAAGATATAACTACAGTAGGGGTATGGATAGGGTTAGGGTTATAAATACATTGGAGGTATGGTTAGGGTTATAACTACAGTATAGGTATGGTTAGGGTTGGGGTAATAACTACAGTAGAGTTATTGTTAGGGTTATAACAACAGTGGCAGTATGGTTAGGGTTGGAGTAAGAACGACAATGGAGGTATGGTTAGGGGTAGGAATATAACTACAGTTGAAGTATGGTTAGGTTTATAACTAAAGTAGCTGTATGGTTAGGGTTATAACTACAGTAAAGGTATGGTTAGGGTTATAACTACAGTAGATGTAGGGTTAGGGTTATAACTATATTAGATATATGGTTGATCCACGATGGCGTAGTAGTGCGGTCGTGTATTCTGTTGTGTCCTCGTGTAAATAGTCTGTTTTTTGTTAATTTTTTCGTATATATTTCTCTGTCTCACTTTCCATCCTTTAACAAAATATACTTTCCTGCAATCCGCCTCACCCAATGTGGAACGGGTTCTAATATTTCTTAATTTTTTTCAAGAACCTACGGCTGAAACTAGCCAGCTAGCCAGCTAACTAGCTTCTTGCTATTAGCCACCGTTAGCGGTCTTCACCACTGTCCGTGGCCTGCACTACCTACCAGCCAGCTCTAGCCTGGACAATTATCGGCCAGTCTGCACAGCGTGCTATCGACACAGAGCATATTGGATTTTCTGCCGGAATCACTGAATCACTGGACCTTAACACTGGACCATTGCAACTAGCTAGCTGCAACCGAATGGCTGTTGTTGGCTAATCAGCACTGTCCTGACGTACCAGTTAGCCTTGAGCTAGCCTCGAGCCAGGCCCATTTCCCGGCTATCTACCTCTCTGTCAACCGGACGGGACCTCCTAGTGTCGACACGGAGCCCCGCCGATCCATCACGACTGGTCTGCCGACGTAATCGTCTGATGTGGTTTCAACAGGCTTCCCATTGCGACGACCACGAAGATCCATCTGCTAGCCCCGGCCCACTAGCACGCGCAATCAACAGCCGTGCCTCCTGCTCGCCTGTGCTTTAGCAGCCTACGAACTGCTCCCGGGACTTACTTAGTGCTGTTCACTTGACCTTATGATCACTCAGCTACACAGCTGATGCCTGCTGGACTGTTCCTTTACACGGTACCCCATCCTGTTTATCTGTTTCAGCCCAAACTTTCGTCGCCATTACCAGTTGTTGTCTTAGCCCTCTCGAATAACACCTGTGATTGCGTTATGCCTCTCTCCCATGTCAATATGCCTAGCCTATTGCTGTTTGGGTTAGTTCTTATTATACAATTTCACTGTAGAGCCCGAAATTCCGCTCAACCAGCCTCAGAGAGCTCCTTTGTCCCACCCCCCATACACGCGGAGACCGGCTCAATCGGTACCTCCAGTGATGCTATCTCTTTCATAGTTACCCAATGCTTAGGTGTACCTCCACTGTACTCATATCCTTCCATATCCTTGTCTGTACATAATGCCCTGAATCTATTCTACAATGCCCGGAAATCTACCCCTTTTATTCTCTGTACCCAACGCACTAGAAGACCAGTTCTTAAAGCCTTTAGCCGTATCCTTATTCTATTCCTCTGTTCCTCTGGTGATGTAGAGGTTAACCCAGGCCCTGTAGCCCCCAGTATCACTCCTACACCCTAGGCGCTATCATTTGTTCACTTCTGTAACCGTGAAAGCCTTGGTTTCTTGCATGTTAACATCAGAAGCCTCCTCCCCAAGTTTGAGTTATTCACTGCGTTAGCACACTCTGCCAACCCTGATATTCTAGCAGTGTCTGAATCTTGGCTTAGGAAGGCCACCAAAAATTCAGAAATGTCCATCCCGAACTACAACATTTTCCGTCTAGATAGAACTGCCAAAGGGGGCGGAGTTGCAATCTACTGTAGAGATAGCCTGCAGAGCTCTATCATAATATCCAGGTCTGTGCCCAAACAGTTTGAGCTTCTACTTCTAAAAATCCACCTTTCCAGAAATAAGTCTCTCACTGTTGCCGCTTGCACAGACCCCCCTCAGCCCCCAGTTGTGCCCTGGACACAATATGTGAATTGCTTGCCCCCCATCTATCCTCAGAGTTCGTACTGCTTGGTGACCTAAACTGGGATATGCTTAACACACCGGCCATCCTACAATCTAAACTAGATGCCCTCAATCTCACACAAATTATCAAAGAACCTACCAGGTACAACCCTGAATCTGTAAACATGGGCACCCTCATAGATATCATCCTGACTATTTTACCCTCTAAATACACCTCCGCTGTCTTCAACCAGGATCTCAGCGATCACTGCCTCATCACTGTCAAATGCTCCATAAAACACTTCAGCGAGCAGGCCTTTCTAATTGACCTGGCCCGGGTATCCAGGATGGATATTGACCTCATTCCGTCAGTAGAGGATGCTCGGCTGTTCTTCAAAAGTGCTTTCCTCTCCATCTTAAATAAGCATGCCCCATTCAAAAAATTCAGAACTAAGAACAGATATAGCACCTGGTTCACCCCAGACTTGACTGCCCTTGACCAGCACAAAAACATCCTGTGGCATACTGCATTAGCATCGAACAGCCCCCGCGATATGCAACTTTTCAGGGAAGTCAGGATACAATATACACAATCAGTTAGGAAAGCAAAGGCTAGCTTTTTCAAACAGAGATTTGCATCCTGTAGCACTAACTCCAAAACGTTTTGGGACACTGTAAAGTCCATGGAGAATAAGAGCACCTCCTCCCAGCTACCCACTGCACTGAGGCTAGGAAACACAGTCACCACCGACAAATCTACGATAATCGATAATTTCAATAAGCATTTTGCTACGGCTGGCCATGCTTTCCACCTGGCTATCACTACCCCGGCCACCAGCTCTGCACCCTCTGCTGCAACTTGCCCATGACACCCCCCCCCCCGCTTCTTCTTCACCCAAATTCAGATAGCTGTGGTCCTGAAAGCTAAATCTGGACCCCTACAAATCAGCTGGGCTAGACAATCTGGACCCTTTCTTTCTAAAATTAGCCGCCGAAATTGTCGCAACCCCTATTACTAGCCTGTTCAACCTCTCTTTCGTATCGTCTGAGATCCCCAGAGATTGGAAAGCTGCTGCGGTCATCCCCCTCTTCAAAGGGGGTGACACTCTAGATTCAAACTGTTACAGACCTATTTCCACCCTGCCCTGCCTTTCGAAAGTATTTGAAGTTAACAAACAGATCACAGACCATTTCGAATCACACTGTACCTTCTCCGCTATGCAATCTGGTTTCCGAGCTGGTCATGGGTGCATTTCAGCCACGCTCAAGGTCCTAAACATTATAATAACCGCGATCGATAAAAGACAGTACTGTGCAGCTGTCTTCATCGACCTGGCCAAGGCTTTTGACTCTGTCAATCACTGCATTCTTATTGGCAGACTAAATAACCTTGGTTTCTCAAATGACTGCTTCGCCTGGTTCACCAACTACTTCTCAGATAGAGTTAAATGTGTCAAATTGGAGGGCCTGTTGTCTGGACCTCTGGCAGTCTCTATGGGGGTGCCACAGGGTTCAATTCTCTGGCTGACTCTATTCTCTGTGTATATCAATGATGTCGCTCTTGCTGCTGGTGACTCTCAGATCCACCTCTACGCAGACGACACCATTTTGTATACATCTGGCCCTTCATTGGACACTGTGTTTCCAAACGAGCTTCAATGCCATACAACACTCCTTCCATGGCCTCCAACTGCTCTTAAACGCTAGTTAAACTAAATGCATGCACTTCAATCGAACGCTGCTTGCACCCGCCTCCCCGACTAGAATCACTACTCTCGCCGGATCTGACTTAGAATATGTGGACAACTGCAAATACCTAGGTGTCTGGTTAGACCGTAAACTCTCCTTCCAGACACATTAAGCACCTCCAATCCAAAGTTAAATCTAGAATCGGCTTCCTATTTCGCAACAAAGCCTCCTTCACTCATGCTGCTAAACATGCCCTCGTAAAACTGACTATCCTACCGATCCTTGACTTCGGCGATGTCATTTACAAAATAGCTTTCAACACTCTATTCAGCAAATTGGATGTAGTCTATCACAGTGCCATCCATTTTGTCACCAAAGCCCCATAGACTACCCACCATTGTGACCTGTACGCTCTCGTTGGCTGGCCCTCACTACATATTCGTCGCCAAACCCACTGGCTCCAGGTCATCTATAAATCACTTCTAGGCAAATCCCCGCCTTATCTTAGATCATTGGTCACCATAGCAACACCCACCCGTAGTATGTGTTCCAGCAGGTATATCTCACTGGTCATCCCCAAAGCCAACACCTCCTTTGGCCGCCATTCCTTCCAGTTCTCTGCTGAAAATGACTGGAACGAACTGCAAAAATCTCTGAAGCTGGAGACACTTATCTCCCTCACTAACTTTAAGCATCAACTGTCAAAGCAGCTTACCAATCACTGCACCTGTACACAGCCCATCTGTAATTAGCCCACCCAACTACCTCGTTCCTATATTGTTATTTACATTGTTCTTTATTTTGCTCATTTGCACCCCAGTATCTCTATATGCACATCTGCACATCTATCACTCCAATGTTAATACCAAATTATAATTATTTTTCACTATGGCCTATTTATTGCCTTACCTCCATAACATACCACATTTGCACACACTGTATATAGATTTCCTATTGTGTTATTGACTGTATGTTTTGTTTATTCCATATGTAACTCTGTGTTGTTGTTGTTTTTATCGCAGTGCTTTGCTTTATCTTGGCCAGGTCACAGTTGTAAATGAGAACTTGTTCTCAACTGGCTTACCTGGTTAAATAAAAATGGTTATGGTTATAACAACAGTAGAGTTATTGGTAGGGTTAGGGTTATAATATCAGTAGTGGTAGGGTTATATATCTACAGTGGAGGTATCGTTAGGGTTAGGCTTATAACTACAGTGGAGGTGTGGTTAGGTGTATATCTAAAGTAGAGGTATGATTAGGATTAGGACTATAACTACATTAGAGGTAAGGTTATAACTACTTTAGCGGTATGGTTAGGTTTAGCATTGTAACTACAGTAGAGATATGGTTAGGATTAGGGTTATAACTACAGTAGAGGTATGGTTAGGATTAGGGTTATAACTACAGTAGAGGTATGGTTAGGGTTAGTGTTATAACTACAGTAGAGGTATGGTTAGGGTTAGGGTTATAACTACAGTAGAGGTATGGTTAGGGTTATAACTACAGTAGAGGTATGGTTAGGGTTATAACTACAGTAGAGGTATGGTTAGGATTAGGGTTATAACTACAGTAAAGGTATGGTTAGGATTAGGGTTATAACTACAGTAGAGGTATGGTTAGGATTAGGATTATAACTACAGTAAAGGTATGGTTAGGATTAGGGTTATAACTACAGTAGAGGCATGGTTAGGATTAGGATTATAACTACAGTAAAGGTATGGTTAGGATTAGGGTTATAACTACAGTAGAGGTATGGTTAGGGTTATGGTTATAACTACAGTAGAGGTATGGTTAGCGTTAGGGTTATAACTACAGTAGAGGTATGGTTAGGATTAGGGTTATAACTACAGTAGAGGTATGGTTAGGATTAGGGTTATAACTACAGTAGAGGTATGGTTAGGGTTATAACTACAGTAGAGGCATGGTTAGGGTTATAATTACAGTAGAGGTATGGTTAGGGTTATAACTACAGTAGAGGTATGGTTAGGATTAGGGTTATAACTACAGTAGAGGTATGGTTAGGGTTATAACTACAGTAGAGGTATGGTTAGGGGATGTAACACATACAAAAGCCCAGGCCCAGACAAAATAAGTGGGCATGTGTTAAAGCACTGTGTTGAACAACTGGCTGGTGTTTTTACAGACATTTTCCAATCTTCACTCAACCAGCAACACGTTCCAGTATTGTGGAAAAAATCAATAATTATACCAATTCCTAAAGTATCAAATCCCTCTGTGCTGAATGACTATCGCCCTGTCGCTTTGACATCCTTAGTTATGAAATGCCTTGAGAAAATTGTGAAAAGTCATATTCTCAGTGTCACCCAGAAGCTCCTCGACCCATTTCAGTTTGCCTATCAGACCAGCAGAGGAGTTGATGATGCCATTCTTACCCTCCTTAACATGGTCTATAGACATCTAGAAGGTGCCAAATCTCATGTCAGGGTTCTGTTTGTTGACTTTTCTTCTGCCTTCAACACAATCCAGCCTTACATTCTGGCACAGAGACTCATTCGGGACTTTTCCTTAGATGGGGGCTGGTTTTGTGGCTGTTGGACTTCCTGAGCCAACGCTCACAGCGAGTCAAAATAGGTCCCCATGTGTCGGATATACGCAATACCAACACAGGCTCTCCTCAGGGATGTGTTTTGTCCCCACTTCTGTACATCTTGTACACTAATAGTTGTACTAGTTCCCATACTGACAGACACCTCGTTAAGTTCGCTGATGACACTGCCTTGATCAGCCTGTTGCATGATGACGAGGAACATCATGGCCCGGTCCTAGATGACTTTGTAGAGTGGTGTGAGGAATCACACTTGGTCCTCAATACTAACAAGACCAAAGAGATGTGCATAGACTTCAGGAAGCGTACAACACCTACCTCTGCAACATCTATCAGAGGCCAGAATATAGAAATTGTAGAGGAATATAAATATCTGGGTGTCTTTTTGGACAGTAAGCTTCAGTGGAGTAAATGTACAGACCAGATCTACAAAAAGAGCCAACAGAGACTGTACTTTCTAAAAAAGTTGGGTTCTTTTAATATAGACTGTATTATATTGACTCTGTTTTACAAATCCTTTATTGAGAGTATTTTAACTTTTTGTATTGTTTGTTGGTTTGGCAATGCCACTGTCAGTCAGAGAAACATGCTGAGAAGGATTATTACCACAGCAAGTAAGGTACTTGGAGTCAAACAGACAGGCCTGGATGAGATCTTTAAGGTCAGGGCCCTCCGTAAGGCTCACAATTTTTTTTTAGACCCAAGTCACCCCCTGTACCTGGACTTTGAATTACTCCCCTCTGGGCGTAGGTATAGGGCACCCCTCAGCAGGAAAAATAGAACGAGACAATAATTTGTGCCAGGTGTGATATCCCTCTTAAATAGCTCGGGCAAATGTTCCCATTGACCCCGTAAGGCCAGCAGGCTAGTCTTTGTTTTAAATGTTTTAAATGTTTTATTTCTTATTTCTTACTTTTATTGGTGCGTGACTGTTATTGAAAGTTGTATTGTCAATCTTGTTTTGTATTTAACGCCACTTTAAATGTGTACATGACACTGCAACAAAATTTCCCCATGGGGACAATAAAGTAAGTAAGTAAGTTAGGATTAGGGTTATAACTACAGTAGAGGTATGGTTAGGATTAGGGTTATAACTACAGTAGAGGTATGGTTAGGATTAGGGTTATAACTACAGTAGAGGTATGGTTAGGGTTATAACTACAGTAGAGGTATGGTTAGGATTAGGGTTATAACTACAGTAGAGGTATGGTTAGGATTAGGGTTATAACTACAGTAGAGGTATGGTTAGGGTTATAACTACAGTAGAGGTATGGTTAGGGTTAGGGTTATAACTACAGTAGATGTATGGTTAGGATTAGAGATATAACTACAGTAGAGGTATGGTTAGGATTAGGGTTATAACTACAGTAGAGGTATGGTTAGGGTTATAACTACAGTAGAGGTATGGTTAGGATTAGGGTTATAACTACAGTAGAGGTATGGTTAGGATTAGGGTTATAACTACAGTAGAGGTATGGTTAGGGTTATAACTACAGTAGAGGTATGGTTAGGATTAGGGTTATAACTACAGTAGAGGTATGGTTAGGATTAGGGTTATAACTACAGTAGAGGTATGGTTAGGGTTAGGGTTATAACTACAGTAGAGGTATGGTTAGGATTAGGGTTATAACTACAGTAAAGGTATGGTTAGGGTTATAACTACAGTAGAGGTAGGTTAGGGTTAGGGTTATAACTACAGTAGAGTTATGGTTAGGGTTATAACTACAGTAGAGGTATGGTTAGGATTAGGGTTATAACTACAGTAGAGGTATGGTTAGGATTAAGGTTATAACTACAGTAGAGGTATGGTTAGGGTTATAACTACAGTAGAGGTATGGTTAGGATTAGGGTTATAACTACAGTAGAGGTATGGTTAGGGTTAAGGTCATAAAAACAGTATAGGCATGGTTAGGGTTATAACTGCAGTAGAGGTATGGTTAGGATTATAACTACAATAGAGGTATGGTTAGTGTTATAACTACAGTATAGGTATGGTTAGGATTAGGGTTATAACTACAGTAGAGGTATGGTTAGGATTAGGGTTATAACTACAGTAGAGGTATGGTTAGGATTAGGGTTATAACTACAGTAGAAGTATGGTTAGAGTTAGTGTTATAACTACAGTAGAGGTATGGTTAGGGTTATAACTACAGTAGAGGTATGGTTAGGGTTATAACTACGGTAGAGGTATGGTTAGGATTAGGGTTATAACTAAAGTAGAGGTATGGTTAGGATTAGGGTTATAACTACAGTAGAGGTATGGTTAGGATTAGGATTATAACTACAGTAAAGGTATGGTTAGGGTTAGGGTTATAACTACAGTAGAGGTATGGTTAGGGTTATAACTACAGTAGAGGTATGGTTAGGATTAGGGTTATAACTACAGTAGAGGTATGGTTAGGATTAGAGTTATAACTACAGTAGAGGTATGGTTAGGATTAGGGTTATAACTACAGTAGAGGTATGGTTAGGATTAGGGTTATAACTACAGTAGAGGTATGGTTAGGGTTAGTGTTATAACTACAGTAGAGGTATGGTTAGGGTTAGGGTTATAACTACAGTAGAGGTATGGTTGGATTAGGGTTATAACTACAGTAGAGGTATGGTTAGGATTAGGGTTATAACTACAGTAGAGGTATGGTTAGGATTAGGGTTATAACTACAGTAGAGGTATGGTTAGGATTAGGGTTATAACTACAGTAGAGGTATGGTTAGGATTAGGGTTATAACTACAGTAGAGGTATGGTTAGGATTAGGGTTATAACTACAGTAGAGGTATGGTTAGGGTTAGGGTTATAACTACAGTAGAGGTATGGTTAGGATTAGGGTTATAACTACAGTAAAGGTATGGTTAGGGTTAGGGTTATAACTACAGTAGAGGTATGGTTAGGGTTAGGGTTATAACTACAGTAGAGGTATGGTTAGGATTAGGGTTATAACTACAGTAGAGGTATGGTTAGGGTTATAACTACAGTAGAGGTAGGTTAGGGTTAGGGTTATAACTACAGTAGAGGTATGGTTAGGGTTATAACTACAGTAGAGGTATGGTTAGGATTAGGGTTATAACTACAGTAGAGGTATGGTTAGGATTAAGGTTATAACTACAGTAGAGGTATGGTTAGGGTTATAACTACAGTAGAGGTATGGTTAGGATTAGGGTTATAACTACAGTAGAGGTATGGTTAGGGTTAAGGTCATAAAAACAGTATAGGCATGGTTAGGGTTATAACTACAGTAGAGGTATGGTTAGGATTATAACTACAGTAGAGGTATGGTTAGTGTTATAACTACAGTATAGGTATGGTTAGGATTAGGGTTATAACTACAGTAGAGGTATGGTTAGGATTAGGGTTATAACTACAGTAGAGGTATGGTTAGGATTAGGGTTATAACTACAGTAGAAGTATGGTTAGAGTTAGTGTTATAACTACAGTAGAGGTATGGTTAGGGTTATAACTACAGTAGAGGTATGGTTAGGGTTATAACTACAGTAGAGGTATGGTTAGGATTAGGGTTATAACTACAGTAGAGGTATGGTTAGGATTAGGGTTATAACTACAGTAGAGGTATGGTTAGGATTAGGATTATAACTACAGTAAAGGTATGGTTAGGGTTAGGGTTATAACTACAGTAGAGGTATGGTTAGGGTTATAACTACAGTAGAGGTATGGTTAAGATTAGGGTTATAACTACAGTAGAGGTATGGTTAGGATTAGAGTTATAACTACAGTAGAGGTATGGTTAGGATTAGGGTTATAACTACAGTAGAGGTATGGTTAGGATTAGGGTTATAACTACAGTAGAGGTATGGTTAGGGTTAGTGTTATAACTATAGTAGAGGTATGGTTAGGATTAGGGTTATAACTACAGTAGAGGTATGGTTAGGGTTATAACTACAGTAGAGGTATGGTTAGGATTAGGGTTATAACTACAGTAGAGGTATGGTTAGGATTAGGGTTATAACTACAGTAGAGGTATGGTTAGGATTAGGGTTATAACTACAGTAGAGGTATGGTTAGGTTTATAACTACAGTAGAGGTATGGTTAGGGTTAGCGTTATAACTACAGTAGAGGTATGGTTAGGGTTAGTGTTATAACTACAGTAGAGGTATGGTTAGGGTTAGGGTTATAACTACAGTAGAGGTATGGTTAGGATTAGGGTTATAACTACAGTAGAGGTATGGTTAGGGTTATAACTACAGTAGGGGTATGGTAGGGTTAGGGTTATAACTACAGTAGGGGTATGGGTAGGGTTAGGGTTATAACTACAGTAGAGGTATGGTTAGGGTTAGTGTTATAACTACAGTAGAGGTATGGTTAGGGTTAGTGTTATAACTACAGTAGAGGTATGGTTAGGATTAGGGTTATAACTACAGTAGAGGTATGGTTAGGATTAGGGTTATAACTACAGTAGAGGTATGGTTAGGGTTAGTGTTATAACTACAGTAGAGGTATGGTTAGGATTAGGGTTATAACTACAGTAGAGGTATGGTTAGGGTTAGTGTTATAACTACAGTAGAGGTATGGTTAGGGTTATAACTACAGTAGAGGTATGGTTAGGGTTAGGGTTATAACTACAGTAGACGTATGGTTAGGGTTATAACTACAGTAGAGGTATGGTTAGGATTAGGGTTATAACTACAGTAGAGGTATGGTTAGGATTAGGGTTATAACTACAGTAGAGGTATGGTTAGGGTTAGGGTTATAACTACAGTAGAGGTATGGTTAGGATTAGGGTTATAACTACAGTAGAGGTATGGTTAGGATTAGGGTTATAACTACAGTAGAGGTATGGTTAGGATTAGGGTTATAACTACAGTAGAGGTATGGTTAGGATTAGGGTTATAACTACAGTAGAGGTATGGTTAGGATTAGGGTTATAACTACAGTAGAGGTATGGTTAGGATTAGGGTTATAACTACAGTAGAGGTATGGTTAGGATTAGGGTTATAACTACAGTAGAGGTATGGTTAGGATTAGGGTTATAACTACAGTAGAGGTATGGTTAGGATTAGGGTTATAACTACAGTAGAGGTATGGTTAGGATTAGGGTTATAACTACAGTAGAGGTATGGTTAGGATTAGGGTTATAACTACAGTAGAGGTATGGTTAGGATTAGGGTTATAACTAAAGTAGATGTATGGTTAGGATTAGGGTTATAACTACAGTAGAGGTATGGTTAGGGTTAGCGTTATAACTACAGTAGAGGTATGGTTAGGGTTAAGGTTATAACTACAGTAGAGGTATGGTTAGGATTAGGGTTATAACTACAGTAGAGGTATGGTTAGGATTAGTGTTATAACTACAGTAGAGGTATGGTTAGGATTAGGTTTATAACTACAGTAGAGGTATGGTTAGGGTTAGTGTTATAACTACAGTAGAGGTATGGTTAGGGTTAGTGTTATAACTACAGTAGAGGTATGGTTAGGATTAGGGTTATAACTACAGTAGAGGTATGGTTAGGATTAGGTTTATAACTACAGTAGAGGTATGGTTAGGATTAGGGTTATAACTACAGTAGAGGTATGGTTAGGATTAGGGTTATAACTACAGTAGAGGTATGGTTAGGGTTAGTGTTATAACTACAGTAGAGGTATGGTTAGCGTTAGGGTTATAACTACAGTAGAGGTATGGTTAGGATTAGGGTTATAACTACAGTAGAGGTATGGTTAGGATTAGGGTTATAACTACAGTAGAGGTATGGTTAGGGTTATAACTACAGTAGAGGCATGGTTAGGGTTATAATTACAGTAGAGGTATGGTTAGGGTTATAACTACAGTAGAGGTATGGTTAGGATTAGGGTTATAACTACAGTAGAGGTATGGTTAGGGTTATAACTACAGTAAAGGTATGGTTATGGTTAGGGTTATAACTACAGTAGAGGTATGGTTAGGATTAGGGTTATAACTACAGTAGAGGTATGGTTAGGATTAGGGTTATAACTACAGTAGAGGTATGGTTAGGATTAGGGTTATAACTACAGTAGAGGTATGGTTAGGGTTATAACTACAGTAGAGGTATGGTTAGGATTAGGGTTATAACTACAGTAGAGGTATGGTTAGGATTAGGGTTATAACTACAGTAGAGGTATGGTTAGGATTAGGGTCATAACTACAGTAGAGGTATGGTTAGGGTTATAACTACAGTAGAGGTATGGTTAGGGTTAGGGTTATAACTACAGTAGAGGTATTGTTAGGATTAGAGATATAACTACAGTAGAGGTATGGTTAGGATTAGGGTTATAACTACAGTAGAGGTATGGTTAGGATTAGGGTTATAACTACAGTAGAGGTATGGTTAGGATTAGGGTTATAACTACAGTAGAGGTATGGTTAGGGTTATAACTACAGTAGAGGTATGGTTAGGATTAGGGTTATAACTACAGTAGAGGTATGGTTAGGATTAGGGTTAAAACTACAGTAGAGGTATGGTTAGGGTTAGGGTTATAACTACAGTAGAGGTATGGTTAGGATTAGGGTTATAACTACAGTAGAGGTATGGTTAGGGTTATAACTACAGTAGAGGTATGGTTAGGGTTAGGGTTATAACTACAGTAGAGGTATGGTTAGGGTTATAACTACAGTAGAGGTATGGTTAGGATTAGGGTTATAACTACAGTAGAGGTATGGTTAGGATTAAGGTTATAACTACAGTAGAGGTATGGTTAGGGTTATAACTACTGTAGAGGTATGGTTAGGATTAGGGTTATAACTACAGTAGAGGTATGGTTAGGGTTAAGGTCATAAAAACAGTATAGGCATGGTTAGGGTTATAACTACAGTAGAGGTATGGTTAGGGTTATAACTACAGTAGAGGTATGGTTAGTGTTATAACTACAGTATAGGTATGGTTAGGATTAGGGTTATAACTACAGTAGAGGTATGGTTAGGATTAGGGTTATAACTACAGTAGAGGTATGGTTAGGATTAGGGTTATAACTACAGTAGAAGTATGGTTAGGGTTAGTGTTATAACTACAGTAGAGGTATGGTTAGGGTTATAACTACAGTAGAGGTATGGTTAGGGTTATAACTACAGTAGAGGTATGGTTAGGATTAGGGTTATAACTACAGTAGAGGTATGGTTAGGATTAGGGTTATAACTACAGTAGAGGTATGGTTAGGATTAGGATTATAACTACAGTAAAGGTATGGTTAGGGTTAGGGTTATAACTACAGTAGAGGTATGGTTAGGGTTATAACTACAGTAGAGGTATGGTTAGGATTAGGGTTATAACTACAGTAGAGGTATGGTTAGGGTTATAACTACAGTAGAGGTATGGTTAGGGTTAGTGTTATAACTACAGTAGAGGTATGGTTAGGATTAGGGTTATAACTACAGTAGAGGTATGGTTAGGATTAGAGTTATAACTACAGTAGAGGTATGGTTAGGATTAGGGTTATAACTACAGTAGAGGTATGGTTAGGATTAGGGTTATAACTACAATAGAGGTATGGTTAGGGTTAGTGTTATAACTACAGTAGAGGTATGGTTAGGGTTAGGGTTATAACTACAGTAGAGGTATGGTTAGGATTAGGGTTATAACTACAGTAGAGGTATGGTTAGGTTTATAACTACAGTAGAGGTATGGTTAGGGTTAGCGTTATAACTACAGTAGAGGTATGGTTAGGGTTAGTGTTATAACTACAGTAGAGGTATGGTTAGGTTTATAACTACAGTAGAGGTATGGTTAGGGTTAGCGTTATAACTACAGTAGAGGTATGGTTAGGGTTAGTGTTATAACTACAGTAGAGGTATGGTTAGGGTTAGGGTTATAACTACAGTAGAGGTATGGTTAGGATTAGGGTTATAACTACAGTAGAGGTATGGTTAGGGTTATAACTACAGTAGGGGTATGGTAGGGTTAGGGTTATAACTACAGTAGGGGTATGGGTAGGGTTAGGGTTATACCTACAGTAGAGGTATGGTTAGGATTAGGGTTATAACTACAGTAGAGGTATGGTTAGGGTTAGTGTTATAACTACAGTAGAGGTATGGTTAGGATTAGGGTTATAACTACAGTAGAGGTATGGTTAGGATTAGGGTTATAACTACAGTAGAGGTATGGTTAGCATTAGGGTTATAACTACAGTAGAGGTATGGTTAGGGTTATAACTACAGTATAGGTATGGTTAGGATTAGGGTTATAACTACAGTAGAGGTATGGTTAGGATTAGGGTTATAACTACAGTAGAGGTATGGTTAGGGTTAGGGTTATAACTACAGTAGAGGTATGGTTAGGATTAGGGTTATAACTACAGTAGAGGTATGGTTAGGATTAGTGTTATAACTACAGTAGAGGTATGGTTAGGATTAGTGTTATAACTACAGTAGAGGTATGGTTAGGATTAGGGTTATAACTACAGTAGAGGTATGGTTAGGATTAGGGTTATAACTACAGTAGAGGTATGGTTAGGATTAGGGTTATAACTACAGTAGAGGTATGGTTAGGATTAGGGTTATAACTACAGTAGAAGTATGGTTAGGGTTAGTGTTATAACTACAGTAGAGGTATGGTTAGGGTTATAACTACAGTAGAGGTATGGTTAGGGTTATAACTACAGTAGAGGTATGGTTAGGATTAGGGTTATAACTACAGTAGAGGTATGGTTAGGATTAGGGTTATAACTACAGTAGAGGTATGGTTAGGATTAGGATTATAACTACAGTAAAGGTATGGTTAGGGTTAGGGTTATAACTACAGTAGAGGTATGGTTAGGGTTATAACTACAGTAGAGGTATGGTTAGGATTAGGGTTATAACTACAGTAGAGGTATGGTTAGGGTTATAACTACAGTAGAGGTATGGTTAGGGTTAGTGTTATAACTACAGTAGAGGTATGGTTAGGATTAGGGTTATAACTACAGTAGAGGTATGGTTAGGATTAGAGTTATAACTACAGTAGAGGTATGGTTAGGATTAGGGTTATAACTACAGTAGAGGTATGGTTAGGATTAGGGTTATAACTACAGTAGAGGTATGGTTAGGGTTAGTGTTATAACTACAGTAGAGGTATGGTTAGGGTTAGGGTTATAACTACAGTAGAGGTATGGTTAGGATTAGGGTTATAACTACAGTAGAGGTATGGTTAGGATTAGGGTTATAACTACAGTAGCGGTATGGTTAGGATTAGGGTTATAACTACAGTAGAGGTATGGTTAGGATTAGGGTTATAACTACAGTAGAGGTATGGTTAGGTTTATAACTACAGTAGAGGTATGGTTAGGGTTAGCGTTATAACTACAGTAGAGGTATGGTTAGGGTTAGTGTTATAACTACAGTAGAGGTATGGTTAGGGTTAGGGTTATAACTACAGTAGAGGTATGGTTAGGATTAGGGTTATAACTACAGTAGAGGTATGGTTAGGGTTATAACTACAGTAGGGGTATGGTAGGGTTAGGGTTATAACTACAGTAGGGGTATGGGTAGGGTTAGGGTTATAACTACAGTAGAGGTATGGTTAGGGTTAGTGTTATAACTACAGTAGAGGTATGGTTAGGGTTAGTGTTATAACTACAGTAGAGGTATGGTTAGGATTAGGGTTATAACTACAGTAGAGGTATGGTTAGGATTAGGGTTATAACTACAGTAGAGGTATGGTTAGCATTAGGGTTATAACTACAGTAGAGGTATGGTTAGGGTTATAACTACAGTATAGGTATGGTTAGGATTAGGGTTATAACTACAGTAGAGGTATGGTTAGGATTAGGGTTATAACTACAGTAGAGGTATGGTTAGGGTTATAACTACAGTAGAGGTATGGTTAGGATTAGGGTTATAACTACAGTAGATGTATGGTTAGGATTAGTGTTATAACTACAGTAGAGGTATGGTTAGGATTAGTGTTATAACTACAGTAGAGGTATGGTTAGGATTAGGGTTATAACTACAGTAGAGGTATGGTTAGGATTAGGGTTATAACTACAGTAGAGGTATGGTTAGGATTAGTGTTATAACTACAGTAGAGGTATGGTTAGGATTAGTGTTATAACTACAGTAGAGGTATGGTTAGGATTAGGGTTATAACTACAGTAGAGGTATGGTTAGGGTTAGTGTTATAACTACAGTAGAGGTATGGTTAGGGTTATAACTACAGTAGAGGTATGGTTAGGGTTAGGGTTATAACTACAGTAGACGTATGGTTAGGGTTATAACTACAGTAGAGGTATGGTTAGGATTAGGGTTATAACTACAGTAGAGGTATGGTTAGGATTAGGGTTATAACTACAGTAGAGGTATGGTTAGGGTTAGGGTTATAACTACAGTAGAGATATGGTTAGGATTAGGGTTATAACTACAGTAGAGGTATGGTTAGGATTAGGGTTATAACTACAGTAGAGGTATGGTTAGGATTAGGGTTATAACTACAGTAGAGGTATGGTTAGGATTAGGGTTATAACTACAGTAGAGGTATGGTTAGGATTAGGGTTATAACTACAGTAGAGGTATGGTTAGGATTAGGGTTATAACTACAGTAGAGGTATGGTTAGGATTAGGGTTATAACTACAGTAGAGGTATGGTTAGGATTAGGGTTATAACTACAGTAGAGGTATGGTTAGGATTAGGGTTATAACTACAGTAGAGGTATGGTTAGGATTAGGGTTATAACTACAGTAGAGGTATGGTTAGGATTAGGGTTATAACTACAGTAGATGTATGGTTAGGATTAGGGTTATAACTACAGTAGAGGTATGGTTAGGGTTAGCGTTATAACTACAGTAGAGGTATGGTTAGGGTTAAGGTTATAACTACAGTAGATGTATGGTTAGGATTAGGGTTATAACTACAGTAGAGGTATGGTTAGGATTAGTGTTATAACTACAGTAGAGGTATGGTTAGGATTAGGTTTATAACTACAGCAGAGGTATGGTTAGGGTTAGTGTTATAACTACAGTAGAGGTATGGTTAGGATTAGGGTTATAACTACAGTAGAGGTATGGTTATGATTAGGTTTATAACTACAGTAGAGGTATGGTTAGGATTAGGGTTATAACTACAGTAGAGGTATGGTTAGGATTAGGGTTATAACTACAGTAGAGGTATGGTTAGGGTTAGTGTTATAACTACAGTAGAGGTATGTTTAGGATTAGGTTTATAACTACAGTAAAGGTATGGTTAGGATTAGGGTTATAACTACAGTAGAGGTATGGTTAGGATTAGGGTTATAACTACAGTAGAGGTATGGTTAGGATTAGGGTTATAACTACAGTAGATGTATGGTTAGGATTAGGGTTATAACTACAGTAGAGGTATGGTTAGGGTTAGGATTATAACTACAGTAGACGTATGGTTAGGGTTATAAGTACAGTAGAGGTTTGGTTAGGATTAGGGTTATAACTACAGTAGAGGTATGGTTAGGATTAGGGTTATAACTACAGTAGAGGTATGGTTAGGGTTAGGGTTATAACTACAGTAGAGGTATGGTTAGGATTTGGGTTATAACTACAGTAGAGGTATGGTTAGGATTAGGGTTATAACTACAGTAGAGGTATGGTTAGGATTAGGGTTATAACTACAGTAGAGGTATGGTTAGGATTAGGGTTATAACTACAGTAGAGGTATGGTTAGGATTAGGGTTATAACTACAGTAGATGTATGGTTAGGATTAGGGTTATAACTACAGTAGAGGTATGGTTAGGGTTAGCGTTATAACTACAGTAGGGGTATGGGTAGGATTAGGGATATAACTACAGTAGAGGTATGGTTAGGGTTAGTGTTATAACTACAGTAGAGGTATGGTTAGGGTTAGTGTTATAACTACAGTAGAGGTATGGTTAGGATTAGGGTTATAACTACAGTAGAGGTATGGTTAGGATTAGGGTTATAACTACAGTAGAGGTATGGTTAGCATTAGGGTTATAACTACAGTAGAGGTATGGTTAGGGTTATAACTACAGTATAGGTATGGTTAGGATTAGGGTTATAACTACAGTAGAGGTATGGTTAGGATTAGGGTTATAACTACAGTAGAGGTATGGTTAGGGTTAGGGTTATAACTACAGTAGAGGTATGGTTAGGATTAGGGTTATAACTACAGTAGAGGTATGGTTAGGATTAGTGTTATAACTACAGTAGAGGTATGGTTAGGATTAGTGTTATAACTACAGTAGAGGTATGGTTAGGATTAGTGTTATAACTACAGTAGAGGTATGGTTAGGATTAGGGTTATAACTACAGTAGAGGTATGGTTAGGATTAGGGTTATAACTACAGTAGAGGTATGGTTAGGATTAGTGTTATAACTACAGTAGAGGTATGGTTAGGATTAGTGTTATAACTACAGTAGAGGTATGGTTAGGGTTATAACTACAGTAGAGGTATGGTTAGGGTTAGGGTTATAACTACAGTAGACGTATGGTTAGGGTTATAACTACAGTAGAGGTATGGTTAGGATTAGGGTTATAACTACAGTAGAGGTATGGTTAGGGTTAGCGTTATAACTACAGTAGGGGTATGGGTAGGATTAGGGATATAACTACAGTAGAGGTATGGTTAGGGTTAGTGTTATAACTACAGTAGAGGTATGGTTAGGGTTAGTGTTATAACTACAGTAGAGGTATGGTTAGGATTAGGGTTATAACTACAGTAGAGGTATGGTTAGGATTAGGGTTATAACTACAGTAGAGGTATGGTTAGCATTAGGGTTATAACTACAGTAGAGGTATGGTTAGGGTTATAACTACAGTATAGGTATGGTTAGGATTAGGGTTATAACTACAGTAGAGGTATGGTTAGGATTAGGGTTATAACTACAGTAGAGGTATGGTTAGGGTTAGGGTTATAACTACAGTAGAGGTATGGTTAGGATTAGGGTTATAACTACAGTAGAGGTATGGTTAGGATTAGTGTTATAACTACAGTAGAGGTATGGTTAGGATTAGTGTTATAACTACAGTAGAGGTATGGTTAGGATTAGTGTTATAACTACAGTAGAGGTATGGTTAGGATTAGGGTTATAACTACAGTAGAGGTATGGTTAGGATTAGGGTTATAACTACAGTAGAGGTATGGTTAGGATTAGTGTTATAACTACAGTAGAGGTATGGTTAGGATTAGTGTTATAACTACAGTAGAGGTATGGTTAGGGTTATAACTACAGTAGAGGTATGGTTAGGGTTAGGGTTATAACTACAGTAGACGTATGGTTAGGGTTATAACTACAGTAGAGGTATGGTTAGGATTAGGGTTATAACTACAGTAGAGGTATGGTTAGGATTAGGGTTATAACTACAGTAGAGGTATGGTTAGGGTTAGGGTTATATCTACAGTAGAGGTATGGTTAGGATTAGTGTTATAACTACAGTAGAGGTATGGTTAGGATTAGGGTTATAACTACAGTAGAGGTATGGTTAGGATTAGGGTTATAACTACAGTAGAGGTATGGTTAGGATTAGGGTTATAACTACAGTAGAGGTATGGTTAGGATTAGGGTTATAACTACAGTAGAGGTATGGTTAGGATTAGGGTTATAACTACAGTAGAGGTATGGTTAGCATTAGGGTTATAACTACAGTAGAGGTATGGTTAGGATTAGGGTTATAACTACAGTAGAGGTATGGTTAGGATTAGGGTTATTACTACAGTAGAGGTATGGTTAGGGTTAAGGTTATAACTACAGTAGAGGTATGGTTAGGATTAGGGTTATAACTACAGTAGAGGTATGGTTAGGATTAGTGTTATAACTACAGTAGAGGTATGGTTAGGATTTGGTTTATAACTACCATGTTAGAGGTATGGTTAGGGTTAGTGTTATAACTACAATAGAGGTATGGTTAGGATTAGGTTTATAACTACAGTAGAGGTATGGTTAGGATTAGGGTTATAACTACAGTAGAGGTATGGTTAGGATTAGGGTTATAACTACAGTAGAGGTATGGTTAGGATTAGGGTTATAACTACAGTAGAGGTATGGTTAGGATTAGGGTTATAACTACAGTAGATGTATGGTTAGGATTAGGGTTATAACTACAGTAGAGGTATGGTTAGGGTTAGGGTTATAACTACAGTAGACGTATGGTTAGGGTTATAACTACAGTAGAGGTATGGTTAGGATTAGGGTTATAACTACAGTAGAGGTATGGTTAGGATTAGGGTTATAACTACAGTAGAGGTATGGTTAGGATTAGGGTTATAACTACAGTAGAGGTATGGTTAGGATTAGGGTTATAACTACAGTAGAGGTATGGTTAGGATTAGGGTTATAACTACAGTAGAGGTATGGTTAGGATTAGGTTATAACTACAGTATAGGTATGGTTAGGATTAGGGTTATAACTACAGTAGAGGTATGGTTAGGATTAGGGTTATAACTACAGTAGAGGTATGGTTAGGATTAGGGTTATAACTACAGTAGAGGTATGGTTAGGATTAGGGTTATAACTACAGTAGAGGTATGGTTAGGATTAGGGTTATAACTACAGTAGAGGTATGGTTAGGATTAGGGTTATAACTACAGTAGAGGTATGGTTAGGATTAGGGTTATAACTACAGTAGATGTATGGTTAGGATTAGGGTTATAACTACAGTAGAGGTATGGTTAGGGTTAGCGTTATAAGTACAGTAGAGGTATGGTTAGGGTTAAGGTTATAACTACAGTAGAGGTATGGTTAGGATTAGGGTTATAACTACAGTAGAGGTATGGTTAGGATTAGTGTTATAACTACAGTAGAGGTATGGTTAGGATTAGGGTTATAACTACAGTAGAGGTATGGTTAGGATTAGGGTTATAACTACAGTAGAGGTATGGTTAGGGTTAGTGTTATAACTACAGTAGAGGTATGGTTAGGATTAGGTTTATAACTACAGTAGAGGTATGGTTAGGATTAGGGTTATAACTACAGTAGAGGTATGGTTAGGATTAGGGTTATACCTACAGTAGAGGTATGGTTAGGATTAGGGTTATAACTACAGTAGAGGTATGGTTAGGATTAGGGTTATAACTACAGTAGAGGTATGGTTAGGATTAGGGTTATAACTACAGTAGAGGTATGGTTAGGATTAGGGTTATAACTACAGTAGAGGTATGGTTAGGGTTAGTGTTATAACTACAGTAGAGGTGTGGTTAGGATTAGGGTTATAACTACAGTAGAGGTATGGTTAGGATTAGGGTTATAACTACAGTAGAGGTATGGTTAGGATTAGGGTTATAACTACAGTAGAGGTATGGTTAGGATTAGTGTTATAACTACAGTAGAGGTATGGTTAGGGTTAAGGTTATAACTACAGTAGAGGTATGGTTAGGGTTATAACTACAGTAGAGGTATGGTTAGCGTTAGGGTTATAACTACAGTAGAGGTATGGTTAGGATTAGGGTTATAACTACAGTAGAGGTATGGTTAGGATTAGGGTTATAACTACAGTAGAGGTATGGTTAGGGTTAGTGTTATAACTACAGTAGAGGTATGGTTAGGGTTAGTGTTATAACAACAGTAGAGGTATGGTTAGGGTTAGTGTTATAACTACAGCAGAGGTATGGTTAGGGTTAGTGTTATAACTACAGTAGAGGTATGGTTAGGGTTAGCGTTATAACTACAGTAGAGGTATGGTTAGGGTTAGGGTTATAACTACAGTAGAGGTATGGTTAGGGTTATAACTACAGTAGAGGTATGGTTAGGATTAGGGTTATAACTACAGTAGAGGTATGGTTAGGATTAGGGTTATAACTACAGTAGAGGTATGGTTAGGATTAGGGTTATAACTACAATAGAGGTATGGTTAGGGTTATAACTACAGTAGAGGTATGGTTAGGGTTATAACTACAGTAGAGGTATGGTTTGGGTTAGGGTTATAACTACAGTAACTGTACCTGACATAAGAGGCTGTCCTGCCATGCCCATGGGAGCCATGCCCAGGTTTGTCATCGCAGTGGCCCAGGCGTTGGAGTCTGACATGGGCATCGTCATGGGGCTGGAGTCCATGGACATGTTACGAATCCCTTCTGCAAAAAGAGAGAGAGAGCGAGAGAGAGTCAGTCAGGATATGATACAATAAGGTATGGTGTCAAAAAACTTGGCTGCATTGTTCAATTCCCTCACATTTCCTATGAAACCTAAAGCCTGTGAGGCATTAGAAAGGAAAAGGAGCTAACTTATTTATTCATGCCTGGCAATAGCAGAGAGGAATAGTTAATCTTTGTGCTTTGTGCTCTCAGAGTAGGGAGAGAGAGGCCATATGTCCAGTGACAAATCCTTTTACATTATATTCAAAGGTTTATTAGCATTCATTCTTCTGCGATAGAAGCAGCTATTCTTCCTGGGGTCCACGCAAAACATTACATAGCCTAATTCAGAACATCAATAGACAGAACTACATCAATTTAAAACAAGAAAAAGGTTATGTACTGACTCAATACTGTAACAATGACGCTGGGAGTCATGAAGCAGGTGCAGTTGGTGAGTTTAATAATAATGAACATAGAGCAATAAAAAACAAGAGAAGCTTCTGGACATGAACACAGAACCAATACTGCCTGAAGAGGGATGCTAGGGAGTGCTAGATAAAGGGGGAGTAATCAAGGTTGTGATGAAGTCCAGGTGTGCCTAATGATGGGGCGCAGGTGTGCGTAATGAGGGTTGCCAGGTGTGCGTAATGATGGGTTGCCAGGCCCGGTGGTTAGTAAACCGGCGATGTTGAGTGCCGGAGCAGGGGAGCTGGAGTAGACGTGACACATCCATCCTCCCCTCAATGCGGTGCAGTCGTCCTGTCCCCTTTGCAGAAAAGCATCCCCAAAGAATGATGTTTCCACCTCCATGCTTCACGGTTGGGATGGTGTTCTTGGGGTTGTACTCATCCTTCTTCTTCCTCCAAACACGGCGAGTGGAGTTTAGACCAAAAAGCTCTATTTTTGTCTCATCAGACCACATGACCTTCTCCCATTCCTCCTCTGGATCATCCATATGGTCATTGGCAAACTTCAGACGGGCCTGGACATGCGCTGGCTTGAGCAGGGGGACCTTGCGTGCGCTGCAGGATTTTAATCCATGACGGCGTAGTGTGTTACTAATGGTTTTCTTTGAGACTGTGGTCCCAGCTCTCTTCAGGTCATTGACCAGGTCCTGCCGTGTAGTTCTGGGCTGATCCCTCACCTTCCTCATGATCATTGATGCCCCACAAGGTGAGATCTTGCATGGAGCCCCAGACCGAGGGTGATTGACCGTCATCTTGAACTTCTTCCATTTTCTAATAATTGCGCCAACAGTTGTTGCCTTCTCACCAAGCTGCTTGCCTATTGTCCTGTAGCCCATCCCAGCCTTGTGCAGGTCTACAATTTTATCCCTGATGTCCTTACACAGCTCTCTGGTCTTGGCCATTGTGGAGAGGTTGGAGTCTGTTTGATTGAGTGTGTGGACAGGTGTCTTTTATACAGGTAACGAGTTCAAACAGGTGCAGTTAATACAGGTAATGAGTGGAGAACAGGAGGGCTTCTTAAAGAAAAACTAACAGTTCTGTGAGAGCCGGAATTCTTACTGGTTGGTAGGTGATCAAATACTTATGTCATGCAATAAAATGCAAATGAATTACTTAAAAATCATACAATGTGATTTTCTGGATTTTTGTTTTAGATTCCGTCTCTCACAGTTGAAGTGTACCTATGATAAGAATTGCAGACCTCTACATGCTTTGTAAGTAGGAAAACCTGCAAAATCGGAAGTGTATCAAATACTTGTTCTCCCCACTGTATATGTTACCTCGGTGATCCTCCGGAGAACCTTGAACGGCCCCACAAACAGGGGGCTCAGCTTCTTACAGGGTAGGCGGAGTGGGAGAGCCAGACGGGATCACCAGGATGGAACACGGGAGCTTCACTGCAGTGGCGATCTGCCTGCTCCTTCTGGCGGTGGACGGCACGCTGGAGCCTCACGTGGGCATCATTCCAAAACCTCTTTTGCGAACCTGAACCACTCATCAACAGCAGGAGCTTCGGTCTGGCTCGGGGTCTACGGAGCCAGGGCTGGCTGATAACCCAGAACACACTGGAAGGGAGTCAGCCCGGTGGAAGAGTGACGCAATGAATTCTGGGTGTACTCTGCCCAGGGAAGGAATCGGGCCCACTCCCCCTGACGGTCCTGGCAGTGACTCCTCAGGAACCTCCCCAGCTCCTGGTTCGTCCTCTCCACCTGCCCGTTAGACTGAGGCTGGTACCCGGAAGTGAGGCTGACCGTGACCCCCAGCTTCTCCATGAAGGCTCTCCATACCTGTGACGTGAATTGGGGGCCACGGTCGGAGCCGATGTCCTCTGGAAGGCCATAGTGCCAGAAGACCTGCTGGAACAGTGCCTCAGCGACTTGGAGAGCGGTAGGGAGACCAGAGAGAGGGATAAAACGGCAGGAATTAGAGTATCTGTCCACAACCACCAAGATGGTGGTGTAACCATCAGAGGAGGGGAGATCAGTGACAAAATCAATGGACAGATGAGACCAGGGACGCTGAGGCACGGGAAGGGGAAGGAGTTTCCCTGCTGGAGCGTGCCGGGGAGATTTAGTTTGGGCACATACAGAACAGGAGTTGACGTAGCGAGTGACGTCCTGTGCCAAGGTGGGCCACACCTGCATGTCCAGCGATGACAGTTGTGTGTGCCCAGGTCAGCAGCCGATCCCTTATCCCTGTGGGAACGTAGGTGCACTCAGGAGGACAGGTAGCAGGTACGGGTTCCCTCTCCAAGGCCTGGCGAATGTCCACATCTACGTCACAGAGCATAGGGGCTACTACTCGAGAGGGCGGAATTATGGGTGCACTCAGGACAGGAACCTCTCCCGAGTCGTAGAGACGGGTTCAGCCGCCTCGCTGTCCGTATGTACTCCTTGGTGCACTCCAGCCAATGTCTCCACTCCTCTAATGCCAACTTAACTGCCAGGAGCTCCCGATCGCCGACATCACAGTTCCTCTCTGCAGGAGACAGTTTCTTTGAGTAATATGCACATGGATACATTTTCTGAGGATTACCTTGTCGTTGGGACAGGACAGCCCCCACACCCACTTCTGAAGCGTCCACCTCCACCACGAAGGGCAGCGTAGGATCTGGGTGTTTGAGCAATGGGGCGGAGGTGAAACATTCCTTCAATAGGCGGAAGGATTCATCGGCTGCAGGACTCCACCCCAACTTACGGGGACCACATTTGAGGAGAGAGGTGAGAGGAGAGACGATAGAGCTAAAGTTCTTGATGAAATGGCCCTTCACCGCTTTGACATATAGGTGGTTAGCCAGGAGGCATTCCAGGACTACTCAGACGTGACCGATGTGATCATCAAAGGTAGCCAAGTAGACCAGGATGTCGATGATATACACGACCACCTGGCGTCTGAGCATGTCCCGGTACACCTTGTTAACAAATGCCTGGAACACAGGTGGACGAGGTGGACGTGCAGATGAAACCCTGTTGGAGCGCCTCATGGATGTACTCCTCCATAGCCTTGGTTTCATCCACCGACAGAGGGTAGATGCGGCTGCGCGGAGGCTCAGAGCCTGCAAACAGGTTGATGGCAAAGTCCCAGGGGCGATGAGGAGGGAGACAGCTGGCGCGGGTCTTGGAAAAAACATCCCGCAGGTCTTGGTATACCTCCGGGATGTTGGGCTGAAGGGCAACCACATGACTCTCAACCTACGTGGAACCACAGGGGAAAGGAAAACAGGTCTGCCCAGTCCATGATTGTGTATGGGTGCACTGATGATGAGGAAGGGAAGGCTTTCTTGATGTATGGACTCCACAGTGAAGGTGAGTGGTGTTGTGATGTGTGTGATAGTCCCGGATCCCAGTGGTCGATTATCCAGCGCTTGAACCAGAAACGGAGAGGAGAGTGGGTATGAGGTGATGTTGAGGGAGGAAGCAAGGGCCTGGTCAATAAAATTCCGGAAGGTGAGGGCGTACTCCTCAGCGGTCTGGCCATCCTGCCGTAGTTGGAGTAGACGGTCACCCCCTCTCTTCCCTCTGGTGGATGACAAAAACTCCTCTGAACAGAGCCATGAACACCTCATAGGAATCCAGCTCCTCCTCTCCTCTCTCCCAGACGGTCGTAGCCCACTCCAACGCCCATCCGGTCAGCAGGGAAATAACCATGGCAACCTTGGACCTCTCGGTGGTGGGGGCTCCCATCTGATGAGCAAAATA
The DNA here is from genome assembly GCF_020615455.1 of Coregonus clupeaformis. Taxonomy (NCBI): domain Eukaryota; kingdom Metazoa; phylum Chordata; class Actinopteri; order Salmoniformes; family Salmonidae; genus Coregonus; species Coregonus clupeaformis. The sequence goes on from NC_059193.1 coordinate 36,535,108, forward strand.
GAGGGAGCACTGGAGTAGGAAGCCACGGCATTTGAATGGAGTCCCGTCGTATTTGTCCGGGACTGCTGGATGGGCTGGGGGGCTGGCTCGCTGGGTCGACTTGTGGTAGAGAATCCTCTGCTCGTTGGTGGTGACGCCCCTCCGGTAATGTCGAGACGTTGAAGAACCTGGAGGACCTCATCCATAACCGTTCCCAGTTGCGCCAGATGGTCATGGTTTTGGCGAAGTAGGTGTCCCAGGGGCGGCAGGTAGCTTAGTGGTTAAGAGCGTTGTGCCAGTAACCGAAAGGTCGCTGGTTCTAATCCCCGAGCCAACTAGGTGAAAAATCCGTTCATGTGCCCTTGAGCAAGTACTTAACCCTAATTGCTCCTGTAAGTCGCTCTGGATAAGAGTGTCTGCTAAATGACGTAAAAGTGAAAATGTGTCCCTGTTCGCCGACCATCTGGGAGATGTCTTGATTCCCTGCTGCTTCCATTTGTCGAGGCAGTATTGGACCTCCTCGCGGGCCGGATGTTTGACACCCCTGGACTAGGACATAAGTACAACAAGAAGAAGGAGGAAAAATAGAGGATAAAACCAACAAAAAAAGTATATGTTTTGGAGGATTTCAGGTGGATTTCTAAAGGAAAGACAGTACAAGCAGGGATGGGTAGGTTACTTTCTAAATTTGGATTACCCAAACTCCGTTAAGTAATCTGATTACTTTCAGCCACAGTCACAAAATATGATTTTAAACTGCTCACTCTAATGCCTAACCCTAACCTTAAATTAAGACCAAAAAAGCTAGCCAATTTTGACTTTGCAGCTGGCCCATCTAACGGAAATCACTCAGTTCTGCCTCAAGGACAAGACTCATTCCAATAAGCGTCAACCTGCTTAAGAGGCATTAGAAGACAAAAATCTATATAACCAATTGAAAAACATATATTTTTAATTTTAAGAGATTACATAGCTGGCCATAAATGCATGTTGCATTTTACTTTAAGGGTTGGTTTAGGCTTCTTCTAACCCATTGCCTTCTACTACAGATCATAATACGATTAGGCTACATCTTTGCGTAAAAAAACAACAGAGTCTGATTTCTAGTCATTCCAATTAATTTAAGACCTTTTGATCTTCAAGAATTGGAAATATAGATTAGCCTAATTGTTTTACCTGAGTATACCCCAAAAACTAAGGACTAATGAGCCTAATCTATTGTTCTTGATTTTGTTGTCATGGAGGACTGATTGGGCTCATTGTTTCGAGTTGAAAAATAAATGCTGCTCTCGGATTGGTATGCTTTGAGCACTACCGAAAAGTGCTACTTGCATGTGAAAAACTAGATGGTAATTTTAAAAGCTCCACTCGTGGTCTTCTTAAATTAAACATGTTTTTGACAGTATGTAGCACAATACCACCGGGGAGTTTAGAAGGGAAGAACTCAGACTTATATTCAATAGGATGGGAATCGTACTATGCAGCTTTTGCAAGAGTGAATTTGTCACTGGCTGTCCACTTGGGGGCGTATTATTTACTCCGATTCTATTGCAAAACCTTTCTTAAATGGAAGCAAACAGAATGAAACGGGGAGGGACCTACCTGAATTTGTCAGATATAAACTCTCGTTTTGCTTTGTTTGCTTCCGTTTGGTACTTAAACGGTAAACGATTCTCATATGAATACACCCCTGGTCGCAAAAACAATGATTGATAGGCAGCTTAAACTTCTTTAATTGAACAATTTATGGGTTAAAATACACATATACATTTGTGAACAACCATCCACAACAACCACAATCCTTAAGGTGCAAATAAATGAGCAGCAGTGCGATTCACATTAATACGCTATGTAGCCTAGATACTGTATAATAAGTGATATCAGTATTGCCCCGTAGGTTACATACCACTGCTGCCATCCTTTATGCTTGATCCGTAAATATGGTCCGAAGACTTGCGAAGGCCAAATCGAGCTCCGTACGGCGATATCCTGAATCACTGCAAGTGGTGAATCACTACAAGTGGGATGTACCTCAGTTGGTAGAGCATGGCGTTTGCAACGCCAGGGTTGTGGGTTCGATTCCCACGGGGGGTCCAGTATGAAAAAATTAAAAAAATTATGTATGCACTCACTAACTGTAAGTCACTCTGGATAAGAGCGTCTGCTAAATGACAAAAAAATTTAATGTAAGTGGTGCGGTGCATACCAATTTATTGGACGCATATGACAGCTCCCCGAAGCACAAGTATAAATGCTCTGATTTCTGCTGAGGCCGCATCGCAGTAAATGCTGTACGGCCACTGCAGACGTCGGATTGACCATGCAAAGCATCCAATAAATTGGTCTGCACCGCACCACTCGTAGTGATTCAGGGCTAATCTCTATAGCCATCCAGCCAATTACAAGCAACTGGCTAAACGAAAAGACCTTACCGCTTTTGGGATGTTGGAGTCCATTTCCCTGTGCTTGACATAGGAGCTCAGCCAAGATAGCATGAAGTAAAAAGGCTGCAGCGTTTTCCCACCTGCATCTCCATCCCTAATCTCCCCATTGCCCCCCAGCAAAATTAGCTTACATTTAGGCTATTGTTTATATGTGTATTTCAAAATATGTTGAGGTAGAAATCGGAGTATAATGCTTGTATGGATGTCAACCCCAATACATGTTCATGTCATCGTCACCAATCCACTGCATTACAGTTAAAAACGACTTTGACTACCACCACTAATTTCTGTATGCTATCTATGCTAACAGTTTATACGAATGGGAATTAGCATGTAGCAGTCACTTTTTCTAAACCTGAAAAGGGACAACTTGTAAATGTTATGCGTCAATAACAGTACAAAATATCCAAATCGGATTTTAGTAACCACATTTTGGGCCTGTTACAATGCATCAATCATGACGGATTTGAAAAACATCCACTTGTTAAATTAGTTAGTTAGTTAAATTTGTTGAATGTGCGCCAATCCAGTGTCCTTCTATACCCCATGGTGTGCATTTAATTGACTTCTTTACCGTATCAATCCCCATTACTGCCCTGATCTCTTCCAGGAATTCAAACTAATTTTCGTCTTTGAAATCCCTACATGAGGTATCATAAATATGTTTTTTATTTGTGAATTTGTTCTGATAGCCTTTTGTCAAAGTTGTCCATGTTTGTTGTCAAGCAAGTGAGTTTGTGTTTATACAGGATGTACCGCCCCCACCTACTGTCAACCAATCATGTCTCCCGAGTGGCGCAGTGGTCTAAGGCACTGCATCGCAGTGCTAGCTGTGCCACTAGAGATCCTGGTTCGAATCCAGGCTCTGTTGTAGCCGGCCGCGACCGGGAGACCCATGGGGCGGCGCACAATTGGCCCAGCGTCGTCCAGGGTAGGGGAGAGAATGGCCGGCAGGGGATGTAGCTCAGTTGGTAGAGCATGGCGTTTGCAACGCCAGGGTTGTGGGTTCGACAAAATAATGTATGCACTTAACTGTAAGTCGCTCTGGATAAGAGCGTCTGCTAAATGACTAAAATGTAAATGTCAATGCGGAGCAATACGGAGCTATGCTGAGCCCTCCGCATTGTCACAAAATTTGGGAACTAAATTTGGCCTCCGCAAGCCTCCCAGACGCATTTTCGGATTAAGCATTAATTGGTTTTTACCTCCAAGCATTTATTTAATTAGGATAATCTTTGTATGCCAACAGCAGTCGTACCATTGGAAGACATTGCTTGGACTGTAGCCTACAAAAGCCTATTCCTGCATTTGGTGTGTCATCATAGTGGTCAGACAAACTTAAATTTGCGCCTTTTTTTTTTATTTGAAGGTCAGCATTGATTAGAAAATAGAAAGGTGTCCAATAACTTTTGTGCAAACATCCCTTCTGAATTTAAAAGTAATCCTAGAAGTAATCATATAGTGTTTCAAAAGTATCTGTAATCGGATAAAAACAGTTTAGCTGGTAACGTAACAAATTACAGTTACAGTTTTTTTGTAATCCGTTACTCCCCAACCCTGAGTACAAGGCATTGAACAGGAAACAAACAAACAAAAACAAACAAACAAACAGAAAAGCACATAAAAGTGAAGTAGGATTGATCTGGACATTGTAATTGATGTGTACAGTGTTAATTACACTAAATTACACATTTAATAGCTTCGTATTATATTTTATTTTACTCTTCATTATTTAAAAAGCAGCATGCATCAATGCGCAAAAAAACAAAAAAACTATGGTGACAGTAGTAGGAGCTTGGCCCATAGACTCAGTTGTCATATCTAACAAAGCCACCCTAGCAGAAAATGGAATGACAACCTGTCCCAGCTGTCCCAGGCCTTTGGGAGTATCTCCCTACTGGTGGTAGAGGTGAATGAGCTTTGTGGTGAGGTGACAGTTCCAAGGCAGGATAAGGATGAGCTAGGGAGTTGTCAGGGAGTTGTCAGCAGTCATAGAATTGCTAGAACACATAGACACCACCATCCAAGAGAACAAACTGGAGCCTACCACTACCCTCAATACCACACCTTCACATCCCCTCAATGGCAGTACCCCTGCTTCTCAGGGTGAAACTCCGGAACTCACACAGACTCAGAACGAGACATCAGTAACCAGCCCCAGAACAACTTCTCCTCCCACACCAGCACGTTCCCCTCATCAGATAGGTCAGACCAGACCTCCTCAAGATCATCAAATCCCAGCCCCAGAGCACCAGCGCCAGCAAAGCCATGCTGGAACCCTCAGGAGAGAGGAAGACAATGAAAGGCCACCTGTGGTCCCCACCCCACTCCATCCAAAGAACATCAATCTAGACACCACAGCCCACAACAGCAGCACACAGGCAGAGCACCCTATGGCCTTCATTTTATGTGATTCCAGTGGGACATTTCTTAGAGAGAAACTGCTATTCCCTGGCATGTCAGTCAGAAAGCTATTGTGCCCAACAACAGTAAGTTCTTTAAAAAGTCTGTCAAGCAACACATTAAATGGGGCCAAACATAATATTATTCACACAGGTACTAATGATTTCATGGCTATGAGAGGAAATGTGGTTCCTGCAATGCAGCAAGTGGCAGCCAGAGCTGCAGAGAGATTTCCTAATACCAAGATCACTATATCCACCCTGTTACCATGTGGAGATGTGCCTTTCCATTTATTCAGAGAAGATGCACTGAGCTGTCTAGAGGCTGTGCTCTCTTGGGCAATGTTTACCTAGCGAACCACCGTGACATGCACACCCAGCTGATGTATGACCTAGTACACTTGAACAAACAGGGTGTCAAGGTGTTTGCTAAGAAACTGAAATAAACTGCTCTGGTACAAAGCAAAAACCAAAATAAAAGGAACTCTGTGTCACGCTCTGGCTCCGGGACTTTGTATGTTGAGCCAGGGTGTGTTCGTTTCGTTGTGTTTTGTTTGGTTGGGTTGTCATGTGGTTGTGTTTCCTTGTTTGTATTGAGTGACTCCCAATCAGAGGTAACGAGTGTCAGCTGTCGGCTCGTTATCTCTGATTGGGAGCCATATTTAAACTGTCAGTGTTCACCTTAGTGTTGTGGGTTTTTGTTCCTGTACAGTCATTGTCACTGTGGACTTCACGTATCGTCGTTTGTTTTGTGGTTTTCGTGTTAGGCTTTAATTAAATAAAGTCATGTTCGCTCAACGCGCTGCGCTTTGGTCTCCCTCATTGGACGATCGTGACAGAAAAACCCACCGTACCAGGACCAAGCAGCGTGTCCAGGAGCCAAGGGTCTGGACATGGGAGGAGATTTTGGATGGTAAAGGGTCTTGGACTTGGGAGGAGATCCTGGATGGGATGGATCGCCGGCCATGGAGTAAAACAGTGGAGAGGCGACTGAGAGAGGAGCAACGGCGTCAGCAGGGCCATCGTCGGAAGGACGAGAGGCAACCCCAAAAAGTTTTTTGGGGGGGGCACATGGCTTGGGCGGCTGGGCAGCAGGAGGCTGCCACAGGGAGACGTGGAGAGAAGGCTACCGGATTACGGGAGCCATTGGCGAGTAGAGGAGGGAAGTAGTTGAGGCACGGCGTGAGAGACTGAGGTGTGTTACCAGTCCGGTCCGGCCCGTTCCTGATCCCCGGTTAAGGCCAGTGGTGTGTGTTCCCAGTACGGACCGGCCTGTTCCTGCTCCACGTACCAGGTCTACGGTGTGCGTCGCCAGCCCAGCCCGGCCTGTTCCTACCTCTCGCACCAAACCTACGGTGTGCGTCGCCAGCCCTGCCCGGCCGGTTCCTGCTCCTCGCACTAAGCCTACGGTGTGCGTCGCCAGCCCTGCCCGGCCGGTTCCTGCTCCTCGCACTAAGCCTACGGTGTGCGTCGCCAGCCCAGCCCGGCCTGTTCCTGCTCCACGCACAAAGCCTACGGTGTGCGTCGCCAGCCCAGCCCGGCCTGTTCCTGCTCCACGCACAAAACCTACGGTGTGCGTTGCCAGCCCAGCCCGGCCTGTTCCTGCTCCTCGCACAAAGCCTACGGTGTGCGTCGACAGCCCTGCCCGGCCTGTTCCTGCTCCACGCACTAAGTCTACGGTGCGCGTCGCCAGCCCGACCCGGCCTGTTCCTGCCACTCGCACCAAACATACGGTGCGCGTCGCCAGCCCGGTCCGGCCTGTTCCTGCCACCCGCACTAAGTCTACGGTGCGCGTCGCCAGCCCGACCCGGCCTGTTCCTGCCACTCGCACCAAACATACGGTGCGCGTCGCCAGCCCGGTCCGGCCTGTTCCTGCTACTCGCACCAAGCCAAGGGTGCGAGTCGTCAGCCTGGTCCAGCCCGTTCCTGCTACTCGCACCAAGCCAGGGGTACGAGTCGTCGGCCTGGTCCAGCCCGTTCCTGCTACTCGCACCAAGCCAAGGGTGCGAGTCGTCAGCCTGGTTCAGCTCGTCCCTGCTACTCGCACCAAGCCAAGGGTGCGAGTCGTCAGCCTGATCCAGCCCATTCCTGCTACTCGCACCAAGCCAGGGATGCGAGTCGTCAGCCTGGTGAGGCCCGTTCCGGCTCCACGCATCAAGCCTAGGGTGCGTATCGTCAGCCAGGTCCGGTCCGTTCCTGCCTCACGCGCCAAGCCAGGGGTGCGCGTCGTCAGTCCAGATCCTACCAGCTGGGTCAGATCGGACCGGGGGCGCTACGGGGGGATTGAAGAAGGGTGGTGGTCAAGCCCGAGCCGGAGCCGCCTCCGAGGAGTAATGCCCACCCAGCCCTCCCCTGTTTGGGGTTTTTGAGGCGCGGTCGCAGTCCGCGCCTTTAGGGGGTACTGTCACGCTCTGGCTCCGGGACTTTGTATGTTGAGCCAGGGTGTGTTCGTTTCGTTGTGTTTTGTTTGGTTGGGTTGTCATGTGGTTGTGTTTCCTTGTTTGTATTGAGTGACTCCCAATCAGAGGTAACGAGTGTCAGCTGTCGGCTCGTTATCTCTGATTGGGAGCCATATTTAAACTGTCAGTGTTCACCTTAGTGTTGTGGGTTTTTGTTCCTGTACAGTCATTGTCACTGTGGACTTCACGTATCGTCGTTTGTTTTGTGGTTTTCGTGTTAGGCTTTAATTAAATAAAGTCATGTTCGCTCAACGCGCTGCGCTTTGGTCTCCCTCATTGGACGATCGTGACACTCTGCCATGGTCTTGACCCAGGTTAGCACATAACCAACTAGAGTGAAAACCAATAGTGTTGGATCTGTGACACTTGTATTGATCATATCTTCACTAATGCTGCAGAGCTTGGCTCCAAAGCAGTATCAGTTCCCATTGGCTGTAGTGACCATAACATTGTGGCAATAACAAGGAAAGCCAAAGTACCAAAGGCAAGGCCTAAAGTTATTTATAAGAGATCATACAAAAACATTTCTCAGAACTCTTTCGTTGAAGATGCAAAACATTTATCTTGGTTTGATGTATATAAGAAAGATAATCCAGATGCAGCAGTTGGAGTATTTGTATTGAAGATCTAATAATCAAAGAGAATAATTGGTGTTTGAATTTGGTCAAGTTTGTGTGGAAGAGGTGGAAAAACGATTGTTATCTATCAATAACGATAAGCCACCAGGTATAGACAACCTAGATGGGAAATTATTGAGAATGGTAGCAGAATGTATTGTCACCCCTATTTGCCATATCTGTAACCAAAGCCTAAAGGAGTGTGTGTGTCCACAGGCTTGGAAGGAAGCTAAAGTAATTTTACTACCTAAAAATAGTAAAGCACCCTTTGCTGGCTCTAACAGCCGCCCAATCAAATCAATTTAAATTGTATTTGTCAAATGCGCCAAATACAACTGGCGTAGGCTTTACCATGAAATGCTTGCTTACGAACCCATCCCAACAATGCAGTTTTTAAATTAAAATAAAATAGTAACAGTAAAGAGGAATAAAATAAAATACCCAAGAATGGAGCTATAAAACAAGGAGTACCAGTACCAGATCAATGTGCAGAGGTACGAGGTGTTTGAGGTAGACACAGTATGTACACGAAGGCATGGTAAAGTGTCTAGGTATCAGGATAAATAATAATAAGAGTAAAATAAAGAACAGAGCAAGAGCAGTAAATGATGACTGTAAAAGTGTGTGTAAAAAAAAAAGGAAATATCACATTTACATATTATTCAGACCCTTTACTCAGTACTTTGTTGAAGCGCTTTTGGCAGCAATTACAGCCTCAAGTCTTCTTGGGTATGACACTACAAGTTTGGCACACCTGTATTTGGGGAGTTTCTCCCATTCTTCTATTCTCTGTCAAGTTGAATGGGGAGCGTCGCTGCACAGCTATTTTCAGGTCTCTCCAGAGATGTTTGATCAGGTGTATGTGAGTACAGGCTCTGGCTGGGCCACTCAAGGACAGTCAGACATTTGTCCCGAAGCGACTCCAGCGTTGTCTTAGCTGTGTGCTTAGGGTCGTTGCCCTGTTTGAAGGTGAACCTTCGCCCCAGTCTGAGGTCATGAGAGCTCTGGAGCAGGTTTTCATCAATGATCTCTCTATACTTTGCTCTGTTCATCTTTCCCTCGATCCTGACTATTCTCCCAGTCCCTGCCGCTGAAAAACATCCCTACAGCATGATGCTTCACCATAGGGATGATGCCAGGTTTCCACCACACATGACGCTTGGAATTCAGGCCAAAGTGTTCAATCTTGGTTTCATCAGACCAGAGAATCTTGTTTCTCATGGTCTGAGAGTCCTTTAGGGGCCTTTTGGCGAACTCCAAGTGGGCTGTCATGTGCCTTTTACTGATGAGTGGCTTCCGTCTGGCTACTCTACCATAAAGGCCTGATTGGTGGAGTGCTGCAGAGATGGTTGTCCTTCTGAAAGGTCCTCCCGTCTCCACAGAGGAAATCTGGAGCTCTGTCAGAGTGACCATCGGGTTCTTGGTCACCTCCCTGACTTGATGATGGTGTTGGAGTCGTGCGTGGCCACGCAGTCATGGGTGAACGGGGAGTACAGCAGGGGACTAAGCACACACCCCTGAGGGACCCCCATGTTGAGGCTCAACGTGGCAGAGGTGTTATTGCGTATCCTCACAACCTGGTGCTGGCACGTCAGAAAGTACAGGATCCAGTTTCAGAGGGAGGGGTTCAGTCCTAGGGTCCCTAGCTTAGTGATGAGCTTGGAAGGGACTATGGTCTTGAACTGTAGTCTATGAACAGCATTCTCACATAGCTATTTCCCCTCTTGTCCAGGTGGGAGAAGGCTGTGTGAAGTGCAATTGAGATTGCGTCATCTGTGGATCTGTTGGGGCAGTATGCGAATTGGAGTGGGTCTAGGGTGTCTTGGATGATGGTGTTGATGTGTGTCATGATGTGAGTGCTACTGGGCGATAGTCATTTAGGCAGGTTACCTTGGAGCTCTTGGGAACTGGGACAATGGTGGTCAGCTTGAAACATGTTGGGATTACAGACTGGGAAAAGGATACATTGAACATGTCTTTGAAGGCACTTGGCAGCTGGTCATCGCTTGCTTTGAGAATGTGCCCTGGTATTCTGCCTGGCCCGGCGGCCTTGTGATTGTTAACCTGTTTAAACGTTTTGCTCTCATTGGCCATGGGGAGCGAGATCACAAAGTTATCCGGAAAAACAGGGACTTTCACGCAAAGCACAGTGTTATATTCCTCGAAGTGAGCATAAAAAGGCATTTAGCTCATTTGGGAGTTCTGCATCGCTGGGCAACTCATGGCTGGGTTTCCCTTTGTAATCCATTATTGTTTGCAAGCTCTGCCACATACAACGAGTGTCGGTGCCAGTGAAACAGGATTCTACCTTCCTCCTACAGTGAGGGAAAAATAGTATTTGATCTCCTGCTGATTTTGTACATTTGCCCACTGACAAAGAAATGATCAGTCTATAATTTTAATGGTAGGTTTATTTGAACAGTGAGAGACAGAATAACAACAACAAAATCCAGAAAAACGCATGTCAAAAATGTTATACATTGATTTGCATTTTAATGAGGGAAATAAGTATTTGACCCCTCTGCAAAACATGATTTAGTACTTTCTGGCAAAACTCTTGTTGGCAATCACAGAGGTCAGACGTTTCTTGTAGTTGGCCACCAGGTTTGCACACATCTCAGGAGGGATTTTGTTCCACTCCTTTTTGCATATCTTCTCCAAATCATTAAGGTTTCGAGGCTGACGTTTGGCAACTCGAACCTTCAGCTCCCTCCACATATTTTCTATGGGATTAAGGTCTGGAGACTGGCTAGGCCACTCCAGGACCTTAATGTGCTTCTTCTTGAGCCACTCCTTTGTTGCCTTGGCCGTGTGTTTTGGGTCATTTTCATGCTGGAATACCCATCCACGACCCATTTTCAATAACCTGGATGAGGGAAGGAGGTTCTCACCCAAGATTTGACGGTACATGGCCCCGTCCATCGTCCCTTTGATGCGGTGAAGTTGTCCTGTCCCCTTAGCAGAAAAACACCCCCAAAGCATAATGTTTCCACCTCCATGTTTGACGGTGGGGATGGTGTTCTTGGGGTCATAGGCAGCATTCCTCATCCTCCAAACACGGTGAGTTGAGTTGATGCCAAAGAGCTCGATTTTGGTCTCATCTGACCACAACACTTTCACCCAGTTCTCCTCTGAATCATTCAGATGTTCATTGGCAAACTTCAGACGGGCCTGTATATGTGCTTTCTTGAGCAGGGGGACCTTGCGGGCGCTGCAGGAATTCAGTCCTTCACGGCGTAGTGTGTTACCAATTGTTTTCTTGGTGACTATGGTCCCAGCTGCCTTGAGATCATTGACAAGATCATCCCGTGTAGTTCTGGGCTGATTCCTCACCGTTCTCATGATCATTGCAACTCCACGAGGTGAGATCTTGCATGGAGCCCCATGCCGAGGGAGATTGACAGTTATTTTGTGTTTCTTCCATTTGCGAATAATCGCACCAACTGTTGTCACCTTCTCAACAAACTGCTTACCAATGGTCTTGTAGCCCATTCCAGCCTTGTGTAGGTCTACAATCTTGTCCCTGACATCCTTGGAGAGCTCTTTGGTCTTGGCCATGGTGGAGAGTTTGGAATCTGATTGATTGATTGCTTCTGTGGACAGATGTCTTTTATACAGGTAACAAACTGAGATTAGGAGCACTCCCTTTAAGAGTGTGCTCCTAATCTCAGCTCGTTACCTGTATAAAAGACACCTGGGAGCCAGAAATTGTTCTGATTGAGAGGGGGTCAAATACTTATTTCCCTCATGAAAATGCAAATCAATTTCTAACATTTTTTACATGCATTTTTCTGGATTTTTTTGTTGTTATTCTGTCTCTCACTGTTCAAATAAACCTACCATTAAAATTATAGACTGATCATTTCTTTGTCAGTGGGCAAATGTACAAAATCAACAGGGGATCAAATACTTTTTTCCCTCACTGTATATTGTCCTTTTGCATGTTTGATGTCTAGTCGGAGGTCGTAGCGGGATTTCTTGTATGCGTCCATGTCCCGTTCCTTGTAAGTGGTAGCTCTAGCCTTTAGCCCAGCACAGATATTGCCTGTAATCCATGGTGTTTGGTTTGGATACGTTCTTATTTGTATTTGTATTTGTATTTGTATTTATTACGGATCCCCATTAGCGGCTGCCAAGGCAGCAGCTACTCTTCCTGGGGTCAAATCACAACTTACATACAATAAAACAATACATAACAAAACACATTATTACACACTACTCTACCATAACATGTTTACAATACAAAATCAATAACACAGCAAAATAACAATATTAAAATGTGTGTGTGTAGAGTGCGTGTATTAGCATGTGTTTGCGAATGTTGTGTGTGTGCCTGTGTGTGTGTTTGTGTGTGTCTCTTCACAGTCCGCGCTGTTCCATAAAGTATAGTTTTGTCTGTCTTTTAAATCTGATTTTACTGCTTGACTGAGTTACATGATGTGGAATAGAGTTCCATGTAGTCATGGCTCTATGTAGTACTGTGCATTTCCCGTAGTCTGTTCTGGACTTGGGGACTGTGAAGAGACCTCTTCGTGGCATGTCTCGTGGGGTATGCATGGGTGTCTGAGCTGTTTGCCAGCATTCCAAACAGACAGACATTCAGCTTGTCAACACCTCCTAAAAAAACAAGCAGTGATGAAGTCAATCTCTCTTCCTTGCATGTCATTAATGTTCGCTCTCCGTGTACTTTTAAGGGCCAGCCGTGCTGCCCTGTTCTGAGCCAACTGCAATTTTCCCAAGTCCCTCCTTGTGGCACCTGACCACACTAGTGAACAGTAGTCTAGGTGCGACAAAACTAGGGCCTTGTCACGGTTTCGGCCGAGGCTGCTCCTCCTCCTTGCTCGGGCAGGCTTCGGCGGTCGTCGTCCCCGGAGTACTAGCTGCCACCGTTGTATGTTTTCGATGTTTGTTTGGTTTTGTCTTATTTGTACACCTGTTTCCGTTTAGTGTTAATTATGTGTCCTATAAGTTCTCGTTTTGTTAGTCGTGTGTTGTGTGTAATTGTTCCGCCTGTCAGCAGGTGCTGTGATTGTTTTGCTCCATTGTTTGGAGAGTTTTCGCACTTGTGTGCGCGCTATTTTGTATTTTGGTGTTTACGCACGGTGTGCGTAATCGCTCGCCTCCGGGCTCTTTTGAGGCCCGTTTGTATTTCGTTTGTCGTCTACTAAAGTCTGTTGGACTAAGCTTCTGTGTCCTGCGCCTGATTACTGCACCACATCCACATTCAGCATTCTGACAGGCCTGTAGGACCTTCATTGTAGATAGTATTGTTAAGAAGGCAGAGCAGTGCTTAATTATGTACATACAGTGGGGAGAACAAGTATTTGATACACTGCCGATTTTGCAGGTGTTCCTACTTACAAAGCATGTAGAGGTCTGTAATTTTTATCTGTAATCACATTTTATGATTTTTAAGTAATTAATTTGCATTTTATTGCATGACATAAGTATTTGATCACCTACCAACCAGTAAGAATTCCGGCTCTCACAGACCTGTTAGTTTTTCTTTAAGAAGCCCTCCTGTTCTCCACTCATTACCTGTATTAACTGCACCTGTTTGAACTCGTTACCTGTATAAAAGACACCTGTCCACACACTCAATCAAACAGACTCCAACCTCTCCACAATGGCCAAGACCAGAGAGCTGTGTAAGGACATCAGGGATAAAATTGTAGACCTGCACAAGGCTGGGATGGGCTACAGCACAATAGGCAAGCAGCTTGGTGAGAAGGCAACAACTGTTGGCGCAATTATTAGAAAATGGAAGAAGTTCAAGATGACGGTCAATCACCCTCGGTCTGGGGCTCCATGCAAGATCTCACCTTGTGGGGCATCAATGATCATGAGGAAGATGAGGGATCAGCCCAGAACTACACGGCAGGACCTGGTCAATGACCTGAAGAGAGCTGGGACCACAGTCTCAAAGAAAACCATTAGTAACACACTACGCCGTCATGGATTAAAATCCTGCAGCGCACGCAAGGTCCCCCTGCTCAAGCCAGCGCATGTCCAGGCCCGTCTGAAGTTTGCCAATGACCATCTGGATGATCCAGAGGAGGAATGAGAGAAGGTCATGTGGTCTGATGAGACAAAAATAGAGCTTTTTGGTCTAAACTCCACTCGCCGTGTTTGGAGGAAGAAGAAGGATGAGTACAACCCCAAGAACACCATCCCAACCGTGAAGCATGGAGGTGGAAACATCATTCTTTGGGGATGCTTTTCTGCAAAGGGGACAGGACGACTGCACCGTATTGAGGGGAGGATGGATGGGGCCATGTATCGTGAGATCTTGGCCAACAACCTCCTTCCCTCAGTAAGAACATTGAAGATGGGTCGTGGCTGGGTCTTCCAGCATGACAACGACCCGAAACACACAGCCAGGGCAACTAAGGAGTGGCTCCGTAAGAAGCATCTCAAGGTCCTGGAGTGGCCTAGCCAGTCTCCAGACCTGAACCCAATAGAAAATCTTTGGAGGGAGCTGAAAGTCCGTATTGCCCAGCGACAGCCCCGAAACCTGAAGGATCTGGAGGAGGTCTGTATGGAGGAGTGGGCCAAAATCCCTGCTGCAGTGTGTGCAAACCTGGTCAAGACCTACAGGAAACGTATGATCTCTGTAATTGCAAACAAAGGTTTCTGTACCAAATATTAAGTTCTGCTTTTCTGATGTATCAAATACTTATGTCATGCAATAAAATGCAAATTAATTACTTAAAAATCATACAATGTGATTTTCTGGATTTTTGTTTTAGATTCCGTCTCTCACAGTTGAAGTGTACCTATGATAAAAATTACAGACCTATACATGCTTTGTAAGTAGGAAAACCTGCAAAATCGGCAGTGTATCAAATACTTGTTCTCCCCACTGTACTTCTCCCCATCTCAGCAACTGTTGTATCAATATGCTTTGACCATGACAGTTTACAATCCAGAGTTACTCCAAGCAGTTTGGTCACCTCAACTTACTCAACCTCCACATTATTCATCACGAGATGTAGTTGAGGTTTAGGGTTTAGTGAATGATTTGACCCAAATACAATGCTCTTAGTTTTGGAAATATTTAGGACTAACTTATTCCTTGCCACCCATTCCGAAACTAACTGCAACTCTTTGTTAAGTGTTGCAGTTCATTTAGTTGCTGTAGCAACTGACGTGTATAGTGTTGAGTCATCCACATACATAGACACACTGGTTTTACTCAAAGCCAGTGGCATGTCGTTAGTAAAGATGGAAAAAAGTAAGTGGCCTAAACAGCTGCCCTGGGGAATTCTTGATTCTACCTAGATTATGTTGGAGAGGCTTCGATTAAAGAACACACTCTGTGTTCTGTAAGACAAGTAACTCTTTATCCATATTATAGCAGGGGGTGTAAAGCCATAACACATAGGTTTTTCCAGCAGCAGACTATGATCGATAATGTCAAAAGCCGCACTGAAGTCTAACAAAACCCCCACAATCTTTTTATCATCAATTTCTCTCAGCCAATCATCAGTCATTTGTGTAAGTGCTGTGCTTGTTGAATGTCCTTCTCTATAAGCATGCTGAAAGTTTGTTGTCAATTTGTTTACTGTAAAATAGCATTGTATCTGGTCAAACACAATTTTTTCCAATAGTTTACTAAGGGTTGGTAACAGGCTAATTGGTCAGCTATTTGAGCCAGTAAAGGAAGCTTTACTATGCTTAAGTAGCGGAATGACTTTTGCTTCCCTCCAAGCCTTGGGGTACATACATTCTAGTAGGCTTAAATTGAAGATATGGCAAATAGGATTGGCAAAATCGTCTGCTATTATCCTCAGTAATTTTCCATCCAAGTTGTCAGACCCCGGTGGCTTGTCATTGTCACTCTCCCGTTGTTGTGAGTTTGATTCCCACGGGGGGCCAGTATGAAAAAAGAAAAGAAAAATAAATAATGTATGCACTCACTAACGGTAAGTCGCTCTGGATAAGAGTGTCTGCTAAATGACTAAAATTTTAATGTAAAATGTTAATAGACAACAATAATTGTTTCACCTCTTCCACACTCACTTTACAGAATTCAAAATTACAATGCTTGTCTTTCATAATTTGGTCATATACTGGGAAGCTTAGCAGCAGTAGATGTGCTCATGTTCTTTATGTTAGTGCACAGTGAGCTGCACACAGTGGCCTGCCTCCTCTGGCACACCGGCTCAGTGCTAACAGTATAAATCTGGTTCTTAGGCACATGATTACTGCATACAATAGCTGTAGGATCAGCAGAGGCATTCAGGGCAGTTAGAGGGACAAAAATTACTTATATTGTGTCTACTAACGCCCCTGGTGTAATATACATTTGCTGAAGCATTTTGACAGCTCTGCATCACAATGGTGGGGATTAGCTGAGCTGGGCTTGGGTCATTGCTAAGTCATTGTCTCAACGCAGCCTTATAATGCTGTGAAAGGATCCAGGAACCCAAATGATTTGGGTGGATCCCATCCTCCTTATAAAACATGTTTTGTTTCCAAAAGGTATCGAAATTGTCAACAAAAGTTACACCCATTGAGCTGCAATAATCACGTAGCCAGTTGTGAAGAGCAAGAATCCTGCTAAATCGTTCAATGCCATGATTCAGAGAGGGCAAAGGGCCAGCTATGATGGGTTTTTTGTTAGTGTCTAGCAGAGAGTCAATCAGTTCTTTAAAATCCAGTTTCAATTGTTCAGCGCTGCCCTTCATAATGTCATTAAAACCCACATGGACTACAAATGAATCGATTTCCATATCCTGACTTAGTACATTCGGGAGCAGCTTATTAATGTAATTTACTCGAGCTCCGGGATAGGACATTGTTTTTGCACCAGGAACGGTCACATTTCTTACCATGGAGCTGCACAAAATCACGGCTGGCGAGAAGGACGAGGAAATCCCGCCCACTCCCACTCTTCACAGGATACAGGCCTTCGACAGATGGAGAAGCCCCGATCGATCCAGAGCAGGGACGGAAGGTTGCCGACGTCGACTTTGAAATCATAGTAGTATGCACTGCGGCCGCAGACACAGGCACCCCCAGCGACGAAGGTGCAGGAAGATTAGGCTCCAGGACGGCGTAACTATTCATTGTTTGTATATCCGCTTTGGGCCTCTCGTTGGGAGTGTAGACTGCTTTGCGGCTTCCACGGCTCGTGACATGCGACCATCATTGATTGCCTTTGTCCTCATGCTGTGCTCCTTCGACGGCGCTATCAAATGGGGGAGCTCCGGGAACACAGACCAGTCAGATAACGACAAACGACAAGGCGGAGATGCATCCAACAAGCGTGAACGCCGTCCAGCCACCGGCGTAGAAAATGTAAACATTCCACTCTGCGTTTCCCCCAGTTTCTTATGTAGGCTGGTGACCTGCATGATCAAGGAAGCCACCTCAAGTCTATAATCCTCGGCAAGTAAACAATTGCCACATTGTTTCGGGACAAACCGGATCACTCGGAGTTCCAAAGCATAATAGATACAGCTCCTACAGCGCTGTAACTGTTCATTTAGTTCTTATAGTCACTGTGGGTACAACACCGTCTATGCACTTATTGATGAAGCCCGTGGCTGTTGTGGTAAAGTCCTCAATGTTATCGGATGAATCCCAGAACATATCCCAGTCTGTACTAGCAAAACAGTCTTGTTGCCTCGCAACTGCTTCACCCGACCACTTCCTTATTGAGTGCATCACTGGTACTTCCTGTTTGAGCATTTGTTTGTAAACAGGAAGCAGCAGAATGGAGTCATGGTCAGATTTGACGAAGGGAGGACGAGGGAGGGCCTTGTATACATTTCCGTGGGTAGAATAAAAGTGGTCTAGAGTTTAAGCGCCCCTAGTGGCGCAGGAGACGTGTTGGTAGATGTGAGGTTGGATGGTTTTAAGTCTCCCCGAGTTAAAGTCTCCGCCCACCAGAAACGCCGCCTGTGGGTGAGTGGATTTTTCTTTGTTTATGGCCCCATACAGTTCGTTAAGTGCAAGAGTGGTGTTGGCGGGATGTAGACAGCCATGATAATTACGGATGAGAACTCTCTTGGTAGATCAAAGGGTCTGCAGCTTACCATGAGGTATTGTATATCAGGTAAACAAAAGCTTGAGATTTCCTTCACACTTGAAGCAGCACACCAGTTATTGTTTATGAAAAAACACACTCCACCTCCTTTTGACTTCTCCGAAGCCACTGTACGATTCTGCCGCAACATGGAAAATCCACTGAGTACTACGTGCATAGCATCACCATTCAGCAACATTTCAGTAAGACATATAATATTGCAGCTTTTCAAGTCTCTGATAGGAGACTCTCGAACGAAGCTCGTCCATCTTATTCTTGAGTGACGACATTTGCCAATAGAACGGAGGGGAGTGCCGTTCGGTTTTTCTGTTCTACGCCTGCTGCGTTTTGGTAGCCCATGGAACAAAGAAATAAGGTCCTGTATGAACAGCTGAGTTGGAGTTGAACACGTATTTGACGTCGAAATCGATGTTAGTAACTGTCAATCTCATGTCCAGAAGTGCTTGCGGTCATATGTGATAATAGTATGAACTTTCTGTACCAAAAAAGCAAAGATAAACACGATATAAGTCACTATATAGCAAAGTTGCTTTGGAACTCGGAAGATGTCGCACTTCTCCTTAGCCGCCATATTTTGCTGCAATCAGTTTGCTGCCTGTTTTGGGCTATCGTCTTTTTTATTATGATCAAGTTCGATCCCCACGGTGAATTCTTTTAAAGTTTGCTAAAAATCGAGATATGTAATTCAATTGTAATCCATTCTGACTACTGCATTTATCGTCACACAGGAAAACGTGCTGATACAGACCAATCACGGGCCAGCAGGCTATGAAGAGGCTCCTGGTTGACTCTCTCATGCAGGATGAAAACAACTACATCGACCATGATCCTTTGCTAGTTACGGCCACTTTCACCATGATCCTTAGCAATTTTTTGGTGCCGGTCTGCCCCATTCAGCAATATGGCACACTTCAAATTCAAAGACTTCCGACTTCATGTGCCATTGGGAGTTTTCCAGAGGAATACGTGGATGATGCAGTGCTATGACTATCTACGAGGGCATTGCGTTCATCCACCTCTGGCCTGCTGGCTCCCCTACCTCTGCGGAAGCATAGTTCCCGCTCAGCCCAGTCAAAACTGTTCGCTGCTCTGGCACCCCAATGGTGGAACAAGCTCCCTCACGACGCCAGGACAGCGGAGTCACTCACCACCTTCCGGAGACATTTGAAACCCCACCTCTTTAAGGAATACCTGGGATAGGATAAAGTAATCCTTCTACCCCCCCCTTACCCCAACCCAATCCCCAACACAAAAACAAAAAAAGAAAAAAAAAGTTTGTAAAGTGGTGATCCCACTGGCTATAAGGTGAATGCACCTATTTGTAAGTCGCTCTGGATAAGAGCGTCTGCTAAATGACGTAAATGTAAATGTAAATGTACTGGTTTTAATGTCTATTCACTCAACTTTTACTGCACTGACTCAGATGTCTGATGATTGTCTAAAAGAAATGGATAATAAGATGATAGTTGGAGCTGTATTGTTAGATTTCAGTGCAGCCTTTGATGTTGTTGACAATAATTTGTTATTGGTTGGAGAGTTACTTACCCAATATAACTTAGAGAGTATTCTTCAATGGATGCTTCTCTAACATCAGATATATACAATGCGGTATCCCTCAGGGCAGCTGCCTTGGGCCGTTGCTCTTCTCTATTTTTACAAATCATTTGCCACTTGTCTTAGAAGAACCTAAAATGACTATGTACAGTATGCTGATGATTGCATACTCTACAAATCAGCACTTACAGCCAGTGAGCTCACTGAGATTCTTAGCTAGTAAATACAGTCAGTGTCAGAATGGGAAATTAACAATAAACTAGTCTTAAATACATCTAAAACCAAAAGCATTGTATTTGGTTCAAAGTATTCTCGTAGACCTGCACCTCAACTGGAGTTGTGCATAAAGGGTGTGACCATTGAACAAGTTGAAGAAGCTGAACTACTAGGAGTAACATTGGATGGTCAGTTATCAACAACTACAGACCAGTATCCCTTCTTTCTTTTCTCTCCAAAACTCTTGAGCGTGCCGTCTCTAGCCAACTCTCCTTCTATCTCTCTCAGAATGACCTTCTTGATCCAAACCAGTCAGGTTTCAAGACTGGTCATTCAACTGAGACTGCTCTTCTCTGTGTCACGGAGGCTCTCCGCACTGCTAAAGCTAACTCTCTCTCCTCTGCTCTTATCCTTCTAGACGTATCCGCTGCCTTTGATACTGTGAACCATCAGATCCTCCTCTCCACCCTCTCCGAGTTGGGCATCTCCGGCGCTGCTCACTCGTGGATTGTGTCCTTCCTGACAGGTCGATCCTACCAGGTGGCGTGGCGAGAATCTGTCTCCGCACCACATGCTCTCACCACTGGTGTCCCCCAGGGCTCAGTTCTAGGCCCTCTCCTATTCTCTCTATACACCAAGTCACTTGGCTCTGTCATATCCTCACATGGTCTCTCCTATCATTTCTACGCAGACGACACACAATTAATTTTCTCCTTTCCCCCTTCTGATAACCAGGTGGCGAATCGCATCTCTGCATGTCTGGCAGACATATCAGTGTGGATGTCGGATCACCACCTCAAGCTGAACCTCGGCAAGACGGAGCTGCTCTTCCTCCCGGGGAAGTACTTTCCGCTCCATGATCTCGCCATCATGGTTGACAACTCCATTGTGTCCTCCTTCAAGAGTACAAAGAACCTTGGCGTGACCCTGGACAACACCCTGTCGTTCTCCGCTAACATCAAAGCGGTGACCCGATCCTGCAGGTTCATGCTCTACAACATTCGCAGAGTACGACCATACCTTACAAAGAAAGCGGCACAGGTCCTAATCCAGGCACTTGTCATCTCCCATCTGGATACTGCAACTTGCTGTTGGCTGGGCTCCCTGCCTGTGCCATTAAACCCCTATAACTTATTCAGAACGCTGCAGCCCGTCTGGTGTTCATCCTTCCCAAGTTCTCTCATGTCACCCCGCTCCTCCGTACACTCCACTGGCTTCCAGTTGAGGCTCGCATCTACTACAAGACCATGGTGCTTGCCTACGGAGCTGTGAGGGGAATGGCACCTCCTTACCTTCAGGCTCTGATCAGACCCTACACCCAAACGAGGGCACTACGTTCATCCACCTATGGCCTGCTAGCTCCCCTACCTCTACGGAAGCACATTTTCCGCTCAGCCCAGTCAAAGCTATTCGCTACTCTGGCACCCCAATGGTGGAACAAGCTCCCCCACGACGCCAGGACAGCGGAGTCACTGACCACCTTCCGGAGACACTTGAAACCCTACCTCTTTAAGGAATACCTGGAATAGTATAAAGTAATCCTTCTTTCCCCACCCCCCATAAAAAATTAAATAAATAAATAAATAAAAGGTGGTTGTCCCACTGGCTATCATAAGTTGAATGCACCAATTTGTAAGTCACTCTGGATAAGAGTGTCTGCTAAATTATGTAAATGTACATGTAAAATCATGGTCAAGTCATATTGACAAAGTTGTTGTGAAGATGGGTTAAGGTAGGTCTGTTATAAATATATGTTCTGTGTTTTTGACACAAAGATCAACTGTACTAGTTGTTCAGGCTCTGATCTTGTCCTATCTTGATTTATGTCCGGTAATATGGTCAGGTGCAGAAAAGAAAGACCTAGCAAAGCTGCAGCTGGCTCAAAACAAAGCAGCAAGCCTTGCCCTTAACTGCACACATAGAACTAACATCAACAGCATTCTCGATTTGTATTTATTTGTATTTATTAGGCAGCAGCTACTCTTCCTGGGGTCAAAACACATTAAGGCACTTACATTACATATAAAACAAAATATAAAACAGTCCATCATATAACATTATTACACCACTACGTATCTACAATACAAAATGTATAATACCACAATATTACAATGTACATGTGTGTAGAATGCGTGTACTAGCGTTTGTGTGCATATGCGTGTGCCTGTACCTTTGTGTGTGTGTCTCTTCACAGTCCCCGCTGTTCCATAAGGTGTATTTTTATCCGTTTTTTAAATTAGATTCAACTGCTTACGTCAGTTACCTGAAGTGGAATAGAGTTTAATGTAGTCATGGCTCTATGTAGTACTGTGCACCTCCAATAATCTGTTCTGGACATGGGGATTGTGGAGAGACCTCTGGTGGCATGTCTTGTGGGGTATGCTTGGCTGTCCGAGCTGTGTGCTAGTAGTTTAAACAGACAGCTCGGTGCATTCAGCTCGTCAACACTTCTTACAAAAACAAGTAGTGATGAAGTCAATCTCTCCTCCACTTTGAGCCATGAGAGATTGACATGCATATAATTAATGTTAGCTCCCCTTGTACTTTTAAGGGCCAGCCGTGCTGCCCTGTTCTGAGCCAGTTGTAAATGTCCCTCTTCGTGGCACCTGACCACATGACTGAACAGTAGTCCATGTGCGACAAACCTAGGGCCTGTAGGACATGCCTTGTTGATAGTGTTGTTAAGAAGGCACGGTTGCACTTTATTATGGACAGACTTCTCCCCATCTTAGCTACAGTTTACAATCCAGGGTTACTCCAAGAAGTTTAGTCACCTGATAGTCTTTCATGGTTGAGAGATGAGGAGAAATTGACTACTTCTCTTCTAGTCTTTTTAAGAAACATTTGTGTGTTGAAATCGCCTAATCGCTTGTATAAATTATTTGCATACACTTCAAACAGACATACAGTGCTTTCAGAAAGTATTCATACCCCTTGACCTATTCCACATTTTATTGTGTTACAGCCTGAATTCAAAATGGATTCAATCGATTTTTCTCACCCATCTAAACACAATACTCCATAATGACAAAGTGAAAACATGTTCTAATTTACATAAGTATTCACACCTCTGAGTCAATTCATGTTAAAATCACCTTTGACAGTGATTATAGTCTTTCTGGGTAGATCTCTAAGAGCTTTGCACACGTGGATTTTAAAATATTTGTACATTATTCTTAAATAAATTCTTCAAGCTCTGTCAAGTTGGTTGTTGATCATTGCTAGACAGGCATTTTCAAGTCTTGCCATAGATTTTCAAGTCGATTTAAGGTAAAACTGTACATAGGCCTCTCAGGAACATTCAATGTTGTCTTGGTAAGCTAATTCAGTGTATATTTGGCCTTGTGTTTTAGGTTGTCCTGCTGAAAGGTGAATTTGTCTCCCAGTGTCTGTTGGAAAAGAGACTGAACCAGGTTTTCGTCTAGGATTTTGCCTGTGCTTAGCTCTATTCAGTTTAATTGGCCAATGACAAGCATACCCATAACATGATGCAGCCAACACCATGCTTGAAAATATGAAGAGTGGGACTCAGTGATGTGTTGTGTTAGATTTACCCTAAACATAACACTGTGAATTGGTGACGCACAAAAAATGTATGTTCACATTTGTGTTTATGTATTGTTTCTTTGTATTGGGGAAGAATGCTTTTACTGAAATGTCAGTCCTCCAAGGTCTCGCCATTGCGATGCACCTATACTACTGTTGGCCAGTAGGGGGCAGTGAGACGTGTTCGCACTATTTTTTTTCATTGTAGAATAATAGTGAAGACATCAAAACTATAAAATAACACATATGGAATCATGTAGTAACCAAAAAAGTGTTAAACAAATAAAATTATATTTTATATTTGAGATTCTTCAAAGTAGCCATCCTTTCCCTTGATGACAGCTTTGCACACTCTTGGCATTCTCTCAACCAGCTTCATGCGGAATGCTTCTCCAATAGTCTAGTTCCCACATATGCTGAGCACTTGTTGGCTGCTTTTCCTTCACTCTGTGGTCCGACTCATGCCAAACCATCTCAATTGGGTTGAGTTCAGGGGATTGTGGAGGCCAGGTCATCTGATGCAGCACTCCATCACTCTCCTTCTTGGTCAAATAGCCCTTACACAGCCTGGAGGTGTGTTGGGTCATTGTCCTGTTGAAAAACATATGATTGTCCCACTAAGCCTAAACCAGATGGGATCGCTGCAGAATGCTGTGGTAGCCATGCTGGTTAAGTGTGCCTTGAATTCTAAGTAAATCACAGACAGTGTCACCAGCAAAGCACCCCCACACAATAACACCTCCTCCTCCATGCTTTACTGTGAAGCGTGATTTGAAGGAGTCAGGCGCAGGAGGGTAAATCACAGTGTTGTCTCTGGGCCTCTCCTCTGTGTCATACAGCTGTGACAATGCGTCTGCTTTCACGTTCTTCGTACCCGGGATATATGATAGTGTGAAATCAAACCGGGTGAAGAATAGGGCCCACTTGGCTTGGCGAGGATTCAGCCTCCTCGCTGCATGGATGTACTCTAGGTTACGGTGGTCCGTCCAGACGAGGAAAGGGTGTTTCGCCCTTTCGAGCCAATGCCTCTATACGGTCAGGGCTCGGACAACAGCCAACAGCTCTCGATCAACAACGTCGTAGTGCTGCTCCGCCGGGCTGAGCTTCTTAGAGAAGAAGGCACAGGGGCAGAGCTTGGGTGGCGTGCCCGAGCGTTGAGATAGGACAGCGCCTATCCCTACCTCGGACGCATCCACCTCCACTACGAACGGTAGTGATGGATCGCGGTGGGCCAGTACCGGGGCTGAGGTGAACAGACCCTTCAGGTTACTGAAGGCTCTGACCGCCTCAGCAGACCAGTGGAGCCGGGACGGCCCACCCTTCAACAGAGATGGGAGCTGCGACCTTGCCAAAGCCCCGGATAAACCTCCGATAGTAGTTGGCGAAGCCAATAAAGTGCTGCACCTCCTTAACCGTTGTTGGAGTCGGCCAATTACGCACGAGTGAAATGCGATCTCCCTCCATCTCCACACCTGAGGTGGTAATACGGTATTCGAGGAAGGAGACGGACTGCTGGAAAAACAGACACTTTTCTGCCTTGGCATATAGGTCATTTTTCAACAGTCAGGCTTTGTGAACCAGGGACACATGCTCAGCGCGCGTAGTGGAATACACCAGAATGTCATCGATGTAGACCACTACACTGCGACCAAGCATGTCCCGAAACACCTCGTTCACAAAGGACTGGAAGACGGATGGAGAATTCATCAAACCGTAGGGCACCACCAGGTATTCATAATGCCCCTTGGTTGTGCTGAATGCTGTCTTCCACTCATCCCCCTCTCGGACACGCACCAGTTTGTGCGCACTCCGGAGATCTAATTTGGTGAAGAAGTGCGCCCCATGCATTGACTCGATCACTGAAGGAATGAGGGGGAGAGGATAACTAAATATTATCGTCTCCTTGTTCAGTGATCGATAATCAATGCAAGGGCACAGACCGCCATCTTTCTTCTTCACAAAAAAGAAACTTGAGGAGGCGGGTGAAGTGGAGGGACGTATAAACACCTGACACAGGGACTCGGTTATGTATGTTTCCATAGCCTCCGTTTCAGCCTGTGACAGGGGATACACATGACTCCTGGGAGGCACAGCATCTACCTGGAGGTTTATCGTGCAATCCCCCTCCCGATGAGGTGGTAACTTGGTCGCCTGCGTTTTGGAAAATGTGTGAATTACATTTAAGAGTATATGTGTTTGTGGTATACATTTAAATAATTTGAGGATGTGAATTGGATTGGAATGTAATATTATTTATGTGTAAATTGAGGTATGTTTGATATGTTTATGAAGTAATATGTCAGGGATTCATGAGCCAGATTATTAAATACACATTCAATAAAAAAAAACTAAACAATATAAAATACGAATACGATTTGCCCTTGAGAGAATGTTGAATTAGATAATTGAGAGAACCTTTGAAAGAGAAGCCACGTTCTCCTGTTTCATCATTTATCTTGTGTTATAGAAACTATTATCTGCTGCACCAGTCCCAAAACTGGGACCTGTAACAGTTTTTTGGGGGCTCGTCTGTGATCGGTGCCACCTGTTGGTCGGGAGCTGATCCAGTGATAGATAACATCTGGGACCAAGACGGATCTGCGGCTGAAATCCATGTCGTGGACAGACTGATGTGAGCAGAGACTGATTCTTGATTCTGGACTGTGTTGACCGTTTGTGAGGAAAACGAAGAAGTTACAATGTCGGACAGTGGGAGGAAGAGCCTGGTGTGGGACATCAGAAAGAGCCAGCTCAGCCTGTCAGCAAAGGAACTTTTTCAAATTGCCAATACCGCGGGTCAAGTGCAAGACAAAGACCAGTTAGAGCTCGAAGAGGGTAATTATGAAGGTTGCTTTGAGTACATCAGTGCCTTTATGTACAGTAAGTCATTACTTGAGACAGAAGATGGGGGTATGGTTGAATTGTTGGTTTTGAAAGATAATATTGATAGTGTTATACAGACTCATAATGTAACACCACTGTTCGACCCAAGTGATAATATTGAGCTGTGCGACACATTAACAATCCCTCCACCTACTGAAATAGCTCATACAGTCACAGCTAGCACAGTCAAAACGACACCAAATACTGATTTACATGGTGTACTCGCAAGCTATGAGGAGCTTAGCAAGAAACTTCTCCAACATGTTACCGTACCTACCTCACGGCCGGTGTCCACACCGCCCTCTACAACACAATACAGTGACACACCATGCAGAAGCCTGCCGTCTGGGCTGACGACACACCCAAAACACTAGAAGGTGATCTCCTTAAGAGATCTCTCGTACCTCCACCGTAGGGAATTCAAAATACAGGGGGGTCAAATTGGTGACTACACATCAGACATCACCTACAACAGCGTGTGTAAGCAGATAGAGAAAGGAGTCAACGAAGACTTCAGTGATTCGGAAATGGTCAGAGGCGTGCTCAGAATAATAAAACCAGGAAATTTAAAGACATGTTGATGAATAAAGAGGAAATGACAGTAGCAGAGCTCAAGGGGTTCCTCCAGGCCCACTTAAGAGATAATAATATTACTGAACTATTCCAGAAGCTAATGTGTGCTAGACAAGATGAGCAAGAAACACCACAACAATTCCTCTGCCGTGTTATAGGGCTAAAACAACGAATCCTGTTCTTAACTAAATTACCTGATGCAGGCATAAAATACAGTGCAGCCACTGTTCAAGATGTTTCCCTACACACTGTGCACCAGGGGCTTGGGCGTAAATACACCAACATTTGCCGAGAACTAAAACCCCTACTCTCAGGTAACTATGTCAGTGACGAGACAATATTGAGACCTGATGAATAACGAGTGAGGAAAATGAGAGACAACGAAGGCCCCATGCCTCGTCAACACACGTCACATGCACACAGCGCGTAGTTAGGAGTAGACACAGTACCAGACTCCAGTGTCAATCCAGAGGCATCTGGGCGTAAAACCAAGATTGACACCATACAACAACTTTCAGCCAAAATAGATGCACTCACCTGCATAATCGATTCAGTGAAACAGTCAATAACGCAACGGCGATCAGATCATATGTGCCGATGTCCCACGAGTAAAACAAAGCAGCCTAGAAGAGAGAAACCTTATGGCTGTTCAAAATGTGTCGAACAGGGTCTATCTAATTGTAGTCATTGCTTATTTTGCGGTGAGGAAGGTCACAGGGCCATGGGCTGTCTAAAGAAACCAAAGAACCAGGGAAACTGGAGCCGGTGACTGCAGGGGTACGCCCAGTGACCGGGCCCCGACAACCGTCACAGGCTAATAGTGTCCAAAGAACTGAGCTTAATACAGTGCCATGTAGTAATGTCAATACTCCTCTCTGTATCATGCCAGAAGTAATAAGCGTAAAACAAAGACGTAGGCTGAGAAAGACCTCCTCCTCACCCTCACCAGACCCACCAGCTGATAAAATGTAACTTGAATGGCTTAGCAGTGAGTGCTTTGCTTGACACAGGAGTTCAAGTCAGCATGATGGATCGTACTTGGAAAGACAAATACAGTTGAAGTCGGAAGTTTACATACACCTTAGCCAAATACATTTAAACTCAGTTTTTCACAATTCCTGACATTTAATCCTAGTAAAAATTCCCTGTCTTAGGTCAGTTAGGATCACCACTTTATTTTAAGATTGTGAAATGTCAGAATAATAGTAGAGAGAATGATTTATTTAAGCTTTTATTTATTTCATCACATTCCCAGTGGGTCAGAAGTTTACATACACTCAATTAGTATTTGGTAGCATTTCCTTTACATTGTTTAACTTGGGTCAAACATTTCGGGTAGCCTTCCACAAGCTTCCCACAATAAGTTGGGTGAATTTTGGCCCATTCCTCCTGACAGAGATGCTGTAACTGAGTCTGGTTTGTAGGCCTCCTTGCTCGCACACGCTTTTTCAGTTCTTCCCACACATTTTCTATAGGATTGAGGTCAGGGCTTTGTGATGGCCACTCCAATACCTTGACTTTGTTTTCCTTAAGCCATTTTGCCACAACTTTGGAAGTATGCTTGGGGTCATTGTCCATTTGGAAGACGCATTTGCGACCAAGCTTTAACTTCCTGACTGATGTCTTGAGATGTTGCTTCAATATATCCACATCATTTTCCTTCCTCATGATGCCATCTATTTTGTGAAGTGCACCAGTCCCTCCTGCAGCAAAGCACCCCCACAGTATGATGCTGCCACCCCGTACTTCACGGTTGGGATGGTGATCTTCGGCTTGCAAGCACTCCCCTTTTTCCTCCAAACATAACGATGGTCATTATGGCCAAACAGTTCTATTTTTGTTTCATCAGACCAGAGGACATTTCTCCAAAAAGTACGATCTTTGTCCCCATGTGCAGTTGCAAACCGTACTCTGGCTTTTTTATGGCGGTTTTGGAACAGTGGATTCTTCCTTGCTGAGCGGCCTTTCAGGTTATGTCGATATAGGACTTGTTTTACTGTGGATATAGGTACTTTTGTACCTGTTTCCTCCAGCATCTTCACAAGGTCCTTTGCTGTTGTTCTGGGATTGATTTGCACTTTTCGCATCAAAGTACGTTAATCTCTAGGAGACAGAACACGTATCATTCCTGAACGGTATGACGGCTGCGTGGTCCCATGGTGTTTATACTTGTGTACTATTGTTTGTACAGATGAACGTGGTACCTTCAGGCGTTTGGAAATTGCTCCCAAGGATGAACCAGACTTGTGGAGGTCAACCATTTTTTTCCTGAGGTCTTGGCTGATTTATTTTCATTTTCCCATGATGTCAAGCAAAGAGGCACTGAGTTTGAAGGTAGGCCTTGAAATACATCCACAGGTACACCTCCAATTGACTCAAATGATGTCAATTAGCCTATCAGAAGCTTCTAAAGCCATGACATCATCTTCTGGAATTTTCCAAGCTGTTTAAAGGCACAGTCAACTTAGTGTATGTAAACGTCTGACCCACTGGAATTGTGATACAGTGAATTATAAGTGAAATAATCTGTCTGTAAACAATTGTTGGAAAAATTACTTGTGTCATGCACAAAGTAGATGTCCTAACCAACTTGCCAAAACTATAGTTTGTTAACAAGAAATGTGTGGAGTGGTTGAAACTTCCGACTTCAACTGTACCTACCTGATCTTGATATCAGACCACTCATTGAAATCATTAGTGGTGATGACGAGCTGGAGGTGTATGCAGTAAATGGAGACCTCATCCCTTTCGATGGTTGGGTTGCCATAACAGTAAACTTACCTGGGAAAGGACCCCAGCCTGTCAATCAATGTCCCTTTCCTAGTGAGTAGCCTACCACTGGAGAGGCCATTGCTTGGTTTCAACGTACTTGAAGAACTGGTCCAAGGGCAACCAGAGAGACTCATACCTACCCTCATTACCCTACTCTGTGGGGCCATCTCTGTCCCGATTGACAAAGCAAAGACCATTGTGAGCTGTTTGCAGACCATAAAACCCAATGTGCAGCAAGGACGCCTGAGAGTTGGCCAACAGGACGTAGTCAAACCGCTGGCCAGGTAGCTTGGGTTAAGTGTAGAGTTCCACCCCGATGCCCCAGTGTTGTTTGAGCCAGATGAAAACATTATGCCACTACAGCAACTGGATATGGGTAAAGGCTTGCTAGAAATCCAGGACCCAAGGATGCCATATGTAGCAGTGCCGGTAGGCAACAAAACACAACATCATCCTGCCACGAAAGACAGCTCTGGGCAGTATTCAGCCCCTTCAGAAGATGGTTGAAACAGACTCATCCAGCAAATCAGAGTTCAATGTGAAGGTCAACAGCGTTACCACCCCACCAGCTGATGGAAACCCGTCATTGTGGCACCCGCCAGTTGACATCAGTCACCAAGGCGAGAGGCAGCAAGAGACAGCCAAGAAGATGTTATATGAAGAATGAGCAGTGTTCGCTCGAGACAGCAATGACCTTGGGTGTATTCCAAGCTTGCAAATGTCACTCAACCTCAAAAATGACATTCCTGTGCAGAGAGCGTACTCGTCAGTCCCGAAGCCATTGTTCCATGAAGTTAAGGGGTATATTCAGGACCTTCTGATGAAGGGGTGGATAGTGAAATCTAAGTCTCTTTACTCCGCTCCTGTTGTGTGCGTCCGTAAAAAGATAGAACGTTGCATTTCTGTATTGACTACCGCCTGTTAAACCAGAAGACGGTACCTGACAGGCACCCATTACCCAGAATCCAAGACCTGACAGACACCCTTGGTGGCTACTCCTGGTTCAGCATCTTAGACCGGGGAAAAGCCTACCATCAAGGTTTCATAGCAGAAGGTTCCCGACATCTCACTGGGTGAGCATTCCGTTTGACTCTCCAATGCAGCCGCAGCATTCCAGAGGAGCAGGGAGGAGATGCTAAGCTCCCTCAGGGACGAATGCTGTATACCATACCTGAATGATGTCCTTTGCTATGCAAAGTCCTTTGACGAGCATGTGGACATAATCCACAAAGTTCTCAAGGCTCTCCAATGTCATGGAGTGAAACTCCGGCCAGAGAAATGTGAACTCTTCCGCCAGGAGGTCTGGTACGTGGGGCGCCTCATGTCAGCCGAATGGGGAGGCTAGACCCTATGGACCTGGAAGCTGTACTGTCCCTGAAAACCAAGACACCACAGACAGTGGGTGACGTCAGGAGGATCCTTGGTTTCCTCAACTACTACAGATCGTACATCCAGGACTTTTCTTGAATAGCCAAGCCACTCTATGCCACAAGTCCAGCCGCGCAGAGAAAAGACCATGGACATCAACCAATATTTGACAGAATGTACTGAGGAGCTGTCACAGGATGTTGTGCGTGCAACTTGGGAAAGGAGCCAAGCGGCCCAGAGGAAGGATGTGGCCTGGATCGCTGCCCTCCACATCTCCTCCGTAGACTCCAGTCAACAGCCCAGTGCACTTCTGCCAATGATAGGTCATGACGAGCTGGTGAAAGCACAATGTGAAGACCCAGCCATTGGAGAGATTGTAAAGCTTAAGGAGAATGCTACAATAGCTACCGATGAAATGAGAAAAGCGGTGAACGGGGTCACAAGGAAGATGTTCTACGAGTGGAGGAAACTGCACCTGGAGAACAGGCTCCTATATAGACGGACCAACGAGAGACAACAGCTCGTCCTTCCTGTAAAGTACAGACCGGCAGCCCTTAAACATCTCCATGACGACATGGGACATGTTGGTACCGAAAGTGTACTCCACCTTGCTAGAGATAAGTTCTACTGGCCATATATGAAGAAGGAAATCGAGAACTATGTCACAAGGAAATGTCTGTGCATAAAGCAGAAGAAACCCGCCATGCATGTGCGAGCACCTATGGGTAGCATCACGTCTAGCTCACCCCTGGAGCTAATCTGTATTGATTACTTACATCTGGAGACCAGCCGAGGAGGTTCTGAGTACATTCTGGTGGTGGCTGATCATTTTACAAAATTTGCTCAAGCTTACCCGACAAAGAACAAGTCCAGACGGACTGCAGCAGAGCATATGTTTAATTACTTCTTACCCCAATTTGGATACCCCTTTGAAACTGCATCATGATCAGGGTTGGGAGTTTGAGAATGAACTGTTACATACACTCCAGCAGCTGTCGGGGGTTGGCCATTCCCGAACATCGCCATACCATCCCCAAAGTAACCCAGCTGAGAGATTTAACCACACCTTGCTACAGATGTTTGTGAACGCTGGCAGACAAAGAGAAGGAGAGATGGAAGGACCAACTTGTACATGCATACAACTGCACCCGACATGAGTCCACTGGTTACTCACCCTACTATCTGCTCTATGGTCATCATCCACGACTTCCAGACTTGTTGTTTGGCTTGTTCGGATAGAGAGACCCAGTCGCACACAATAGATATGCAGAAGAGTGGGTGGGAAGAATGACTGAAGCATATCGGATCGCAAACGAAAACAGCAAGCAGTCAAGTGCTAGAGGCAAATCCTACTATGACCAGAAGATGAAAGGGGTAGTTCTGCAACCTGGAGACTGAGTTCTGGTTAGGAACCTCAGTGAGCGGGGAGGGCCTGGGAAGCTAAGATCATACTCTACCATGTCCCCAAAGAGCTCCAATCCAAGTACCTGCAAGACCTCCCATGATACAAAGAGATACAGTTCCAGTACCTGTAATGGAAGAACAAAGACAACCTGAGAACGAACGCTTACCTGATCTAAACAAACCAGAGCCAGAGAATGAGCACGAGGAGCATCTGGAACATGAGTAGGAAGAAAGACCCAGAACCCACCTGTAGTTGATGCACACACAGAGAGTAGGCGGTCCACTAGAGATAGAAGGCCAAAGCAAATGTTCACATATGAGACACTTGGACAACCTTCAATGCAATCACACCCTACTGTTAACACACTCGTGTAACATACAGTGCGCCTCACTTACCAGTATGGGAAACACCTTACTACATTCCTCCACCCTAATCACTTGCACCTTACATGTGGCCCACTTACATGTCGTACACATACACTACATCTGTTTATTGATGAAAAATGAGTTTTCAGATTTTGAGGTTTAGATTTTGAGTTTTGGGAATGTCAGGAGCCATTTTGTTTTTGTCAGGGAATGTGTGACGCACACACAATGTATGGTCACATTTGTGTTTATGTATTGTTTTTTTGTATTGGGAAAGAATGCTTTTACTGAAATGTCAGTCCTCCAAGGTCTCGCCATTGCGATCCACTTATACTACTGTTGGCCAGTAGGTGGCAGTGAGACGTGTTCGCTTCGCACTGGGACTATATGCGATCCTGCACCTGTGTGTTCTCATGATTGAGAGAACCTTTGAAAGAGAAGCCACGTTCTCCTGTTTCATCATTTATCCTGTGTTACAGGTCAGTAAAGTACAAAAATACACTGAATTCCACAATATAGTTTGTAACTTGCCTGTTGGTTTTGAACAACTTAGTAATTGTATAACTTCGTACTAGACAGAAAACGCATGTCGAGTGTAAAATTAAATGATGGTGGTGCATTCCTTTGATCTAGAAAAAAACGAATTGTTAACTCCTGAACATTTCTATTTTGGATGTGTAAATTGATGTATGTTTGATATGTTTATGAAGTAATATGTCAGGAATTTATGAGACAGATTATTAAATAAAGAAAAAAGAAAACAAAAAACATTGAAATACAATGAGAAGACAGAAAAAGACGATTTGCCCTTGAGAGAACCTTTGAAAGAGAAGCCATGTTCTCCTGTTTCATCATTTATCCTGTGTTACAGGAACTATTTTCTGCTGCACCTGTCCCAAAACGGGGACCTGTAACATATTCAGGACATAACGTAAATTTCTTTGCCACATTTTTAGCTGTTTTACTTTAGTGCCTTATTGCAAACAGGATGCATGTTTTGGAATACTTTTTGGTTCTGCATAGGCTTCCTTCTTTTTATAATATATATATATATATAATATAATATATAATATATAATATATATAATATAATATAATATGCCATTTAGCAGACGCTTTTATCCAAAGCGACTTACAGTCATGCGTGCATACATTATAATTTTTTTGTGTATGGGTGGTCCCGGGGATCGAACCCACTACCTTTTTAGGTAGCCATTCAAAAATAATTTAAACGCTATTGTTGCAAACAGTCCATGCAACTTATTATGTCACTTGTTAAGGAAATCTTTACTCCTGAACTTATTTAGGGAATGCCATAACAAAGGGGTTGAATACTTACTGACTCAAGACATTTCAGCTTTTCATTTTTAATTAATTTGTAAAAATGTCTAAAAACATAATTCCACTTTGACATTATGGGGTATTGTGTGTAGGCCAGTGACACAAAATATCAATTGAATCCATTTTAAATTCAGGCTGTGACACAACAAAATGTGGAAAAAGTCATGTTAATACTTTCTGAAGGCACTGTACATACCCCACCAGACATGCCACTGTGGGTTTCTTCCACGGTACCCAAACCAAAAACAGCTTTAATGTGTCGCTCTGTTATATATAGAGCCATGTCATTGTGCAATGCTCAGCCACCAGAGGTCACTCAGGCAAAACACAATTTTAGCTTTAAAAAACAGATAAAAAACATATTGTATCACAGTGCCTCTCCTCTTTCTAAAGATCTAATTTAACTGTACTGTATATAAGAATATGAATATGTATAGATGAATAGTGTGTAAACAGTATTTTTGTTGTCTCTTGTTGTCTTTCCGATATATAACTCTTATTTTATTCATATTTATAATTTTGAATTGAATGTAATATCTTAAGTTGTTCTTGTCTATAACTGCTTTGTCATGTATTTGTACATTTTATGTGGATCCCAGGAAGAGTAGCTGCTGCATGTGCAGTAGCTAATGGAAATCATAATAAATAAATTGAACAGGTACATCAGCTGAGGTCTAGAAGTTAGGGAATGATTTGTACCAAATACAATGCTTTAAGTTGTATAGCTGTTCAGGACTAGTTATTACTGGCCACCCATTCTAAAACTGACTGCAGCTATTTGATTAGGGATGCAGTGACTTCACTAGCCGTGATTGCTGACGTGCATAATTTTGAATCAACAGTATACATTGACACACAGGCTTTACTTAAGGCTAGTGGTAGGTCATTAGTAAAAAATATTAAACAGTAAAGGGCCAAGAGAGCACCACCCTTTACATGTTTAACATTAGAGAAGCTTCCAAAAAGGAAAACCATCTGTGTTCTATTAGATAGATAGCTCTGAATCCACGATATGGCAGCGGTTGAAAAGCCATAACACTATCACGGTCAATTTAATAGAATAATGCTCTCAAATATCTGATTACTAGCTATGGCACTAATCAAAACCCTCCCTGAAGGGCATTTCTAAAGCATTCAGGTATTCAAAACTTTAAAAAAGATTTCTGGCCTACTATTACAAACACACACATCAATTTACACACAACCCCAGAGCAAGCAGTCTGGTTTTCTGCCAAGTGTAACACATTCAGATCCTGCAGTAAAAGGCCCAAAGTAAAGTAAACAAGAATACATTCAACCCCAGCCTATTCCTCCGAACCAAACCATTTCACAACCCTAAATGGGCTTTCTTTCTCTACTTCTTTGACCTCTCCCTCTGACAGACGGGTAAGGTGTGGCGGCTGGCTGTGGGACTAAACTGCTCTACTGCCTCATGATGCCAAAACAAACAGTGGGTGCTAATTAGGAGCAGTGTTGAAGACAACACTTCACACCTCAAAGGTCCATGTCATCTGCTAACACTTATGCTGTGTGTGTGTGTGTGGACGTATGTGTGGGTGTGTGGGTGCGTGTGCGTGAAGTGTGTGTGTGTGCTCTGACTGCCCTGTCCAATCGCTTGAGCAGCGGGCTGATTGTTCCGAGGCAGCTGATCCCCTGCATCCCTGATACTCTCAATACGCTCCCATCTCTGGGTTGCCATGGCAAAGGTGCTTAAAACCTTACTCTGTTGTTCCAATGTAAATGTTTCTCATAAGATCCTCAGAGGCTTGTTAACCAATTACACACACATTAGTGGTTCTACAAAGTGTCAATGTGCTGCCACTGTTGTATAACAGAGGGGGGAGGGAATGGGTGTTTTATTGCAGTTTTAATGGAGTCGTAATGGTGTCAATGACCAAACGTCAAGGCACAGATATTGAAGATAATAGGCATGTTAACCAATTATACCCTTGTTAGTGAGTTCGAAACAGCTAAAGAATAATGTGTGGGTCAGAAACAACAACTAAATGTCATCACCCACAGCTAGTGAAATCACTGCAACCCTAAACAAAGAGTTGCAGTCCGTTTTAGAATGGGTGGCTAGGAATAAACTAGTCCTGAACATATCTAAAACCAAAAGCATTTTATTTGGTACAAATCACTCCCTAGATACTGGACCTCAGCTGAATCTGGTAATAAATAATGTGGCTGTTGAGCGAGTAGAAGAGACTAAACTTCTTGGTGCTATATTAGATTGTAAACTGTGATGGTCAAAGCATATTGATTCTACTGTTGTAAAGATGGGGAGAGGTCTGTGATAAAGATAACATTTTTAAATTATGTAAATCATGTAAATTGATGAAAACACATTCTCATTTGCAGCAACCACCTGGAGAATAGTAACAGGGGACAGGAGGGGGAATTAATGTGCCAAATGGAAGCTGGAGATGATATAGGTGGCCATGATGGTATGAGGGCCAGATTGGGAATTTAGCCAGGACACCGGGGTTAACACCCCTACTCTTAAGATGAGTGCCATGGGATCTTTAGTGACCACAGAGAGTCAGGACACCAATTTAACGTCCCATTCGAAAGACGGCATCCTACACAGGGCAATGTCCCCAATCACTGCCCTGGGGCATTGGGATATATTTTTTTTTTGACCAGAGGAAAGAGTGCCTCCTTCTGGCCCTCCAACACCACTTCCAGCAGAATCTGGTCTCCCATCCAGGGACCAACCCTGCTTAGCTTCAGAGGCAAGCCAGGCTAGTGGGATGCAGGGTGTTATGCAACCAAACAAGTCCTGCACATGCAACCAAACAAGTCCTGCAAGCTCTGGTTTTGTCGCACATTGACTATTGCCCAGTTGTATGGTCAGGTGCGGCAAAAAAGGACAAAACAAATCTGCAGCTGGCCAAGCACAGAGCGGCACGTCTGGCCCTCCAATGTACACATAGGGCCAATGTCAATAACATGCATGTCAGACTCTCCTGGTTCAGAGTGGAGGAGAGATTGACTGCATCACTGCTGGTCTTTGTAAGAAGTATTGACGTTCTGAAAGTACCAAATTGTCTGTTCAGCCAGTTAACACACAGCTCAAAAAATAAATACATACCTCACAAGACACGCAATCAGGCTGGGAGTCGCACAGTACTGTATAGAGAAATGACTACATGGAATTCTCTTACCCCTCAGGTATCTCAGGCAAGCAATAAAATTAAGTTAAAAAAAACCCGGATAAAACAACACCTCAAAGAACAAAGCGGACTGTGAAGACAGAGATTAGTATTATTCATTTCTTTATTTGACTTTATTTTCTCTTTCTTATTATATATATTTTTTAAATACTCGTATTGTTCTTTAATCATAGTGTTCTTAGTTTAAATTTGTGTTGCTGTTCTTGTCCATTAGTGTTCTGTACTTTGTCATGTTGTATGTTTTGTGTGGACCCCAGGAAGAATAGCTGCTGCTTCTTCAACAGCTAATGGGGATCTGAATAAAAATCATAAAGGGGCTATAACTTTATAACAAGGGGAGGAGGGACTAACAGTCTCACTGACCAGTCCAAACGACCTAATTAGTCTCACTGACCAGTCATAACAAACAAGGCAGATATGCCAGCAGGGGGACAAAACAACATGAGTCAGTATAGAGCCAGTGCCACATCACCAGTGTTTAGATCCTATGAAAGAGCCACTGTCTCTAAAATGATCCAGATACATCCACACTGTTTTGCTCATTACAGGAGGACTGGGTTGTCTTAGGATACCTTGTACTGATCATATACGGTTCATAGTAATCTAAGGG
The DNA here is from genome assembly GCF_020615455.1 of Coregonus clupeaformis. Classification (NCBI taxonomy): domain Eukaryota; kingdom Metazoa; phylum Chordata; class Actinopteri; order Salmoniformes; family Salmonidae; genus Coregonus; species Coregonus clupeaformis. The sequence goes on from NC_059193.1 coordinate 36,572,871, forward strand.
CTCTATTTGAAATGTCATGAGCCCTCTCACTCCACCGGGTTACCACCTTAATGTGTTTCCACTATCTTCCACTCTGCTCATCTCTCTCTCTCTACTCAGCCTAACGAGCTCCACCTGTCCCTGCTCTGCTCGGCTCTAATTACTCTGCCAGCTGCGCTGCATTACCCACTAACCTCTCCCAGTATTTGAAGTCCCGTCTTTCAGCTCTCCTTTGTCAGATCGTCTGCAAAGCTCACACCCGGAACCTGTGTGCTCGCGCTTCTGGCTCACCCTTGTTTTGTGACCCCGGACCTGCCTGATTCTTGGATACTCTTCTGCCCCAGGAAAACCAGACCTGCTTTCTGCCATTACGACTCCTGACTACTCTTCGACCCCGGTAACTCTGACCAGCCTTCTGCCTTGCTACAACGTATTTGGATTTCCCTTGAACTGTACTTCTGCCTGTTTTCATCCGCCCCGTTGTGTCTGTGTTTCCTCCCCCCCCAGGACTTCTGGACCACCAACCACCGGCGTCATCGGACGCATCGCTGCCACTGGGGGGAGGCACAGACCCAGCACATCGGACGGGATAACCCCTGGAGCCTTCACTCACTCCCGACTTCCCTTTTCCTTAAGTTTAAATAAACTTTCTGGTGTGACGCAATTGTGGTCCTCTTGTCGTCTGTCTGAACCGTGACAGTACGATCTGACCATCATGGACTCAGCGCACACTTCCCCCGACATGGAAACCGAAGAACCTGAGCAACCCACCGCCATGCTACGCTTGGAACACACTGAGAGAGAGCTAGGCCGCATGAGCGGCGACATCACCTCTCTGCTTCAGGTCGGCTACCAACAGCATCAGCAGTTCCAGCAGCACCAGCAGCAGTCCCAGCAGCAGCAACAACAACTCGCCAGGATCATCCAACTCCTCACCAACTTTACCCCAGCCAGTCTGCCCACCAGCCCTGCCTCCGAGTTACCTGCCCCGGTCATTTCAGCCGCTGCCCCGGAACCCAAGATTGGAAACCCCGAGCGGTTCAACGGCGATTCTACCCAGGTCCGGCCATTCCTGACTAGCTGCCGACTTCAGTTCTCCTTGCAGCCAAGGACCTTCGCCACGGAGGGGGCTAGGGTCGGGTATGCCATCACTCACCTGACGGGCCGAGCTCGACTCTGGGGAACAGCAGAGTTCGAACGTCAAACCCCCGCATGTGCAACCTTCGACCTGTTTGCTGAGGAGATGCTGAAGGTGTTTGACCTGGATTCACCAACCGCAGAGGCGTCTCGTGAACTGTTCAGTATTCGACAAGGCAGACGTACAGTCGCAGACCATTCCATCGACTTCCGAACCCTGGCAAGACGAAGTTCTTGGAACACACCATCGTTGGTGGACGCGTTCTTCCATAGCTTGGCTGACTATATCAAGGACGAGTTGGTCTCCCATGAACTGCCTTCCACTCTTGATGAAGCCATCGCACTGACTGTCCGGATCGACAGAAGGATACAGACCCGTCGTCGTGAGAGGGGGCGCCAAGGTCCACCAACTACCGGCATTCGGAGAGATCCGACTGGGCTCCTGTCAGCTACTGCCACTCACCCAAGTCAGCTTGATCAGTCTGAGCCTATGGAGATTGGGCGAGCCTCTCTCACTCCTGCAGAGCGCCAGCGCCGCTTCACCTCAAACCTCTGCCTCTATTGTGGAGGTGATGGACATCGTGTGGTAACCTGCCCTTTAAAAGCCGAAGCTCACCGGGCATAGGGGAGTCCGGTTGAGCTCAATGACCATCCAGTCCTCCGACCGCAAACCCTTGCTGCAAGTTCACCTCCGCCTCTCTGACTCTACTCACACCCTGGCTGCTCTGGTGGATTCTGGCGCCGAAGCCAACATAATGGACATCAAGCTGGCACGCCAACTGGGACTGGAGAACCTCCGTTTGACACCTCCTATTCCTGCCCGGGCACTGGACGGACACTTACTCGGATCGGTCACTCATGTCACGGCCCCGGTCTTGATGGGTCTGTCCGGAAACCATCAAGAAACTATCCAGTTTCACCTGCTCCCCCTCTCCAGGCCAACCCCTCATCCTGGGTTACCCATGGCTCCGCCGGCACAACCCTCAGCTCGACTGGGTGACCGGGGTGATCAGGGAGTGGGGAGAGGACTGCCACCGAACCTGCCTGCTTGCTGCCGCACTACCCCCTCGGCCAGTACCTACTAACTCCGCCCCTGACCTCTCCCATGTCCCAGAATGCTACCATGGTCTCAGAGAAGTGTTTAACAAAGCAAGAGCCACATCTCTGCCCCCTCACCGACCGTACGACTGTGCCATCGACCTCCTCCCTGGAACAGCCCCTCCAAGGGGCCGTCTGTATTCGTTGTCTGCTCCTGAAAGAAGGTCCATGGAGAACTACATCAATGACTCTCTGTCCACAGGATTGATCCGTTCATCTTCATCTCCGGCTGGTGCTGGCTTCTTCTTTGTGGGGAAGAGGGACGGATCTCTTCGCCCCTGCATCGACTACAGGGGACTCAACGACATCACAGTGAAGAACCGTTACCCTCTCCCTCTGCTCACCTCTGCTTTTGAGTTGCTCCAGGGAGCCACTGTTTTTACCAAGTTGGATCTCAGAAACGCTTACCACCTAGTGCGGATCCGGGAGGGAGATGAATGGAAGACCGCATTCAATACACCAACAGGCCACTACGAGTATCTGGTTATGCCTTTTGGCCTCACCAATGCTCCTGCTGTGTTCCAGGCTCTAGTGAATGATGTACTGCGGGACATGTTAAACAAGTTTGTCTTCGTTTACCTGGATGACATCTTAATCTACTCCAGAAACCTGTCTGAACACACCCGCCATGTCCAGCAAGTCCTTCATCGTCTTCTGGAGAATTCCCTCTACGCCAAGGCAGAGAAATGTGAGTTTCACGTCAAGACAGTGGCCTTCCTGGGGTACATAGTGGCAGAGGGAAGTATCCAAATGGATCCTGCCAAAGTATCAGCAGTCACGTCATGGCCAGTTCCGGAGAACAGAAAGAAGCTGCAACAGTTTCTGGGGTTTGCTAACTTCTATAGAAAGTTTATCCGGAACTACAGTACCGTTGCTGCCCCTCTCACTGCTCTAACCAGCACCAAGCAACCCTTCACCTGGACCCCAGCAGCCGACAAGGCCTTCAGTACCCTCAAGGTAAGGTTCACCTCCGCTCCCATCCTCCAGATGCCTGACGTGGACCGGCAATTCATTGTGGAGGTGGACGCCTCGGATGTGGGAGTTGGTGCTGTGATTTCTCAGTGGGCTGCGGAGGATAGGAAGCTCCATCCCTGTGCCTTTTTCTCACGTCGGTTGTCCCCCTCTGAGTGCAATTACGACATAGGGAACCGAGAGCTGCTGGCTGTGAAGCTTGCCTTGGAGGAGTGGCGTCACTGGCTGGAGGGGTCCACCATTCCATTTCTCGTTTGGACCGATCATAAGAACTTGGAGTACATCCGCACGGCCAAACGGTTGAACTCCAGGCAGTCCCGCTGGGCCCTGTTCTTCACCAGGTTTAATTTCACTCTGTCATACCGGCCTGGATCACGCAACACCAAGCCAGACGCCCTCTCCCGTCAATTCCAGAAGGATGACAACCCCTCCAAGGATCCTGTGTCGATTCTGCCAAGTCCCTGCATCGTAGCAGCTCTGACCTGGGCTGTTGAGGAACAGGTGCTGGAAGCTCTCCGTAACCAGCCCGGTCCCAGCACTTGCCCAGCTGACCGCCTTTTTGTCCCCGAAAACCTAAGGTCCCAGGTCGTTCAGTGGGGACATGACTCCCGCCTAGCTTGTCACCCTGGCTCCACCCGCACTTACAACCTGCTCGCCCAGAGGTTCTGGTGGCCCGCTCTGAGAAAGGATGTACGGGAATTCGTCCAAGCCTGCCCCATCTGCAACCAACACAAGTCGTCCTGCCAGCCCCCAGCCGGATTGCTGCAGCCCCTGCCTGTGCCCAGACGTCCCCTGGTCTCACATCGCCCTTGACTTTGTCACGGGGCTGCCCCCTTCAAGGGGCAAGACCGTCATTCTCACCATAGTTGACCGATTCAGCAAGATGGCACACTTCATTCCCCTCCCCAAGCTCCCAACCGCCAAGGAGACCGCCCAGGTGGTCCTGGAACACGTCTTCCGGATCCACGGACTGCCAAAGGATGTAGTTTCTGACCGTGGTCCACAATTCTCCTCCGCTTTTTGGAAGGAGTTCTGTCACCTGCTGGGAGCCACAGTCAGTCTGACTTCCGGATTCCATCCCCAATCCAATGGGCAGTCAGAGCGGGCAAATCAGGAGCTCGAGAAGGCACTGCGATGCATGACTTCACGCAACCCCCACTCCTGGTCGCAGCAATTGACATGGGTGGAGTACGCACACAATTCTCTGACCTGCTCTGCCATCGGTATGTCCCCATTCCAATGTGTCTATGGATACCAGCCTCCTCTATTTGCCAGTCAGGAAGGGGAGGTTACTTGCCCATCTGCACTTGCGTTTGGCCGTCGATGTCGCCGCACCTGGTCACAGGCCCGAGCCACACTTCTCAGATCCGTTGCCAGCTACACTACCGGGGCCAACCGTCGGAGAATCCCTGCTCCCACCTACCATGTTGGTCAAAGGGTGTGGTTGTCGTCAAGGAACCTGCCACTCAGGGTGGAGTCGCAGAAGTTGGCACCTCGGTTCATTGGCC